>NW_001813975.1:1337232-1343469 GCF_000149585.1 Histoplasma mississippiense | reverse complement strand
TCACTGACCCTGCCTTCCTCGTGAACAGGAACCTCGAAGACTTCGTCACTTGGGTCGATTCAAGCAAGATCAAGCGGAACATCCTGCGGTACCGTGAGAAACTGGATGATTTCGACCTCCTATAGCAGCATTGGGATTTGCGCTGGTGTAACGGGTTTCAGTTTCACCATCTATTGTTGCACGTTTTCTTGCGGTGTCGGGAATGGGATAAATAAAAACTTTTTTTTCCATTATTTTTCAACTATTAACCCAAACTGTTTTCTTTGGCTTTGGGAAGCTGGCGGGGTTTTGCGCCTTTTTTTTCGTTTTTCAGTTGGTTGGGAGCTTTCATATACCCCTCACTGGTTTGATGCATTGTTTGTGAGTCAATGTTCATGTACATACATTTACAGTACCAATATTTCGTAACAATGTCTTTTGTTCATGCTGTGCTATTCACATATGGAAAAAAAAGATAGTGTCGTTCTGAAAAGAAAATTTTTAACGGTTGACAATCCAGATATTCAGGCGACAAACGAAGTAAGGGGATTTAGATGAGGCTGCCCATACGCCTACTACTCCACTCCAGCTGAATGGTAGATAGAGGAGTTCCTTCTCCCTCCTCTATATAGCTTGTTGTCCTAACCAGGCCATTTTGGCATCACAGGTATGAAGGTTAGAAAGTGGTCTGAACTCTTTGCTCCAGCTAGAATTGTAGTACCTTACGTCGATTTTCCCACTAGAGTTAGTTAAGAAGATGTTAAATTCAGCATATTCATCCACGACTTCTAGGTGAAAGCTTGACGGCCATGTGAAGCAGACATCATGAAGCTAGCCCACAAAAAAGCTATCAATCAATCCTGGGTCTTTAAAAGAGTTGAGTTCATCAAGCTTTCGATATCAAGACACAAGACCGCAAGACACCCTTTTTTGGATGCCAGGGGTATTTTATTTCAACATGGATTTCATTCAAGCCTAAACTCTCCAGGACTTCGAGCTAATTCACTCATGTGAAAGATACGCTACATGGGTAATGCGTCTTCCCAATTGAGCATCCGCAGTTCGAGCGGCAGTTCCATGAAAGGAGGGTGGGGGTTGGCCCCTGTTGATGTCGTAGTTTTTAATCATCGCCTTCGGCATTGCGAAGCCGGACTTTCAGATCATCGATCTCTGCTTGCGAACCACAAACGTCCTGGAGAAGAGGATTAATGCTGATTTGCGGTGATGACCTGTGTTGGTTAATGGAAACAAAGAAACTATTGAATTGGCGTTTGTGTCCTCGCCCGCACATGGATGTTCCTTGGTCATTCCAGGATCGATTGTGACTCGACTTCTTCCACCGCCCACCATCAGCTACAGCAAGAGAGGGGTAGTCGGTTGACAGAACAGGCCAAAGGCGGATAAAACAAAATAAAATTATCCTCTTCAAGTCTGAGAACGTCGCCTGCACGGTATATGTACTGTACATGTACCAGCAAAATTTGGGGAAACGTAAACAAGACCACCTGTGTCGGAACTAAGTAAGTCCGAATATTGCCCCAAATACTGAATATCAATAAAATAACTAGATTGTATTGCTTATTCTAACTCTTAATAATTACATGATAATCAGACAGTATTTATAGGGAAATCTGTGCTTAAATATATGCATGAGATATTACTGAGCATCAGTGGGGCATTGCTTGATTTCATATAGTGGGACGTTGCAGATTCTATATTATTCCAGAATCTTCGATAATAGAACTTACCAAGTTCTTGCTTTGATAACCTGTGTTGTTGTAACTTGTAACAGAATAGGCGGTTGCCTTCCTCTCACAGCCATCTCCTTAGCTGACCCAGCAAGGCTGGGGAGAATATCAAACGGCAGCCTTCTAGTCATATACATATCCTTGCCGGGGATGTACTGTACATAAAGCCCCCAGTGCTAAGGTGAGAGCTAGGAATGGTTTCCGTGTGGTACAGGTTGCTGGGACGATACGTACATTTTCCTTGCAGTCTGCAGGCGAATGTCACAACTGTGACCTTGGGGGTGATGTTAACATCTCCACCATCCAGTAGATATGAACAATGAAATAGAAGGACCAAAGAAAACAAATGCAACCATGTTAAGAATTAGTTTTCTCCTGGAAGCCACACCATCCCATTCATCTGACGATAGAAAATCGAGCTGATGGCTAGTATGTTAGTTGTCAGAAGATAATATCGGTGATTTTTCTGCCGTTCTGCGTCGAATAGGCTTGAATGCTGCTGCATTATGCAGCAACAGTGATTGTCTAGGCTCCTTCATGCGGGTGTACGTACTGGGCGTGTTAACACCATACATGATGCATAAGAAAGAGGGGACAGGGAAAAATGAGGAACTAACTTTTCCGCCTTAGTTTCAGCTAGAACCCGGTCGGCGGCGGCATCATGAAGTCAGGAAGAACCCTAGTCAGACAGGCCAAGGTGTTCCTGGTAAAAACCAACAATGGCGAGATTCGACACAGAGTGGTGGCCTGAGAGCCCAGTCGTGCGACCATGTGCATTGGCACTTGTGCTGCATATTCCTTCATGGATCCAATCAATAACCACTATCCTAACGTATCTGTTGCCTAAATTTCGTAATTTGATTTGAGAGCGGGGTAGATGAAGAGGATTGATTCGGATTGCTCCGTGTTTGGGATCAAAAACGCTGGCCATTCCACCAGATCTAGTTTCCTATAAACGCCGATTCAATTCAACTCGAAATTGCAATCATCTCCCTTTATGATCCAAGTCTGTAACCAATCTAATACCGTACGCCAATCACCCTTGCTGTTCAGTCTCTAAATATGTCAACAAAGCAAACCCTAAACCCAGATATAGTGGCTGAACTAGAAACAAAGAAAACAGAACTCGAACGATTCCAAAAACAACAAGAACAATTGGGAAGCTTCATATTTGATCTCCAAAGCAGGCGTGAAGAATTGGAAAATCTTTCAACAAGCGCTCGCCAAGCTCGTGAACGCCGTTTGAGAGGAACGACTGCCTCAATCGACCAAGAGATAGTCCAGTACCAGCAAGAACTCGAAAGCACTGTGCAGAGAATTGCTATTATTAGGGCATCCATTCAGCTCCTCTCGCCATCGTAAACGCCTCGAAATACGCCAGTTTGTTGGGGAGTAGAATTAATTTCGCTTACGCCTTGTGAAGAGATAGCAAGCTGCAGTAAGCGTACTCCCGATAAATACCCAGCGCGAACGGCTCATTGTTTTCCCCTGAAGGGAGGTCGCTAGAACAAGGTTTTCGATGCTAGTTCTCAGACGGCTCAATGATGAGCGAGCGTAAGAATCAACGTTGGTAGTCACAGGGGTCTCAGCTAGAGGGGGGTTTGTTTGTTTGATGGTTTTTCGTTCTCTTTGGATTCCGAGCTTATCACATTCTTTTTCGAAAGATCAAGTTCTTGAAGTTTCCGCTGCACTTGCTTCTCGCTCCTTTTCATTGTTCTCCAGGCTGTAGAACTCTTCCAATCTTTTCTTGTCATTATTCCTTTCTTTCCCATAATAGTTGTATTCGATCACGGACCAGTATATATTGCCAAAATAAAGTGGCTGCAACAATCCGAGCGCAATGAAAACGGCAGGAGATTTAAGTGATTTAGCCCATATCTTTTCAAGTGGAAGGTCATCAAAAGTTCGGCATTCGGGATGATATTTTATTTCACGCTCTCGTGTTTCCATGCGGAAGTTGAAGAGCTCGCTTTCATATATGAGTCGCCCAGGCATCTTTGCAGTTCCAACCAGTTCAAGTCCATCGAGCCAAGATGGAGGCACAAACATTTGAACGGGGATGGTGTGACTCCACTCCCAATCCAAAACAGACAGGATATTCAGGTCATCGTCAACAAGGATATTAGCAGACCGCAGATCACCATGATTCAGTATAAATGGCCCATGATTATGCTCAGGCTGCACCCACTCCATCAGAAACCGGCGGGACATGTGCAAGCTGTAGAGATAGCCTCGAGCATCCGCCTCATCCATAATGCTGTCCCTGCCCTGGTGGAAGTCATTGAGTAAAGCCTGGTGAATGGTGTAAACATAATCGATGGTTGACTGGAACGTGTGATTAGGCTCTACAAAGGGAGGGTCAATTCCGGCAAGGGCCTGGTCATTCATCAATACTGAAAGTGGTCGGTTATGAGCAAAAACCCAATTTTCATCCTTTGAATCCAGAGTAAGAGCACCGATTCGGTCAAACTTATGCTGGAACAGCTGGATATAAATGTCACCCAACTTCGAAAAAAGCTCACATCTCTGTGGTCGCGGAAGCTCGCGGAACTTCACAGTAAATAGAGATTTGCCCTCAATAAACTCAAGCAACAGAAATGGGAGACCAAGCTGATTGTTTGAATTTACTGAATATCCGTGCAGCTTCGGGATAGGTATTGTCGTCTTCTCGGCAATGAACCTTAAAAGGGAGTTTTAACTCATGTTAACGAACAGACACGTAGTTAAGATACACAACACATCAATTAACAGAAAACCCACTAACTTCATTGTTGCAATTTCGCCTCGAATCTTTTCCTCTGCGAAAGCCAAGCGCGGCAGGACAGGAACGCGCACCATCCATCGCTGGGGTTTGCCGTCGTCAACTGCATCCTGGGCAAACTCAACAGGAAAACAAATATTGAAGCCGCCTTTCTTCACATCGCTGAAGATACGGCACTGCTTCTTTGCCGGATGGAAGGAGGATGCCAGGTCACAAATGACAGACTGGTCAATGGACGCGATAAAGCTTTCTGCTTCCTTCTTCACTCTGTGCTCCGTAATAAGGTCCATCCTCCTGGGTACAACAATCGAGTGACGAGCACGCTTGAAAAGAACGAAGTACGCAACTTTAAAGAATGGAAGATGGACTTTCCTTCTCTCATGCGTCAATCGCAGAATATTAGCAGCGCGCCAACTCTCATGAGGAGTTCGAGGAGCTCTCTGGGGCTTCTCTCGATTTGTACTCCTCTCTCTATACAGACAGAGCCAATTTGTTCGAGAGAAGTCGAGAACGCTCTGTTCTGACTTGTGGGTACCACGAAGGTTGTCAAGATCCACTCCACCCCTATTGATTCCTGCTGGGACTGGGTTCTGGCTGGGTTTTGGCTGGGCCTGAGCCCGCTTGGAAATCTCAATACCGGAGTTCAATAATTCCGGCCTTTATTTTTGAAATCAAGCCCCTGAACTAGCGCCAAAGCCCCTTCTCCACCGATTCAACCTTTAACGAGAGCTCTTATCGTCAGGTAGATCCCGTTACACAGCACTTCAACTGTTCTATGTACGGAGTATACATACAGCTCTGGGTTGCGGCCATTGCTGCACTTCAGTCAACACTGTCCAAGACAGTTAAAGCACCGTTATCTATTCCGTATTGCTGTACGTCATTCGCGCTGGAACAAACAAATCCAGTATGTCACAGCCGGCAGCCATGCTCATTCATTATGATAGTTTCACATCACTGTCCAGCTAATCCGTCTTGTGGATTTACAAATATTTTACAGTGGAAATAGGCGACCATAGCGAATACTTTGTGGAACAAAATTGCGATCTTGTTTTCATCACACAAAACCTATCTGCCGACAGAGTGTTGATGAATACTATGCCAGAGCCAACTGGCCCATCACCCTCACCACCTTCAACAACAAAACGTCAGTCTATTAAAACTCGATGATACCGCTACAGAAAATCTCTAGCCACTAAGAGGTGCTCGTCGCACTCGCTCCTGACCCTTTACCAGTGGATTTGTGTATTAGTTAAGCAACTAATCCTTCTAAATTACGGTCAGACTCCCGCTTCTCCATAACCAAGCCGTTAGATTGATTTTAGTTGAGGAAGCCTGCGAGGTGCTTCGACACGACCCATACCATAACCAGCATTGCTCAATATCTTGGCTGCTAGCAAGAACAGCAGGGCAATGGGTCTCTGATTTGTCAAATATCACTGGGACTTGTACCAGCAGCTACAGGAAGCAACAATCCCTTTAATCAGAGATCGTTGTACTGAGAACTGAGAATGTCATTAGACATACGCATACTCCGTGACCCATACATAATGATCTCAATCCAACAACCTCATGATGCGTGGTGAAACAAAATCTTAGAATTATAGATTTTGATTCATGTCAGAGTGAAGGAACAAGATTAGGCTTCAAGGGCATGAACCATTGGTTGGAATATAGAGGTCATTATCCACGCAGCTCGGGACAGAGAACTATTCTTCGGTCACTCAACGATAGGAGAACTCTAGGCAG
>NW_001813975.1:1331466-1337088 GCF_000149585.1 Histoplasma mississippiense | reverse complement strand
GCTTCAGCAACTCCAGTAGTGTGATGAATGGCAATCAGATGTTACTTTTTCACGCGCGAGCCAGGAAGTGCTTGGGGTAAATGAACAACAGGAGTGTTCACAATTGGCTACTGGTATTTGCATTTTCGTACAGTACCTCATGGATTAAGTATGGACTCCACCCGAAAGAGCTTCATTAGTGCTGTACCTTACTGTTCCCTGTGTGAGTTGGTATTGAGAACTGCGAAAGATTGTTATGAGAGGCTGGGATGTGGATTTCGAAATAAGAAATCATTCCATGGTGCAGTTAACTACATAGTTGGATATATGAGACTTCAGGGTCGTATATGAAAAACCATCAACAGTAAGATGTGACATGACTAAACGCCAGCATTGCACTCTATATAACATAGCAGACTGGGTATTTCGGAGGAAAATTAAAAGAGGACGAAAAAAGAAAAAACAAAAACGAAAGAATATGCAAACATGTAAAGTTCTCTATAATTCATCAGGCCGCTTTCCGTACGATGCTCAAACAACGCCATTTCCCATGAATAATGTTCACTCTCTCCTTCACGTCCTTACCACCACCACCACCACCACCACGAACGCTCTCAGGAGGAGATATGCTACTCTCAATCCACTTCCATTTCACTTTAAAACTAGATCTTCGAGACCGACCTTTCTCATCATCGCCGTTACCACCAGGGCCTCCATTGATATGACCGTCGTTTGTCTCATCGCCGCCACCGCCACCGCCACCGTCACCGTCACCGTCATTATTATTACTATCCCGGGTAGGGACATCCATTCGAAACCGCCGGACGCTACCCTCATACATGCCCTTGCCCCCTTTCCCCTCTTCGAAGAAGGTCATCATCCTGTTTCCGCCCGGCTGGCACCAGCTGGGACCAATTTTCCGCCACATGCCCCTCACGCCGCGGGTCGAGCGGTCGATTTCTGCGTATTCGCGTCTGCGAGTTGACGGGGATGTCCAGTCTATGACGGTCGCGGGGATGGGTCTGTACACCCTGGACTCGTCCTGCTGCAGGTCGTCATCACTGGCAGTGGAGGAGTTGCGGCGGATTACCACTGGGTCCCAAGGCCGATGTCGTTGGGTTTCAGGGGTATTATGTCCGTCTGAGATGGAAGGCGGGTTTGGTGAGGATAGCGCGGTTGTTGACGTTAGAAGAGGAGCTAGAGATGGAGATGCGGTGAAACTTGGTTTGTTGCTTTCGAGAGACACGACTCTATTGGCGAACGTGCTGGTTCTGGTGGGAGGGGTATATGATCTCTCAAGTGTTTTTGGCATTTGTTGTGCATGTTGCGAATCGTGGAACCCTCCGCCGGTTTCTTGGTCTGGCCTGCTCGTACCAGTTTCAAAAATGCGACAACTATTCCTGTGGAGGGATACAAGATACTCTTTTCGGTGGAAGAGAGCAGAATCCCCCTTTCGTAACGTTGGAGAGTGGATTTGGGCATAAGTTCCAGCCTTCTGGATTTGGTGCTTTGGAGACTTGCGACGGCTCCTGGAGGATGACCTTGACGTTATGTCCTGCGATGATGAGTAGCGTCTACTTGTGGAGCAAGAAGATGTTCTCGATTTACTGGCACTCTCTTTCGATTCTCTGTGGATACGCTTTCTGGAAAGGTAGGACGCATTCGATCCGGCTGACGAGTCTGTGGACGACTTGATCAAAAACTGCGACTCGCCAAGGCCCGTTTCATCGCTCGTTGCGGAAAATGTGGTTCCTGGCGTCAAAGCCCCTAGTTCTGATATTGCTGGAGAACGACTCTGGTGCATGGTTACGTCGGTAGCCTCGAGAGCTGGGTAATAGCCTTTGTCATCGGAACTAATCCTAAAAGTTGTCTGTGTTGCGTCTGGATCGCCAGTATATTGCGGGGCCACGAAGACATCGACAACGGGATGGAGCTTGCCATCGTGTTGTGGACAGGAAGGGATATATAAAAAGGGAGAGGTGATGCTGTCCTCGCGCATACTATGGATGGGAGAATCGTCACTGGGCTCACATGTGAAGGTACCCATGCTTAGTCACAGCCTTGCCAGGGCTGTATCCGATATGATATTCGTTATAGATAGAGCCCAATGAACTGAACAGCAAAGGTTAGTGGACGTTGCCTGGAGGCATTTGATCCGTAGACCATCACATGTCGCAAGGTAGGCCATCAAAACGTACCAACGGGCCGCGCATGCGCAGTTTCAGATTGATAAGGTTTCAACCCTGATAATTAGCCAGGATGGGGTGCCGAGCTGTCTGGGCACCGGTGCCCCGCGCCGTTTATGCAAGAGCGATGTTAAAAATATCAATTCTCTTTCTTGGGGGATGCCAGCAGTGTGGACAAGGGGCAGCAGAATGAAAATAGAGAGCGTGTGTTGAAGTAGAATATAACTGAGTGCATAAGAAGCAGGAGGCTCAAGGTAACTATATAACTTATATGTGCAGAAGTCCAAACTTTCATATGCAGTTCACATGGGTTTCTGCGGTGTTGTGGTGTATTAAAGCGGATAACTGTAGGGGAAAAGGGAGAAATACAGCTCGGAAGCTCTAGCTAGCATATGCAAAAAAGCAAGAAAAGAGAGTTCACTATTGTAGCAGAATGATCAACATTCTGAGTATGATCACAAAAAGAAAGGCTTCTTGCAGCAGGGGCGGCAGACACCTGCGAAAGACAAACAAGTAGGCTGAGTCTGGTGATATCAAACAACAGCCATGAAAGAAACATCCGGGTAGTCCAAGCACATATATAAAGAGCCCGCCAACAATGGCTAGTTATACATGCCAAACCACATCCAGAACTTACGCAGCGTAGTCCCACAAAGAGACCAAAAAAGGTCAACTAAAACAGTGAAGACATCCAAAATTCACGCTTGGGTATCCGTTCGCAGCCCCGCCCTTGTGCTTCAGCAACAGCGGTCCGTATCCGGTTGATTCGACAGCATTTTGTGGCGAGTTACCGCGAGGGTCTGCAGTTCTGACGACGGGGCCACGTTATGCGCCAGTGACGGTATCGACGAGTCGCCTGCTGATATTCCTCCACATGACTGGCGAGAATGTGCCTGGTCGAGGCACCAAACATCCTGCCGCCGGGGGCCTGGCTGTGGGCCGTTTTAAGTTGCATCACGCCGATCCGCTTCGACCCCACCTGGCGCCCCTGTTGCAAAACGCAGAACTTGCCAGCTGCGGCGCTAAGCGTTGTTCGAGAAGCGGGAGTGGCCATTCTCGTCGTGGGCATCGATCTCTCTCTTGCGCAGCGTCAAACAGTCATGAACAATGAAACAAGCACCGATTGGATAACCCATGCTGTTCTGCTTCGTGTTGCGGTTTCAGGGCCACGGGGATCAAAAATAGAAACTTACTTCTCTGCAATCCACACGGCCTTTCTCAACATGGGGCACCAATTGTTGCCCAACAAAGCCAGTTTCTAAGGCCAGGTCCTACCCGAAAAGTTACACCAGTCCATGCAGGGACGACAATTTCCGGCTGGCGCAAAGTCGGCGCACGGGGTCAGCCAAAATTCTTCTGCAAACAGCGGAGAGTCTAAGCTAAAACTAGTCCGAGTACCTAGTTAGTATGTCTCGCTCGTTGTGGGTTTGTTGGCTTGGATGTTGGATGGACTTAAACCAGCCACACCGCCAGTCAAGTCGAAGTTCTGGGCATCCAGAGAGCGGTGACCAGCCTCTTGTCCCTGCTACTGGCAAATTTGTTGAAATGTCGACGGAGAAGCTGCATATGATTGTGGTAGGGTTTCTTGGACCCGAACGTTCGACGCAAAATCCAGGAGCCCAAAGCTTCAATTCGGCATGCTACGCCGATTATCGGCAAACATCACACTCTCTCTACCACTGTCCACCGCCTTCAACTCCTCGATGCCCGGAGTTGACTGGACTGGGCTGCCAAAAAAGAAAAAGAAAGAGAAAAAAGCTTGACGCTGTGTTGTCCACAATTGGCGATTATCACAATTGTTCTGTGGAATATCCGCATCAAAATTAAAAATCCATAAAGCCAGCAGCACCACACAGACATGGCTCGAGTGTAGAAAACCTCAACTGCTCCGTTTCTCCCTGGCCAAGAGCGCACCCAATCACCAGCATTCTTCCCCACATCAAGCAGCGTGATCGCGGGGTTCAGGCCAGTCTTCGGCACGGTGGCTGAAGTGGCTGTCTGTTCTAGTGTTCATGCTTCTCAACGCAGTATGTTCCAAAGTTCTGCATCGTTATAAATTCACTTTGCTAAAGACTGACTGTCCTTCCTGGAATGCGACCAGATCTTTCCGCTTCTGGTTGGTAAACGGTGGTAAACGACGCATATTTTATTTAGTATTATTCGGAATGAGAAATCGTCAAAGAGATGCAGAACATACAAGAGCCACCAACAACCGATCCGTTAGGTATTAGCTACTACCAGATATTCAGATAAAAAAAGCCCTGCAGATTGAGCAGCAAGGTACGGATACCACAAAGAAGGCTGGCACTATGAGATAGCTGCTTTCAATGCTTCAGGCATTGTTTTTATTTACTTCATCTCGTCTCGTTTTTCGTTTTTCAAAGGATGTTATGAGGTTACCATCCAATCGACTTTTTATTCTATCGAGACACATCCATATCTCCTAGAGCTCACAAGAGGTGGGTATCACGTTCCACAAAAACCAAGTTCCGAACACTGCTGATTGATAATGGAGGTATCATTAAAGAACTTGAAAACAAGGAAGGATGGCCTTCGTGGGATTGCGGTGTACTAGAGACTTCTTGCAGGTGTAGCAACCCATAAAAAGCAAGCCGCATATTCATCCTTCCCACCCCTTTTCTTTTTGCATTCATCAGATATTAAAAACTACGTGGGCTGCCGACAGTTGAACCCAGGGGCCTCGGGATATCCATGAATACTATCGTATACGCTGCATATGATCAAAAATGGCTATTCAATAACGACAAAAATCAACCCCTCTTACAAGATGGGGCTATATTCCATTTCCTGAAATGGCCCGAGGTTCAGAGAATCCTTGACTAGCGAGGGGTATTTTAACTTGCAAATGAAGGGATTTTTAGTTCCAAGCACGATGGTAAATAAAACAACCGAGATTGGTCTCAAGTAGGAAGCAAGACAATTTCCATTGAATCCTCTGACATCTTCCAGGAATGCCACCCGTAATTCCCCATATTTTTCCGAGCAGACTGGCTGTTCGCTAATTCGTTATTTCGCTGACTGGCTGGCTGCCCCTCGAACTCGTGACTGCGTGCTGGGAAAATATCAGTATATGCAAATTACACGTGAGCAGTGATATCTGGTGATAGCAAACAGACTAGGATAGAATAGTTTACAGCTTTTGAATGTCTATGGACTGGGAATGTTTATTGTAGATCTGTACGTGTAACGACGGAGCTGTTGTGCACTTTAATTGCTGGAAAGCTCCAACGCCAGCAGCTCGACAAATCATTGTGGTTCCCCCATTCTTCTACGTTCTTCAACACAGAGACATCTTGCTCGCCCATAGCTGAATCATTTAGAATCGAAGAAGGGTAGTTTTCAGGCCATGCTTGGGCATGCCATGCATGTTGCATCGCTTTGATTAAAAAAGGAAAAAAAAATACATCGGGAGATTCACATAAACGGAAATCTATAC
>NW_001813975.1:1329554-1331362 GCF_000149585.1 Histoplasma mississippiense | reverse complement strand
TCCCCCGGCCCGAGATGATAAAAATCCGCCCCCCCTCCCCACCGCCGACGCAGAGTCTGATACTGCTGCCCCAACGCATCCCCGCTCGACGACAAATTCACCCCCGTCGTAAAGACCACAAAGTCTTCCTCCCTCCTCCCCCTCCTCCCCTTCTTTTTCACAACCAGAGCCAGCCGCCGGCAACACCTCACCCAGCGCCCTCGTCGCCACAAACCCCAGCACGAAACCCCGGTGCTTCCTCGCCGCCCGCACCGACAGCTCCGTATGGGCGCCCGTAGCCATCGAGCCCTGGGAGGTCATCTCGGCCAGGATCAGCAGCGCGCGGCCCTCGGCGCCATACGCGGTCTGGAACGCGGGGGACGAGGCGGTCTGCGCGAGCGCGTCGACGATGCCGGGCCCGGCGAGCATGGCGCAGTTGACGATGTGGGCCCATTCCGAGATGCGCAGGGAGCCGCCGTGGTATTGTTTCTGGACGGTGCTGCCGATGTCGACGAATTTGCGGTCCTCGAAGAGGAGGAAGCGGTGTTTGGTGGCGAGGCTGGAGAGGCTGGAGAGGGTGGAGGGGGTGAGGTCGGTGAGGATGTCGATGTGGGTTTTTAGGACGGTGATGTAGGGGCCAAGACCTGCATTTTGTATTTTTGGGTTGTTAGTTTTTTTTTTTTTTTTCTTTTTTTTATTTCTATTTTTGTAGCCATTTACAAAAAAAAAATCCTTTTGGGGATGTTGTTTGGTATAGAAAAAAAAAGAAGGGAAGTTGAATTTTGCTATACCCCTCCGCTACGGAGTAGAGCAACGATTGGAGCTGGGGTTGGCAAAATTCTGAACCTACGATCAGCGAGATCCAGCAATTCTTTCGTAGTTGTCACATCAGCGGAGAGCACGACATTTGATTTCTTTTCTTCCGCTATTTGGAACAGTCGTTTGGCCAGCGGGTTTCCGTGGCGACTTGCCCGCACGGAGTATGGGATGTGGGATTTTGAAGACATCTTCGTTTTGGCGGAGGGGTTGTTATGCGGGGAAGCACGATGCCCGTCTGCCGGAGTGGTCAACTTATTTTCCCCGTTTCTCTTCTTTTCCTATATTTAGGCTGGTTGTTTGTTTGCTTTCTTGTAGGGAACTTGGACTTGCAATGCGGAGAGATAGAATGGATGGTGGGAATTGAAGAATGTCAGATGGAATAGTTAAGTGCTTTGGGTTTCTTCTCCAAGTTTTGTCCATGGCGTTTGGCCTGGCTTGCTCTATCCAAAAATTGGCTGCACAATACCCAAATAGGGTTAGCGCACCGTTTGATGGGAAAGCTCCATTGAACCTCCTTCTGCTTCCTCTTGACAACATCATTCCGGTCATAAACACAGTCATCCCACCTTCGCGTCATCAAGCTATCCGCACGCTACGTTCTTGTAGTTATCCTACCCGGTGTCGTTCAGTGAGAAAACTCTCTCGCTCTCTCATCAAAAATGTCCGCTGCATCTCCCATGTCCTCCAGTGGCGACCAGGTGCAAGGTTCCAGCCAGATCCATTTCCGCTTTTGCCGCGAATGGTGAGTTTTTCTTCACTTTCAAAGACAAAGGCTTCTGGGGAGAGGAGACAAAAGAAAAGAACAGCCACAAAATCAACGAAATTCAAGACTAACATTTCGCATTTCACAGCTCCAACTTACTCTACCCAAAAGAAGACCGCAACACTAACACCCTCATGTTCACCTGCCGAACGTGTCACGTCGGCGAGCCCGCCTCCTCCCCCTGCGTATACCAAAACAAACAGCAACAACCAAGTAGGCGACACGGCCGGTGTGACTCAAGATGGGG
>NW_001813975.1:1325972-1329435 GCF_000149585.1 Histoplasma mississippiense | reverse complement strand
CATGTGTATCCTATGCGGTGAACATATTCAATATTGCCAATAATATGTTGCCTTACTTTGCACCTTTTCCATCGACGAGCATGGATCATATAATGCCGTTACGACTGCACTGATTTCACCTGGGATTTCACCTTTTATTTTCCTTCTTCTGTTTGTTATTGTTTTTCTAGCACCTGCGCACTTCTCCCGATATAGAAAACTTCTCTTCATCCAGACTTTTGGCTAATGAGAAACCCACTTTGATTTCCTGTTTTGCACATATCACAGCTGCCCAGGTCAAACAAGCTTTGCCCTAGCTGCGGCGAAAACGAAGCAGTGTTCTTCCAGTCCCAACAGCGGTCGGCGGAAACGGGAATGGTATGCATTTACCTATATATCTTCCTTTGGCTGTCTCCTGTTTGTGCAAGCTAACGTTGGGTATTCCGGATAGAAACTCTACTATGTGTGCTGCACTTGCGGTAATGTGTTTACTTGATTCCGGGGAGGGCGGTTGCTTTTCTTTTTTCTTTTCCTTCTTTTTTGGATTTGTACCCATTCGACGGAGTTTGTGGAATTAGGTGAGCTGGATATTAAGGCGTTCAAGAGGGCTCTAGGCGTTCAAGAGGGCTCTATAGTTTTGCGCATGTCTAGTTTGAGTGATTTTATCTTTATTCGTCTCAACATTCTGTGTCGGGATACACATTACAGCTTGGTTATCTTAATAATGATATTATGCAAGCGGTAGGAAAGAAAATAATACAATATATATTCTATACGACAATCTTACAAATGCATGGGTGCCAATGACAATATCTTCGACCAGCCTTTCTTCTGCAGTTCCTTTCCAACGACACCTATTGATAGTAGTCAGGATATATGCACTTCCCATTTGAAACTGAAGAAAGCAAGAAAGATAGGGGAAACCACTAGGACTAACCGTTCAATCTTGTCCCTATCGGATCCCCAGACTTATTAATAAGTACGCACGCGTTGTCATCAAACTTGACAAAACTGCCGTCAGGCCTCTGAACGTTCCTCGCCCTGACCACTACAGCATGGCGGACGTCTCCTCGTCTGACCTTGTTCGCAATGCCGCTGCTAACGCCGCCCATCTCGGGGCCGAAATTCCGCTGTTTCTGCACGACAACGATGATACGGTCGCCTGTGATTATTTTGGGGGAACATTTTGATATTAGATATTTGGCGTCGCTTTAAACAGAGGACTGAGAGGGACGGGAGGATATGAGGGTAGGGTTATATATCCCGCGCAAAACTCACCGATTGTGGCTGCCCGTTTCATTCTCAGAACACTGGCGCATTCGACGATGGCTGCTCCGGAGTTGTCGATGCAATTAAGCATCGTCTGGTTTCAATGAGGAAGTGTTAGTGGATATAGCTCTCTCTCTCTCGCTCGCTCTCCCACCGGCCAGTTATTTAGAAACCGGGCCTACCTTCAATTGGATCATCTTGGTTGCATGACTTGGTCTCTATCCCGCCTCCAAGTTCTGTTCCGCTGTTTTGTTCTTTTCTGTTCTGCCGTGATGATTTCCATATTCACCAGAGATTCGAGATCCCTGTCGCTTAATAAGCAGCCGAATATCTTGGTCAAGGATGAACTATATTCCGTAAATCTCCCAAGAAATGACAGCCAATCAGCACCCGAGCTCCCCTTTCTCAGTGGCTTAATCGCCGCCTGCGCAAAATACGACATGCAAGAGCCTCATCCCAGCCTTGGGTCCTCAAAGTCGTTTGTTCAAAGATTCTGGGGAGGGAAAACAAGAAGAGCCATGCTGCCGTTGTTGTTGTGTTGCCCACAATGATCGCGACTCTGCGGTTAACTACGTCCAACACCAACTGAACGATAACAGCGTTGGTTTCCCCAGGTTTGAGCATACTGCTTACAATTTTATCCATCCCTTGTTTCATATATCCATTTGTGTATTTTATTCCATATTATCCTTCCTACGTTCGGTTTATGTAATAGCCCTTACTGAATCACCCCATTGACCGCGTTGTGGAGTGAATATTCCCGCGGTTCCAATGGCGCCCAAGATACCGCCTCCTGACCGCAAAGAGAAGTTGACGCTTTCTCAACTCGCCAGCTATGATGATGTGATCACAGATGCTCTGGTTGATCGGGTTAGCATCCCTAAAGCAAATTCAAGACATATGGCCCCAAATTTCATCACATACGTTCTGGCGCATTTCCATAAACTAACTTGGAAGCTGGATGCTACCTGATATACGGTTTAAAGGCCTACTTCTGGACAAAGATCCGCAAAAACCGAACCAAGTATATCTCTTGCAGAGGCATCCTTGAAGAGCAGGTCACCGCCATCCTCCTCCACGATGTCATTGTCGGGAAAGACGTGCCAAAGGCTGAGAAAGCACTCCTGGCAATTCCGGGGCTGAAGAAATTCGTCGACCGCTTGAAATCCGATCGAGAGAAGGAATGGTTTCGTCGACACCTGCGCAAATACATCTCCATCTACCTGCCCGATTGCCCTTTCGAGGTCATGACAACCAAATCGCTATACCATAACCATCCACGAAGCGGCTGTTTTCTGCGCGCAAGTACATCGCCTCGGGGAACAACGATACGCGGGCTCAGCGGCACCCTTGTACCCATGACCCGTGAGGAGGAGATAGATCTCGATTTGACAAGGAAGGATTTCAGCATTGTGATGTCGAGCCGGAAGAAGACGCCGTCTATCTTTCTGGGCCCAGCGCGATTTGCGAATCATGATTGTAACGCGAATGCGAGGCTCGTGATGAGGGGCCCGGAAAGTATGGAGGTGGTCGCCATTCGAGATATTGTGGTTGGAGAAGAGATTACCGTCTCATATGGAGAGAATTACTTTGGTGAGGATAACTGTGAATGTCTCTGTCATACTTGTGAGCTAGCGCTACGGAACGGGTGGTCTCCAAATGGTGCTTTGATCAGTTCCAGAACGAATAGTGGTGCCTCCACGCCATTGGAATTATGTGAGGGACGAGATCCGTCTACTTTGTCGTCGCCGTCCTCGCCGGGGTCTAGTAATAATAATAGAAAAAGGAAACGCAATTCTGAGCTACAGCTTCTCTCCGCCGAGAGTTCTACCCCGTGTAGAAGGCGGAAAGTGGAGCGAAAGGCTTCGAACTTGAGGCTTGAAATGTCCATGCCTAGCAGTCCAGAAGCTAGTGAACCTTCTTTCCTCTCCACTCTGGATCACTCCCTTTCCGAATACGCAAGCAGTTGCAAGGACCGTATTATTGATGAGCCTTCAACTCACGCGAATGGACTAAATTCTCATCACGAAGCTGAATCTCTCCAATCGAGCGATGAATATAAAGCTGCTTCCTCTACAAAAAACAAAACGGCTTACTCCCCTTCTGGCGCGGATGAAACGCACAGCTCCTCCGTCACCTCTACATCTGCAACCACAGAGGCAACCTCAATATCATTAGACGTGACAGCAGTACAAATAAAAACAGAACCGCTGGA
>NW_001813975.1:1321775-1324756 GCF_000149585.1 Histoplasma mississippiense | reverse complement strand
TAACATTGTGGTGGATTCAGTCCCAAGTCTACAGAATTTTGTTTTTCTCCTACACTGCTTTTGTGATTTTGGAAATTTTCTAGTTAAAGAAGCCACCCCTCTTACTTTTCATATCTTGCTCCTGGTTGAAACCCTTCATCACCACAAATCAAAGCGAACTCTCGTTCTGCCACCACCACCACTACCACCACCACCACCACTTCCTCTCGCTACCGCTCCGGCTCGTCTCCCGTTTCTACACACCATACACATACAGCCTCTTATCGGAGCATGTGCCCCTTCCAAACCCCCTCGGCCATTCGCCTGACCAGTGTTGGCAGTATGAGCAGTGCCATCATCTCTCGTCTCTCTATTTCCCCTGCCACTCGTGATAGCACGATTGCGCTGGCGGTGGCCTGCCATTCTCTCCTCGGGGCTCAGCCAAACTAGTTTAAGCCCATCATTTCCTCGGCTAAACGCCAACCCATCTCTCCGTGAGAACTCCCAGGCCCTAGATATGCGTACGGTACTTCCGTCAAACCTCGGGGGACGATCATCGCTGGGTCGCGCTTGGGTTGCGAGTCGATAGAAGAGGCAGAGGTAGCTCATTGCTTTTGCCGGGGGTGGGTTTCACTCCCGGTGTTGTTTGAGGGTTTGAGGGCTTAAGGAAGGATGAGAAGACTGTGTGGTTGCCGGCCTTCGTATGGCTATTTGGATAAGGTTGGTTGGGTATTATTTTCTTTCTTTTCTGCTCTTGTATGCTGATATGGTGAAATGGAAGGAATAAGAATAAGTATTAACTGGTGATATATGTATGATGGATGATGGTGTTCATTCTCCAGACATTCCTTATTTCTTCCTTTCCGCTCTCCTCCTTCTGAAGATATCTCAGTCAATAAGAGAATGGAGAGGCCCTTTTTCCTGCTCTCACTCGTTTCATCGTCTCACGCCCTGAAATTTCGATTTTTCCTCCCATCTTATGGCCAGCTTTTATATCCAAATCCTCTTCTGTTGTTTGCTATAGATTCTAGTCCACGTAGCAGCTATTTACACTTACGTACCTCCAATATATCCTAGACAATACTTTATAAACACAAAAAAACAAACATCCTCTTTTCTTCTTTGTGCAGCCCAATTCTCTTCCATATGAAATCATGTTCCCCAACCCCCCGTAAATATTGTGTCTATGAATCAGGTCCAAATGATTCGATAATATTCTTTACTCACTGTATTATTGAACCAATGAGTCACATGCAACTGCCTATCCAGAAACCTAGCTAGCTATGTTTACTCTTGTCCCTGAGAGATGCATTGAAAATCACAATATATGCAGCTGTCGACTGTAGGACAGAACACGGGTATCTCTGTGTAAATTATAGCCATAGGCCATGCTCCAGGGCAGGTAGAGAGAGCATAAGAGACGCCTTGTTTACCGGCGTCTGAAAGGCTTCTGAAACTTTCGCCTTCACATGAATTATTTACTGGGTATAGCGAGAGTGCTGGTCTCCCTTTTTTTCCGCTGTATATCGGGTAAATATCATGTTTTTCTGCCTTTCCTGTCATCAGCACTTCTGATTTTTTTTTTTTTTTTTCTCCTGTCTCATACAAATAATTTCCCTGTGTTCTTCTAATTATCCATCTCTTGGTTTATAGTGTTGGTTGTCTCTGCCTTTCCCTAGTTGGTTGCGCATTTGTGTCAAATATATATTTATGCGATAGACTCGGGTTAATATAATTTAACTGAACTGGGCATGTATGCTCCCCCCCCCCTCTCAAAATTGATATATTTACAATAAGGGTCTTCTTTCTACCTATTATCTGACTGCAGAAATTATGAATTTGCGGATTTTTACTTCATGTAACCCTGTATCTTGCTGCCTGTGTCCTTCATCGCTAACACACCGACGAGCCTTAGAATTGCTTTGTTGTTTAGTTGATAATTGATATAAAAATTAATTGTTGTTTGTTAAATTTTCCATGCAAACAAGATCACTGTGGATAGGAATATTTCACTGCTCTATTAACTACCATTATTAAGGCATAAACTACGGAGGAGGGAGTAACTAATCGCGGCTAAACGGTTGGTAGTAGTTTGTAGGCCTCTGAATCTGGATATTCCCCGGCTGGGCATGTATGGGTATACGTAGCTCCAATGTTCCGTCATCTCTGGATGCCGGGCTTGACAGTGAATAAAAATGTGGACAGGGAAGGCTGTAATAGGATTTCGAAGAGAGCATAATGCTCGAACCAATTTTGAAAGATGATCCGGGGGACTAATCTGGTCTATTGTACATGTACAGTGCATAACGACGTATGTAACAACGTAAAGCCGGGTTTCCCAATAAACTCGGAAAAATCATTTGTGGTATCCGGACGCGTATCCCATGGAGTGAAAACAAAACCTAAAGGTATATTACACAAACCCCGGACAGATAGCGAGAAGCGAGACCAAAAAAAATCTCTTGGTACAGTCCATCTATATCAACGCCTGCCCTCTAAACATGGCCTCCCTCACCTCCTTCACAACATCCTTCCGATCCTTCTTGCTAACCAAAACAATTCCACGTCCTCTCCTTCCCATGCGACCCGTACGACCTAGTCGATGGATGAAGTCAATGGTGGTGTGCGGAACATCGAACAAAATAACATTGCGCACCGCGACGGTGTCAATACCGCGAGAGCCAAGATCCGTCGTGACAAGTACCTTGGTATCGCGGAGATTCCTCTGTGGACCCAGGTGTGAGTTCTCACCTGTGGCAAATGGAACTGGGTCCGAGAACCAATTCCTCTTGTTCCGCTGCGCGTCTTTGACCTCTTGGGGGGTGGGGAGTGGTTTGACGTGGGTAAATTCAGCGAGGATCTCATCCTTGCGCTGGTCCGGTGTATCTCGTGAAAGCGCGGCCGTATGGATGCCCTTCTGGCTGAGGAATGCAGCTACTTCCTCTGTTGTTTCGCGCATCGTTGACGAAGACAATGATATGTTTTGGTTCGGGGAAGAGGAA
>NW_001813975.1:1317988-1321675 GCF_000149585.1 Histoplasma mississippiense | reverse complement strand
TTCGGGAGGCTGGGTAGCCGCTGTCGGGGGCATCTTCTTGCGTTACCCCTGCTTTGCCTAGGGACCAAATTATATCCGCGCAAGCGAGTTTTTTGTTTCCGCGGGATGGGTCCTTGTCCACGTCCACGACGCCGAGTTGGACTCTGCGCGGGATGGCGTGGAGATTTGGTGTGACGAGACGCTTCATTTCTGGGAATTTCTTTTCCATAACGGAGTCGAGACTTCGGGGGATAGTGGCGGAGCAAAGGATCAGTTGTGTCAGTGACGGAGCTGTCTTTTCCATAATGGAGTATGTGAGGGGCGAAAAGGATTTATCTAAGAGGGAGTCCGCTTCATCGATGACGAGATGAGCGACGCGACTGAGAATATATGGGTTGGTTTTGGCAATTGAGGTAAGAAGATGAGGGGTAGAAATGAGGATATCAATTCCGGCGGGGTTGAAGAGGCTGTTTGTAATTCTACGAGGAGTATAGACAGAAGAAATCGTTGCAGAGCGAAACTTGGCGGTATGTGAAAGCTGCTTTGCGAGTTTCCCAACTTGTTCTACCAACTCTGCTGTTGGCACTAAAATAATAGCTCGGGGTCGTGCGACGTTTGAATGTTCAGGCGTGGCCAACTCCGGAGCCTCAAGTTCAAATAGATTTTCTTTGCTCTTCTCCGTTACTCCTTGCTGCTTTTCCCCATTATCCATCAATTCCGTGTCTTTCTCTACCATCTCAGCCTGCTTGATCCAGTTTATGATTGGCAGAAGATATGCTAGAGTTTTGCCAGTCCCCGTTTCAGCGGCCAGCAGGAATTGGTCGAAATGGAACAATTCTTCTTCCTCTTCTTCCTGCGGCTTCTTCTTTCTCTTGTTCTTCTCCGTCTCGGAGATGGGTGGTCTAAGCAGTGCTGGAATAGCTACACGTTGGATAGGAGTCGGGGAGATTTCGGTAAGCGTTGGGAATGCATTCGCGTAGACCGCTTCTCGTACTTGAGGGAGGAGCGGGAACTGATCAAAACTGGTAACAGCGGCGATTTTTTCCTTAATTCTATTACGACGCGAGTAAGGTATTGGAGACAGGGCAATTTGCATTTTCAGAGCTCTGAAAAGCGAGCCATCCTGTTTCTTGTCCGCAGCATCCTTTTCCTTATTATTCAGATCTGACGAAGATCTTTTCAGCTCCGCATCGGACCGGGGTATTGGGCGATCAGGTAGCCGAGCTCTAGTTTGGTTCATTCCTCCAAAGGGGTTATTCTTGAACGTCGGGGGAGGCTTCTTCTTCTTGGAATCCTTGAACCGGTCAGAGGATCTTGCAACATTCGGGGATAGAGCCATACGCGCGGGTTTGCGCCGGGCCAGCCTGGCGGACGAAGCGAAGCGGACAAAATGCCATGGTTGAGGGACGGCGGGCTGCCAGCCCCAGACAACAGTTCTCATCTCACAAAGTAGACATGTAGATGCCACGGGCGACATGAAGCAGCAGCCGCAGCAGTTGATGCGAGTATGTATGTATACTATTCCCTAACCAATGTTGCTAAGCAGCACCGGGGCGAGTACAAAAATTAGTTTATTCAAGGTTTGATGAAAATTTAAAGCTGGAAACCTTGGAAGCTTGGAAGCTTGGAAGCGCGCGCTAGACCCGATGGGGACGCGTTGTCGGGGAAACGGGGGCCATCGGGATGTCAACAGCGGGAAGGCATAAACAAGGCAAAACAGGCGGCATCAAAACCAGCCATACGCCGCATCTCCACCACACAAAAACATCGTATATCTTACATCTTGCATCCACTGTGCTTCCTCTCCTCTCCGTCCTGGTCACCATCTTCCGTACGCTCTTTGTCCTCCACTTGGGCTTACTTCTGCCCTGTTCGTTTCTCTTCACGTCGCTCTTTGTTGCTTTTGTTTCTCCCTGTTGTTTCTTATAATCCCCTGTTGGCCGTTGTGGCTGTCTTGGGGCACTGGTCAAAGGGACTATTCTACTCTAACCGCCTCCCGACCATTTTGCGCCATTGTTTCTTGTCGCAAACAATACCGTTATTTGATCGTCAATACCCTTCTGACCCGTTAGTACCCTGCAAAGAGAACCCTTGTTGTGTTGTTATATCATTTGTTATAGGTATGATTCTGCTATATTTGTTGCCTCAACTGGACAATGTTTTGGTTTCGATGTAGTTCTGGTGGACATATTGATTACGCCAGCTTGCTCATCAATTGATAGACACGGAACTGGTCCAGAAAAAAGCGTGTTAGTTCTCTTGCGTTAAAGATGGCAAGTGGACAGCGGCCTCTATCTGAGCTGAGCCCAGTGGCTCAACGTAGAAACTCCCCGAGCTGGAATCAACGCACTAAGGTTTGTAGACAGTTTCCTCAGCTAGAGCGACTCCTAGTTAACTGATATGACTAGACCACAGTCGGTAATGGCGATTCATCTCCGTTCGACTCATTCAATTCGCCCCAATCTCCAAGATTGTTTTGGAAGGGCAGGGATAGTGGCTCTCCAACCAGGCAGGGCCCTGAAAACAGGAGCCCTTACGACCCGCACGTCTTCACTACCCCCTCCAAAAGATCTTCCATTGAAAACTTAAAACGAGCATCCCGTGTGAAAAACAGCAGTATTGTTGCTCGAGAGAAGAAGCAGGAATACGACCCTGCCCATGTTCAGGTTCTGGAACGGCCTCTTGCCACTGGTAGACCTCTAAGTTCTCAATTGAAAAATAACGCTAAAGAAGCTGGTAGTGTGGATGGTCGACGGCAGCTGCCTTCTCAATCCCTTTCCCCAGCTAAACAAAATCCATCTGCCAGGAAGGGCGAATCTATCAATACAACCAGCGTTGTTCCAAAGTCGGAGGACATTGTTACTCCGACAACCTCCCATACATCCCCAAGCAGGCCTCAGTCGTCTCCAACCAAATCATCTCTGACGAGAGGAAGTCGATTCGGAAATAAGAGGATGTCTTTTGATCCCGAGAATGATGTTTGGTCAGATGACAAGGATGAGGGTCCAGACACAACACCACGGCGTCCCTATATGCATCGCCAGACTAAGAGTGTAACTTTTGATGCAGCACCACCGCAGATCAATGAGTATGAAATGACAACTCCGGTTCCATCATCAATTGCCTCGAGTTCACGAGAAGGCAGCTACGATTCTGCTGATATGGACGAAGAGGACAGTTTCGATCGCGGTTCCTTCGTGGGTGCTGAAGACAGCATTGACGCATCTTTGGAAGATACAGACAAGACTCCTGTTGTTCTGCCAGAGGACTGGCGTTTTATGAGCCCCGATAGAGTTCGTGAGGAGCTCCAGGGAGAGGATGACCCTTTCAGTGAAGATTTCGGTAGCCTTGGCCCCGACGGGAAATCTCATTCCTCGCAGGAACCGCAATCCATTGAACCCCAGGTTGAATCTCTAGACTCTAACAGCGATCACCGTCCTCTCCCGCCACTACCCCCTTCTACTTCCCACTCTCAAGTGACCCCCGACCGGGCCAGCCGGCTTTCTTTGACCATGGAACTTGCCAAGAGTGGATCCCGCAAGTTACCTTCCTCATTGAGTCCAGCCTATTGCTCGAAGGCTGAAATAAACCGAATGGGTCAAGGGTCAGTGTCACTGGAAGACAGGCTTCGTCTCATGATGACCCAGACCAGGAACGGTCTCCGGACGCTGAGAAGCAGCGTGAGCGCAGAATGAGACGTGCTGGTAT
>NW_001813975.1:1305102-1317340 GCF_000149585.1 Histoplasma mississippiense | reverse complement strand
CCAGAAACTTCCAAAATGATCATACAGCCCAGGCATCAAGGAGCGTTTATGATTGTGATCACGGAGGGCCCTCAACACCTGAATCGGTTATTCATCATTTTGTTAACGATGACATGCGTCCCTATTGAGAGCCAGTTGCTATTCCCAGATCCTCTTGCTACCGTAAAATCCGCCAACGGAAGCTTGAAAGACGAAGCCATCTCTGAGTCCTGCAGATGTCCATGAGATGGCGGCAACTCGGCGTAAAGTAAGTGGGCAGAGGCCACCTATACTGCCAATACCAGAATCGACAACCGAATCCCAGCCCGGTTATGGAGAGCATGGGGATCATTCCATCTCTTTCCTGTCCGATCTTCCGCAACTTAGTGTGGCAGCGCCAGTCGTTAATGACAAGCGACAAAGCTCATTGGTGAAACTGGATATCCCAGTGAGCACTACCGACGAAAGCTTAGGGTTTGGACTTGACCTGGAATTTGACCGTGTTATTGAGGCCCAAAAGGTTGCGTTTGACCATTTTCTTTCCCAGCAGCCCCGTTACCCTACCACCTTCATGGACACAACCAATACGAACATGCAACAATCATCTTTGTCCAATTTGATGCCATCTGAAAAGAGAGAAATTCCCTTAGATTGTGATAGTATTGCTAATAATGTTACAACTCGACAGAGGGGCTACCTCATGAGGCAGAATACCAAAGTTATTGTCGCTAGCAGCAACGCAGACGAGTCAACAGATGCGAACGATTCACCTGTGGATGGCGACCCAAGAGGGACAAAATCTGCAGGAAATTCTCCACGCAAACCAAGCCAGCAGACCTGGACTACCGAACCATGGAATGGAAAAACGAGACGCCAAAGCATCAAGCTAGCAGGTGGCATGCCAAAGAAGAAAGCAGTTCCCGGATCTGTTCCTCCATTGCCAGGACAAGAGAGCAATGCAAAGCAAGAAGACGGTGTGGACGAACACGATAATATTCCAGGAGAGGAATTTGAAGAGGGCGATGAAAGGGGGCGACTGTTTGTCAAAGTCGTTGGAGTGAAGGATTTGGATTTGCCGTTAGCACGAGGTACGAAGTGATCACCTTGTATTGAGATGACTGGCTAACTTTACTTGTAGGTGGCCGGTCCAGTTTTGCCCTCACTCTTGATAATGGCCTTCACTGCGTAACAACATCGTGGCTCGAACTTGGCAAGTCTGCTCCCATCGGCCAAGAATTTGAATTGGTCGTTCTTAATGAGCTTGAGTTCCAGTTGACCCTTCAAATGAACATGGAGGAACTCAAAGTTAAGCCCAGCCAACCTGTTGTGTCGTCGCCTGGAAAGCCGACAAAATCGCACAAGACCTCCACCTTCAGTCGTGTGTTCGCATCCCCGAAGAAACGGAAGGAGTTGGAACAAAAGCAGCAACTGGAAGCCCAGCAGCTCAAACAGCGGAAAGCCGAAGAAAAGGCTTTGGCTGAGAAAAAGAACCCATTGGATGCGCTGCGTCATTTAGTTGCCAGCGATGGGAGCTTCGCTCGTGCTTACGTGTCTCTAAGTGATTACGAGAAAGCGGCTTTTGGAAGACCGCTGACCGTCGATGTCACTTGCTTCAATGAGTGGGCGACTGACCCAGTTAATAATTCGAAGAACAAGCGATCAATGGCTAATTCCGCAGGATCTGGCATGCAACAACGCCCCCCATACAAGATTGGCAACCTGGAACTTCAGCTTCTCTATGTCCCTAAGCCGAAGGGGGCCACGGATGATGATATGCCGAAGAGTATGAATGCGTGCATTCGGGAGATGAAAGAGGCTGATAATGTGGCTGCGAGAGCGTGGGAAGGATTTTTGTCTCAACAGGGTGGTGATTGTCCGGTATGTTTTACTATATTTCGTTTCCTTCCATTTCATTTCGAGGGGTTTTCGGCTAATAGCTGGATGTTTCTAGTACTGGCGTCGACGTTACTTTAAACTTCAGGGGTCGAAGCTTACAGCGTACCACGAAACTACTCGCCAACCTAGGGCTACCATCAATTTGGCGAAAGCATCCAAATTGATTGATGATAGGTCTACATTAACCCAAAAGGAGACGCCAGGGAAAGGCGGTCGTCGACGTAAATCAGCTTTCGCGGAGGAAGAAGAGGGCTACATGTTTGTTGAAGAAGGGTTCCGCATCCGGTTCGGCAACGGCGAAATAATTGATTTTTACGCGGATAGTGCCCAGGAGAAGGAAGGCTGGATGAAAGTCCTTGCCGATATTGTTGGGAAGGGACAAACTGCCGGTGTCGGTGGACAGCCCAAGGCTTGGACGGAGCTTGTTCTTAAGCGGGAACGTAGCATTGCTGCTAAAATTAAAGCCGCTGGTCGCGGTATGGGACAAGGTATCGGGTCCCATCCACCGCCGAGTCCTACGAAGGATCAGTTTGGTCCACCGTTAGTGGGAATGGGAACCACACCAAAACCCAAACATCAGCATAACCTTTCCCAACCTGAGGCCGGAAAACATGGTTCTAGCCACCAGAGGAAAGGATCATTCGTCTACTATTGACGGCTCACTTCTCCTTTCAATGCCCTGTTTTTTCTAAATCTCTTTCAATTTTCATTTCTCTCGTTTTCTCATGCTGGCTCTGAGTCCATCTACACCTTTTATATTAGTGATTTTTAGTGATTTCCCACTCAACATCTGTCTGCTCGTTTTTTCCTTTTTCTCTTTTTTCATATGTTGTCCTTTTCCTCCTCACCGATATCTTCACTCCCATGTGAGGGCAATACGAGGGCACCCTCTCTTTTTCTCTTTTCTTGGACTGAAATATTCCGGAACCTCTTTGTTTCCTTTGAAATATGTCCTACATCTAGCTTTTTCCTTGTCATCTTTCTTGCCTTGCCTTTTTTCCTTTATCTCTTCTACGTCCTTTAGTAACGTTCCCTTCCTTCTTGTGTCCACATTGTTTTATTTCAGCGACGAAGAAAAGATTGAAAAATAACAACTCGAAATGTCAGCGAGATTTGAACGATTATTATGATGCCGCTGTTTTTTCCCTTTTGCTTGAAATTCAGTTTTTTTTGAACCCCTTTCACACCGTACAGTAATTTGGGCCGTGGATGGCCTGATTTACTACTCCCGTGACTGATTGTCTTTTTTGCGTTCTGTACATTGTCTTTTTGACCTTTTGTCAACTCGTATCTGACAGGTTCCATAATGTGGAGGATCTGGGTGGTGTCTGCTGCGGCTGACTTTTTGATAGTAAATATTGTTGCGTTGTGACTTTGCTTCTTGTAAATGTACTGTCTTATGATATAAATGGAAGAATTCCTTGCTTTTTAACATTCTTTTTAGCGGCAGGATGGAGGTGTTATGGAGTGCGGATCACTGAAACGGGTTGGAGCATGGGGGTTTAAATTCTGCACTAGGGAGATAGTACATATTTCCTTATTTCCATGGTATAGAATCGTTTTCGAGAGTATTTCCCACCCTGTGCATAGTTACATATGTGTTGAGGCAATGACATCTACATACCATCGGCACCAGGGGGCATGTTTCCACACACAAACACGCACATGCGTGCAATCACCCACCCTCCTCTCCACCGTTGACGAGATCATCTTCGGATTCAGATTCGACTTCTTTCAATGCCGCCTTTCCGCTCATGGGTGCTTTGGCAGAACCTCCGCTTGGTTTTGATGCAGGTATTCCTCTTGAAGTTACGAAGAGGAAGGCGTTGCCTTGGAAGGTGTCGATGTGGTTGAAGAAATTCCCGAAGCTGTGTACAGTTTACCGTTAGAGAGGATATGTTTTGTAGAGCCCAAAAAATGTGAAACGACCGTTGCAAAACAGGGCGTTAGGGAAATAGGGAAAGGAGAAGAAAAAGGGCGGAACAGAAAGGAGGTGAATAGATAAAGGGGAGGCGAAAAAAAATTGAAGCTTACGAATTCGACTCCTCCTCTTCACGGAATATTCTTTCATAAATCTCCCGCTGTTTAAACTCTTCAATCTCCTTCTCATATTTGGAGAAGTCTATCGGATTCTTGCCATACTCAACTACAGTTCTTTTGTTATACGAGTCAAAGATTGGACGTTCGAGTAGCAAACCTAGTCCAGGTGCTTTGGGGATGGCAATCTTTTGGTCCCCGTACGTCTCAGGGACCAGCTGGATATCACAGCCACAACGTACTATCAGGGCAGTCATGGCGACCATCTTCCGGATCTGATGCATCATGAAACTTTGGCCGTGTACCTTAAGACTAAGCCATTCCGTGCCGTTGATGATCAATGGCTCTCGCGAGATTTTGAAGGATTTTATGTGTCGTTTGGCCGATGCGTCGCGAAAAGACTTTTGGATGGTGTAATTGTGGAAGTTCCTTGTCCCGACGTACATACCAAGAGCATCGTTGATGCGGTCCAACCGCTCTCTTGGTATTCGATATGCCTTTTTTGCATCTATGTAGGCCGCTCGAATCATGCGAATAGCTTCGTTGGTTGTTGGCACTGTCTGCGCGTCTCCAGAGCTCAAGCCCTTATTCTCATTTGTTGAGGCTGATGCCTCTTTGCTGGTGACTGCACTATCTTGTTGATCGGACGGATCTAGTGGATCTTGTTCACCTTGGGAAGTAGAGTTGTCCGCTGGGTCATTACCAGATTTGATAATCAGCGCTTGCTTCACGCGATTCCGCGTCACTTCAGGTAGTCGTTCCAGTATGGGTTTGATATATTTCTCATCAATTTCCTCCCAGTAGTGGGCAACCTCTGCTTGCCTTTGCTGATAACCTTCAAGATCATTCTCTTGTTCAGCAATTTCGATTAGTTGTTGACCTAAGTAAGTGCTAGGATGTGGCGGTAGGAAGCAGTGAGAAGGTATTAAATATTCATAAATGCGCGAATCGCACAAATGATAACTGCTGAAACTTTTATTAGTTATTTCGATGCCCCATACCCTAATTTGCGGACTGAGATGTCCGTTTATTTTTTGCACTACATTGGGATCCTCGACAATAAGTTTCAGTGAGACAACATTGCCGGCGGCATGCACGCCCTTATCTGTGCGTGCGCATCGAACAAGTGACGACTTCTTAGGGTCAGTAGCATTTGCTTTTGATATTGCCCCAGCGGCGACGAAAGCAGTGAATAAATCACCTTCAATTGTCTTCTCAGTCTCGCTCCTATAGAAGGGACGTTAGATCAGAACTGCAATAAATTCACACAAAGTTTGAACGGACAATTGCATCCCCTTATATCCACTACCTGAATACCCAAGCATGACAGCGACTTTCTTTTTTGGGCGTCGCTGGTCTGCTTCAATATCCTCTTTGGAAAACTCCGTAGCATAGATAGGCAGCGCCTTCTCTCCATACTCTAATTTACGTCGCTTCGATTCCTGAGAAGCTTCGGCCTTCGCTCTTTTATCTGGAATTTGGCGGCTTGTGATTAGTTAGTGTAGGAAATGATATAGTGAAATCCTATCAAACAAAAAATAGCAGAAAATACCTCCAAGCTTTCCTTCCCAAATCTTTTCTCTTATTCTTGCGACTTCCTCGGCATCCTCCGCCGCCATTTGGTTCCTTCTTTCTCTCTGCATCGCCGTCGGGGCGTGGTTGTGAAACTTCCTGTTCCTGTGAATACCCTGCGGGGAACATGGCCTGCTGATCCGGCGCAGAGTTGCTTGGACGATTTGGGTTTGAGGATTGTTGCTGAGTATCCATCTTGGATATAGAAATGTCAGGCTGCCCATAAGAGCAGACCAATTGTATCAAGTTCTCAAACGGAGGGTTTCCTCGCTGGCGGAGTTTTCGATCAAGTTCCGCATAAAATTTAGTTGCGATGAAAATCCTTGATTAGTCAGCGTATCTCGATAACTAGTTAAAGCTAACTCAAAACAGACAATAGCCTTTTTTCCGCGACTTCACTACGACTCAACGCGCATCTTCAACAACCCTGGAGCGGATACTGTCTTCGTGTTGTTTGGCGGAAAGCCGCCTTTGGCACGAACACTATCCTACTTCTAGAAACACGTCTCATCAGCTTTACTGCTGCTGGAGTGTGAAGAATGATGGTTGTCAAATCGACTTAAGCTACCTTGAACGGAGGGCTCCCGTGTCAGTGATCATCGGCGGCCACTGAGCTGCATCTGAGCAGACTTATATCGCCTCTTCTGAAACTCTCGGGGGTCACAATAGCCCGCGTGCTAGCAGCTATGGATCTCGCGAGCAGCCTTATTCGCACTGTCGTCCGCGCCTTCTATGAGACTCGCCACATCCTTGTGATTGATGCTCTTTTCATACACTCGGTGTATGACTCTTTCAATCTCGCAAAAATTCTCTAGAATATCTAGCTGATGTATTTTGTAGCCTTCATCCGGAAGACCTCGCGCATCTTCTTGGAATGCAGCAAAAGGATCTACGCAAGCTCTGCGCTCGTTTGCGTGAAGACCGTCTCATTGCAGTGTATGGGAGAGTCCTCCATGAAATAACTCTTTGTCAAATGTTAGGGCTAACCTTGAGTTTGCTGAATTCAGTCATTCAAGGCCCGAAATTCGAGATGGTCAAACTCGCCCAGTGAATCGCGAATACTACTATATTCCCCTTTACCCTGTAGTTGACGCTATCAAATATCGTGTTTCTCGACTTACCTCGATTATCAAAGCGCAATATACCCCTACTGCGGAAAGGAAGGAATATGTTTGCACAAGATGTGGTGCGGAATGGACTCAGTTGGAGGTTCTAAGCCGGATCGGACCAGATGGCTTTGAATGTCATCGATGCGGTGCTACGCTAGAAAGGGCGGATGAAGTCGAGGGTGGGACCGGCGCTGATCGAACTGGCCATGAGAAAAACAGCAAATTAATGGCGCAACTGGATAAGATGCTAAAACTACTCAAACAGATCGATTCTGTTGACGTCCCAGAAAATGATTTTGAGACGGCGTGGGAACACAAAGTTGATGTTATACGAAATCAATACACCAACCCGACAAGGCCAGGAGTGGCCTACACTAGCAACCGACAAGCAGCCGTTCGAGGGATATCTAAAACAGACGCTTCGTCCTTGGAAATATCTCTCACTTCCTCAGCAGAGAAGAGCGCTGCTGAACAGGCTGAGGAGACAGCGCGGAAAGCTGCTCTAGAGAAGCAAAATGCGCTTCCTGTTTGGCATACACATTCAACAGTTAAAACCGAACCTGGCAATCTTCCGGTCAAACATGAACCAAATGGAATTACTGACGTATTCGCTATCAAGTCTGAAGTAAAGGAGGAACAAAAGCCAGACATTGATGCTCTTGATGACAAGGTTGCTGCATACTACGCTGAAATGGCGCGCGAAAAGGAGCGGGAGGCTAAAGACGATGTGAGCTCTGTTGAAGAATCATCAGACGAGGAAGAAGACGAGTTCGAGGATGTTGGAGTTGCTCCTGGCGTCTCTGAAATCCCGGCGGTAGCAGAAGGCAATAACACTCCTAAATTCCCTAATGGATCACTTAAAAGGGAAATGGAATCCGACTCGGGCAGTAGCGCTCCTCAAACTGGTGCTGCAACACCCGATACCACCGCAGAGGACGGCCCTCCTGCCAAGAGAGTTAAATTTGAGCCACAAGTGAAGAGAGAAGCCGTGTCTGACGAAGACGAAGATGACGAGGAATTCGAGGACGTCTAGGGTACTTTAAACTCCCACTTGAAAGAACTTTGTAACATACAATTATAGCGTTTGGTGTTTTTCGATGTTAGCCCGGTCAGTTTCTGTGCATTTAATGAGACAGAAACGTTCATTGTGTTCTAAATCATTGATGTTTCATTCCTTTTCCTTGATATGTACCTGTCCTTTCGTGACCCGCCTCGATGATGCATTCAGGCCTGATGCTCATTTATTTGTGATCATGCCGCGCAGTTCCTAAAAGCAAATGCGATTCTAAAGGTGGTGAATCTTTGGATAATATGATAGAATAGATTCTTGGTCTCATTTTAATTCAAGAATCAAATGCAATCTTGAGCAAAAAATCCTGTAGGCCCTGTGTTTTTCTCTGGTTCATCTCGAAACCTGTTAGAGTACAAAACTGCAGACATTAGTTTCCTCCTATACCAAGCCAGCGTGATACTGAGCTATCTATAGGAAAATATCGCACATTTTTGATAAGTCAAAGTCTCTACTCTGTAGAGCTTCATGAAACCTGCACTTCATCCATCTTTGAAGAACAACATCTCAATATACTTTTCGTATTAATTGAATAAGTGTAATGCTAGTTTTTAATAATACAGATGTGCTTCTTTGAAAACAGTCATACTTTTCTGAACTGAGAAGGTTATTTGTTTGGAGATTGTTTCAAAATATACGAACTGTAACCGTTTACAAAGGGGATTGAGGCCTCGTCTGAGCTCTCTGGGTGATTAAATCCTCTGAGCAACCAACACAACCCACTCAGACATTGCTCGAAAATTCATCGACACCAAACCCAACTTCATGAACAGAGGAGCCTAGGCCAACTGTAGCTCTCCGGTACTTTCTTCTCATGAATGAGTCGCTTGCAATAACACATCTCGAAAACATCATCAACTTTCCTACCTCTCAGCCCTTCGTAGGGAATGAACGCTGCCAGGCTCAACGCAGATTCTACGATGTCATTATTAACCGTTTCGAGACAACAGATACCAGCAGATGGCCTGAATACAGCAGCCCTCTGCTCTTGCGTCATTCTTCGGGATATCCTTCTACGCGCATTCTTCGCGTTTGTGAAATTCAATCCTGCTGATGAGGAACATATCGACTCGAGTGATGAGAGACTGGCAAATCAAATTGGCAAGGGCTTGGCCACCTTCGCAGATTTCCTGCTAGAGAATTTCTTTCTGCCACGTTTGTGTCCCTGTCCGCTGTCGGTTTATTCATCCGCTTCTGCTGATGTTGTTAGAGTCAAGGCTTCTGGTCGACACACCCCACAACATTACCCTGCACATTTGGGCAATCCAGACACATGAATTCACTGGGACACGAGAGCGGATATCGGACTTCCAGGGTCCTTGTCTCATCCGTGACCACCATCGTTGTGTGATTTCTCGCGTGTTTGATCAGCAAGAAATGGTAACTCGTCCTGAGAAATATGGAAATACTGTTCAAAGTGATGAAGGAACATACTCCAAGGACTGCAATCTATGTTCTTAGAAGTGGCCCATATCCTTCCAATTCCTTGGCCCGGACAAATATGGATTCGCAATCGGTGAGCATCAATGGCAACGTTGATCTTTCCGTTGGCTAATTGACATGGTTATGATGATTCCTCGATGATGACGTTTCGCCGGCCCCTAATCGATAGTGTCAATATCGACCAGCCGTTTCGAAAATATGTATGACCTACTCTGGACTTTATGCAGAGTAGAGAGTGTCGTCAATGAGTCGGCCTCGTTAATCAGCAAGGAGCAATCTGTTGCACCCACAAATGGTATGGGGCAAATTTACAGATTTCAAGTTGTAATATGCAACACAGCAACTGTTGGACCAAAATACATAGAAGGGTAGGAAAGAGAGAAAGAGAAAGAAAAAGAAAAAAGGAGCAATGGTCGTGAAGTTGAACAGAAGTGAAAAAGTAAACGTGTGGATTGCAAAATATATGGATCGAGAAAAAAATAAAACCATTCCATGTAAGTAGTCAATCAACTTAAAAAAGCTCATCGGTATGTATTGAATGTAAAATGGAAGAAAAATCGATGGATCAGAAAAAGACCCCATCATCCGTAACCGTATACATTGAAGCATATTAGGAACATAAAGAGTAAGAGGGAGAAGCAGAGTCCATAGTCCCATGTGTAAACGAAGATCTGATAGAGAAAATAACCCATTGTTTCATAACGTAATGTCATATGACTGCTGCTGGGATGCGGCAATGTGAGGGAGAAGGAAAATAATAACATACACCCCAATTTTCCTGATCCTTTAGTTGTATAATGCTAAAGATGACGAGAAACGGACTAAGAGCGTAGCATGCGAGACCAATATTTTCTTGTGAAGAAAAAGAACCCCCCTCACACGTATAACATTGATGGCCTCATCTTGCCTCTAAATACAGAAAACAGAGAATTTTAACGCCAGTTAAATGCAGCAAATGGGGAATGGGATGATGGATGGTGAAGTGAAATGGTCATTCAGCGGTCATCAATACGAAAAGAGAAAAAAAAGAACAATGGGATAAAAAATGCAACAAAACAAGTGGGAAGGAAACACTTTCACCTGGGAAAAGAGAAATAGAAAGAAATAAAAAACAGATTTTATACTGCCTTGTAAAAGGAAAAAATAGGGACATGAAAAGACTCCCCTTTAATCCGCCACTGCACAATGGGCGCCACAGCTTTCACGGCGACCCGGTCAGACCAACATCAGAATCGCTTCCCATCATTGAATTATCATCCCAACCATCTGAATGGAAGTCAGAACCTGAAGTAGAAAAGGCGGTATGGTGGTTAGAAACAAAACAATAGAAACGCAGACTAAACCAGAAAGAAAATGGGATAGCGCTGCTTACCAGAGATAAGTTCTTCCGGAACGTCAACGGCCAGCTGCTCTAGTGCGGAGATGACAGCTATTGAAAAGAAAGAAGTAGGTCAGTGTGAGCCTTCATGATGAAATATTGGGGGAGGTAATTTGTCATACTTGTAGCCTGTTGGATGAAATCCGCGTCGTCGCTGTCACGCTCATCAAAATAGACCTCTGTGCAATGCATGATCACGAGCGAAATCGTCTCCATCGACTTGACTTCAGGAGGCTGCGCGTCTGCAGTTGAAAGGTACGTCCTTCGCAACTTATCCACAGATGCCTGCGCCAAATCCCTGCCGATTTTCCTGTAAAATTGGCGAAAATCATCACTGATATCCTCATATTCCTTCGAGAAGAGAAGTTGTCGCAGGAAATCCAGCACGCCGTTTCTGACTGCCCTCTCTGGGTAATGAAGAAGTGTCGGCGCCCAGTCAGGTATCCGGTCGACCACCGAGCTCCAGAACCAGTACTCATCCTTTTTGGCTTTTTCGTTTTTGACTTTTACCAGCGACTGGAAAAAGGCTAGATGCTCGCAACCCCCACTGTCATTGATGGAATCTATGCCTTTGGACACGTAGTCGATGAGGTTGGTGATACGGTCCCCATCTGATGACATCTGGCAGAAAACTAATGTAGCGTCGAGGAAAGGAACACAGAGGTAGGCTGGAGAAGCCCGTAACCCTTCCTCTAGAACTTTGCAGATACTGTCCGTTAGACCATATTCAGGATCAGCGGCTAGAAAAACGCTCACTATCTTCCGTGAAACTGGTGGATTAGCTTGTTGCTCTAGGATTTTCCTCAAGAAAATCAGATCCTTGTTCCTTCCAACGGGTCGGACCAGCTCCGCTTCCGCCCTGGTAAGAGAATATTTGCCCACATTGCAGTCCCGGCAGCTATTGTTGACTGACGGTGTCAATGTGAAGTCGATGTGCGTCATCAAAACATAGAGGACCTCCACAAGCTTGGAGTGTGAATATTTGCGGCCTTTTTCAACAAGCCGGAAATAGTTCCCATATTGCCGTTTCAGCCGTTTGCTATCCTCCCTATCAAGCCAAACCATTTCCAGGCATTTCAACAAAAAGCCATGTTCAAGCATGACCTGAACAGGGAACGCGCCAAAATTAGCAAGTCCAAGGAGCAGCCCGAAATAATCGTCCCAGGCCCGCGAATATACGTGTAGGCAACCCCACAGCTCATCAAGCGACGTAACAATATTCTCAACCATCATCTCATAGTCTTTTCTGCAGCGAGCTAGTTCGTCATGGTCCAGAGATTCATCCTCTAGAGACGCCTGTAACCGTGCGACGGCAGCGATCAAAAGTCGACAGAATCCGTCACGGACAACGTTATTGGGACTCTTTAAAAGGAGGTCTCGAATACCTAACGGTCGAACTTCAGTCCAACCGAGCACTGCCATGGCCCCCTCATTACTTTCATTGACACTTCTCCCCAATTCGATGATGATGTTTTCAAATTCGGGCAATTCTTTAGACCTCGAGATGATCTGATCCAAATTGTCGAGGGCGAGGCATATGGCCGGTTTTTGGATTTTACTGAACCCAGATTCTTCCGTGGTGGAAAATTTTCTTGATTGTTCTAGTAGTGCACGGATGAAGTACGCATGGTATGGGTCTAACAGGCAGTAGGTCCGGATGAAAATTTGGTTCTCTAAGGCGATGTGATTTCCAAGCTGCATGCCCTTATCGACACTGACTGGTGCATCGCCGAGCGATGCCTCATACACAGATTG
>NW_001813975.1:1299880-1303605 GCF_000149585.1 Histoplasma mississippiense | reverse complement strand
ATGCGCTTCAACTCAGATGCGCTTCACACGCAGATGGGAGGGCAATACTTACTTGTGTCCATGTGCCAGGAGTGGCGTGCGAAAGCTCTAGGCACATTTTCAAGAGGTGTGTGAATCCCAGAACGATGTAATCGACAGGCTCTCGACCAACGAACTAAAAGGAACAATTGAGACAGTTTAGCAATGTGCTCAATTATATAGAAACACAAAATGGGAAATGGGATGCTAAAACAAACCTCATTCGTGCGATGGCTAAGAAGTATATCTCCCCATTTCCTAAGATACTCCCCGTAGATCAAGTCTTCAGGAGATAAGTTGGCAACAGTCTGAAAAACAGTAAGCGCAACCTCGAAAAACTCCTGAGAGGACTGCGCATATTCAAGAGTATCCGGGAAAAGTGCAGAAATATGTTTCCATAACGTTGCAACAATATGGATCGTCGTAGCAGAAGGGAGTCTTCCTACAACTGCAACCGCCCCTCCCTTCACCTGGCTGCTGGCCTTCCAAGCCCGTTTCTGAGATGGGGTAGTACCACAGGTGGCGAATATAATTTCAGCAACACTTTTGCGAATACCTTGCCTCGATTCCCTGAGAAGCAGCGTGAAGATTAGATCCTTGATTTGAGTACTTTGTTCGACCGCATCCCAAACGCGACTATCATGCATGGAGGCTTCGATTATGACAGCGAAGGAATTGGATATTAGTTTCTGTATAGAGATTTCTGAGAGGTGTTTGGAAGTAAGATTTCGGCAGAGGGAAATAAAAGACAAAAGTCGAGTGGCTAGGTCCAACGGATTGGAGAAATACTGTTCGGAGTCTTCTGGCATCGACTTGGCTAATTGTTATTTTGGCATTAGTACTTCGATTGCTTGTTATGAGGGATTGTCGAATCTTCACAACTTACCCGTCAAAGCAAACAAAAGACATTCCACGAAATTTCGTGCAAAAAGTAATTTCAGCGGGCTGTCTTCTAAACCTTCACCCATCTGCGGGCGCGTTATAAATGCAACCAAATTCTGAATGCTGTGGGATATAAATTCTTGGTCGGGGTTATTCTAGTTGTCGAATTGTCAGTTACCACCAGCGTCTAAGCATAAACTGAGTATTACCAATCGCTCGCTAACGTACTTCTAGAATTTCTTCGCTTATACAACTAATGAGAGCTTTTATTGAGTATAGAAGCTTGTATGGCTTCTCCAAAGGGAACATCTCCTGTTCCGAAATTTCTTTGGATTTGACAAAATCTCGAACGCGCTGCTGGGGAGGGAAGACAACTAAGAAGTCAAATATCTAGACGCACAAACTGTTAGTATTTGCAAATAGACACTGGAAGATCCAAGAGTAGGGAGAAAGGAACAAATAAAACATACCTCTTTCGATAACTTATCTTCTAGACTCAACAAATCATACAAATCATCGAAATGCTTCAAAACCTCCGAGTCAACCAAAGTCAACGACTGACGTCGTCCGCCCACTGACGCCTCGAAAGCGTCCGGATTTTTTCGAATCATGAGTAGTCCTGAACCCGCGAGTTTCATGTCTCGCAAAGTCTGAAAAGCATGGGCAGTAAGATCTAGCCGCTGTCCACAGCTAAAACTGGAGAAACTCGTAAAACCGGTGAGTCGCGTTAGTTTCTCAGCCAGCTCGGACGCAGTGGAAAGATCTCCGATCTTGAGAGTGCGGATCTTGGTTTGAGAATTTCCACTGAAGGCTTGGTACGAGAGTTCGATGGGTTCTCCAATTATCTCATCTTCTCTGAGAATAGACTCCGGGGGGCTAATTTGGAGCGGAGTGTATTGTGGCCGCATTCGCAGTCCCTGAAGTAGTTGGCGTAGGAACAGAAGCGAACGAGTGAATCGTAGTTCTTCAGCTCGTACCTCCCCGTCAGACGGGACGATGACCATAGGTTCATCCTCGCCGCTCGTGGAACCGTCAGTGAACGCTTTGCACTTTGAGGCCGCCGCTGTGAGTTGACTAACGCAGCGATCAACCAATGCGACATGCGTAGCCTCTGCTGCGGAGCGTGGGGCTGTGCGAATCAATTCATGATCAAGGTAAACGTCTATCGCGAAATTGGTGGATTTCATTTCGATTGTTCCAGGGGGTGCCGTGAGAATAAAATGCCATAATCGATCCATGCCAGGGATAGTAATAATTTCATTTTCATTCACGTCTGGTGGAAGATCAAAACGGATTTCGTAACTCACTGCCTGCTCCGCAAATGCTAAAATATCCAGGGTATAGTCTTCAGGAGATATTCGAGGAGATATACGTTGAGGGTATCATTCGAGGAATGGGTTTCGCTTCCGTCATTGATGTAGCTTTGGGGTCCGGGGACCACGCCAAGCTTCGGCCACATTCACCAATTTTTTTGGACATAAATACGCGGCTTTGGAGAATTTCGCTGAGTTCTGGAGTAATAGTTTCTGGTACTTTTTCGATAATTCGAAGCAGCGTCTGAATTCGCGGTCGAAGGGAATTTCTCACCATAGGGTCCGAGAAGTCGGTTGAGACAGTGTCGAAAGTATGGGCAAGTTCTGTGATAATCAATCGAGTGAAATCAAAGTCCAGCGCCAGTCGCCGAATGTCTAGATTATCATAAGGATGAATAAGAGCATTCAGGGCTTGAATGCTACCAACCACGAACTCGTTCATTTCGGATATATCGTCGATGCACTTCTTGTACATTTCCATTTTATCGTTGTCATCCATCCCAAGAGTCAGTAGATGTGAAAGCTGCTTGCTGGCAAACTTTTGCAAGTTTGTTTTTTGCTCAATGGAAAACTCGCTGATAGATGTGGCGTCACGGATCAGGCGAACGCACAGACGGCAGGGGACCACATCTACATGCAGATGATCATAAGGCTGCGAGCGCATTCTCTCAGAATGCTTATCCCTCACAGCATTTAATAGACAGTCGCTGTATTCGAGCATCCGTGCATCGAAGCGGTTTAACGGCAATTCGATGAGTTTTGTGCACAGATAAATCAAAGCATTTGACCCGGATTGGTGCATTATAAATGTGCGAGTTAGCATTCCCAAAACCTCCGCCACAGTTCTCGGGTCCTGGCTTTCAGTCACCGTGTTCCAAATAATATCTGTGTCGTTGTCCGCGTATGTGGACGTTACAACAAGGAACCCAACTACGTTTCCACTTCGGCTAATCAACTGGGGATGCGAATCGACACCGACAATGTACTCCACGATCTTGTTGTCCCTCAGGAATTTCACAAGATACTGGATAATTGGATAGTTAACGCCGGCAGGGTTTCCTTGTATATGTTGCCGCCAGACACTGACAAGATCAGCCTGCATAGTCTCCATACCATAGACGCGGAGCTCCATTCGACCCTCTGTGATATGCCTCTTTAAGACTTGGAACTTCCAACCTAGGTGGATGATGGAAGGATATTCTTCCTGTTTGGCATTTTCCGGAACATCAACGCCAAGATCGCGCGTCATCTGCACTGCCAGCTGACTATTCAAAACAGCAATGTTATGGTAGGAGTAACCGATGTAACGGAGAACAGATTCGCTGCTATCATTGGTAACCCAAGAAGACTTCTTCGAAATGTAAGATTGATACTCGGCATCAATGGAGCGAAAGCACGTATATACAGATTCCACGGCATCAATAAGTTCTGCTGTTGCAATTAACTCATCGGCTGTATGATACCGTTACCGTTCCATTCCCGATTCGACACCGTTGTGAGCGATGGTCGAAT
>NW_001813975.1:1297371-1298581 GCF_000149585.1 Histoplasma mississippiense | reverse complement strand
GGGAGGGCTCTGCCGAAGGAACTTGTGCTGTAAGCCGTTAAGGAGGGCGTTCGGCGTCTAGGAGCTACTTGCAGGAACCGTTTTGGCGGAAAGAAGTGGACGCTGGTTCTTGTCGTCAGCACCAGCCTCCGGCGCTAGAAGCTGATAAGGCAGGATGGAAGATGCCCTTTCTTCCATAAGCTAAGCTTTCGAGATCTGCAGAGCCCCTATTTCACGGAAGGCGAAAAGCTTCCACCAACCATGGGAGCTACAAAAACGCCCGCCGCATCGTGATTTATGGTTCGAGCTTTTCATCGTAAATCCCGCCGTTTGTGTCGGAAAATGGGGCATAGATGAAATACACCCTTCTACAGAAAGAAATTTTCCGCCGGAGATGTCGTCAGCATTGATGTCAAGATCCGATGCGGCGTTCAAGCTTGTTTGATATCACTCTGAAACCTCAACCATTCAATGGATGGAGAATTGCTTTTCACTCTTAACGTTATCATGATGATGGTTATGGCAATATGTTCCTTGCCAACTTATAATGTTCTCGTAAAAGGCATTTGTCTTCAGTCATGAGATTGCACTGGAAGCTTCAAATCATTAGTCTGCGCCCACGGTCCACAGGACCTCCATCATTCTCCACTTTTGTTATATTTTTGTTTTATATTTGAACAAGAGCAATATCCATAGGTCCAGCTAGTTGCGGGCAAGACTTGCGCCACACTAATGTGCAAATCCCGCTTCTCTAGCAGCGACGTTGTCAAACAGTACACCAAGCTCTAACAAACCCCATACGTCAATCGAATTCGTAGATCCACGGGGCACTGAAGATGAGATTTCTCAAGCTTCTGGGGGAAAATGGCGCTGAAGGAGTTGCAGGAACTGTCATTTTGTTTCCCATCGAGTTCAATGAGGAAATCTTCAAATGAGCCCACTGATTAGCGGCATTGTGTAACTGGTCGTTGATCCGTATTCATGGAAAGTGGTAATGGTTCGGGAGAAGAGAGAAATTATTGGGAAACCAGTTGCGGCATCTTCCGCAAATGGGAAATAGAAAGACAAATTTATGACACACCCTGAACTTGAAGCGGTTATGAGGATTACCAGGAGATTGAAGCTCAGGAACAAGTTGATCCTTGACTATGGACATTCCCTTATCCGGCCGTTGTACGACAGCCGGAAATTTTGCCCAAACGAGTGGTTATGAACTCTCATGTTGATTAGC
>NW_001813975.1:1289981-1292794 GCF_000149585.1 Histoplasma mississippiense | reverse complement strand
ATATATGATTATTAGATGACCAGATAACGTATTGCAGATAACGGTGGCCTCCTACTCGCAAAGCCCCCCACATCCCGCCTCAGGAGGGGGTAGCCATCATAACCTACTCCGCGGCTCCGCCCCCCAAGGCCGCCACTCATGTACGGAATTTTCACATCCTCCTCAGACGAAAACAACACCATCTCCCTCCCACCCTTGGTACTCCACCACGTAACGCAGAAATTCGCCCGATCGACATCCATCTCCCCACTGCTCAACGCATCCCAAAACCTCTCCTGACATTGCTGCCTCATCCCCTTATCGGGGATGGTATTGACCAGGTGCGCGACGAGCGGTAGCTGTTCCTCCAACGTATCCAGGCGGAGGAAGCATAGGCAGTCGATCATGGTCATGGCGAGGACAGCCTGTTCGGATAGTGGGGGCGCGCTGTTACTGAGAGTATGAAGGTCGACGGCGACAGAGGTTGAGGCAACAGGCCGTGGTAGCGGGGTGGTGGGTGCGTGTAGGGCTCTGTCATACAGGAGTTCGAGGAGGATTGAGGGGAGGAGGGGTTGGGTGTTTGCTAAGGGGGATGGGGGCGCAGTGATTTGGATCGCGGTTTTGAAGGCTAGGCGGAATTGGCGAGCGGAGAGATTTTGAGGGAACACCTGAGACATATATATATTGTTAGATTTTCAATGAAATTTCAGTATCAAGCGTAAACGACGAGGCTGAAGAGGGACAAAATGGGCACATACGGTGAAAAGTGTGTCGATATAAAACGGGAGATGCTTCGCCGCCATATCTGCACTTTTGGGCGCTGCGAGAACAGAAAGTACTACACTGTGTGCTGCCTCAAATATTTCTAGAAGATTGTTGTTGCCGCCAGCGGCAAGATATGGCAGTGCAGCGGAAATTAACAGCTCCTCGTTAACGGCTGGGGATAGTATCAAAGCAAAATGTTCAGCTGTGTTTAGGAAAAACAGATCTAGACATCTATCGACAGGATAATCTGGAATACAGCCAGTTACAGCAGGACGGATACTCTCCAAAAATTCTTGGGAGGCAGATGGATACTGTGAGAGGATGTCGATTGCAGCAAGGTTAACAAAGGTATACTGGGAAGACGCATTTTGTCCAATTCGAGATGAGATAAAGCAAATATTGCGGAGAATGTGTAAGGATTTGTGAGCGAGTGTTGGTGCACCTAACAAAAAGTTAATGATAATTTACCAATAAGATAATTAAAAGGACCAGACTTACAGTCGTCGGCCGCAAGGAGACGATCATTCAGTACTCTTCCTAGAACAGCCCTTAGAAGAATAATGATCGAAAATAGGGAGGTTTTCAATAATTGCCAAAGAATGGGTATCGTTGTCGTGAGTGATGCCTCATCGAGGAATTCCGCCTCCTCAGAGATATCGACCTCTGACAGCTTATTTTGCCGCCACTGAACCATCAATGTCCTCGAGAAGTTAAGGAGGGAATCCACCGCTTGCACCACCCGGCCCTGTGCTTGGCAGTTTTCAATACCATGTGCAATTAGCCGCGATAAGGGACCCAGAGAGGAGATAAGCGGCTTTGCGGTGATGGCGCGTATGTGAAGAAAAGTTGGGGATTGGGCCTGCCACTCGAATTTTCTTGAAGGGGTCTCGCGGATGTCCCGGTCAATCGCGCCTAGGAAATACCCAGATTCAAACCCCGCGGGAGAGAAGAAGGCGGTGTCCACGAGAAGAGGAAGGACAATGTTATAATCCAATCGGCTTCTTTCGGAATCCGCAAGAAATTCGAAAGTATAATTCATGGCCAACGCAATACAATATCGCGCAACTCTTGGGTATGAATCGAGCTCGTTCAACGAAAGCTGGAATGCCGTCATGAGTCCCGATTCTAGTTTTTTCCTCAAGTGCAATGGCAGACTCCGTCGATCCTGGCCCTCCATCCCAAGCAAGATCCCTCCAAGCAAAATACAATGCCTCCAACGCGGCGACTTGTCATCCGCACCCTGGACAACCGCCTTCACCCATTCCTCACGCCCAAGCCCTCTCCTTTGAATATTTGAAGACGGAGGTCCCTGTTTTGGTGATTCATTGTGCACGACGCTGATCGCCGCTGTATTAAAAACGCTGAGAATGCGCCGGCATGTTTCCAGGTCGAACTCCCCATTCCACAGGGCCGGGGAGTGTAATAGGTGTGAGGATAATAAAGTTACGTTCAATGGATTGGAGAGAAGAGAGAGAAGTCCCGTCGATGATGGTAGGAGGCTAGATTTACGAACTGTCAGTTCCTAGGGCGGCTTAGAACAGGGAGAAATGGAAGCATCCTACCCAAAAGCATCCCGATTTCCATCCACGGTCTGGAGTGACCGAAGCAAAGTTGCAAGCGACCTCTCAGTCCCCATCTTGGAGTGGGAACAGGATTCTCCTGTTCGTCGACAGTTGTTGCTGCTTGGGATTGTGAACTCTTGGAACATCTTGCCGAGGTTCATCCTCAGGGAACTTGAGCTGCAAACAGAGCAAACATAGCTTGGTATCACTTCCATCTGAGAAATCAGCAATCAACGTGAAGTTCCACTACATGCTAGTAGTTCCGCCCCTGGTGATACCAGACATCGCTTCAAGTTGGTTAAAGGGATAGGAGACACAGATGAGCAGGCGACGGAAACAGTACATCGCAGATGAATAGGAAGACAGCCGAGAAAGGCATTGTGCCAGCTGCCCTGTGATGCCAACATCATGGCATTTATACTTGCGTCAATTGAACCTTGCATGGCTTCAGCCAACAAAATTGTAGTAGTAGCTTGTGAGCGCGATCAAGGTCTAATACCAGTAAAG
>NW_001813975.1:1283934-1289056 GCF_000149585.1 Histoplasma mississippiense | reverse complement strand
GCAACTATAAAATGTGCCACTTGGATTCCTTTTTCGTGGGCGGCGCTTAATACATTGGTCTTGATTCTCTCGAGCTTTTCGATCCAGGGAGGACTATAGGCAACTCACGGCGCGTCGTTGACAAGCATTCTTGTTCACTTTATCGACGACATACAGCTGAAAACGGAGGGAAACAACCAGCCCGACATCCACAAAAGTTTCGAGAGAAAGGGCTGGGTAATACCACTACCGTAGCTACAGTATCAGTGGTAGTTCAGCCTAGAAATAGGAAACAGCGCAATACCAATAATCGGATCCAACGCTATACGCATTCTTCTCTACAGTATACTGGATAGCTACCGCAAACCGATGTCATGGGATAAGAAATAAAAACAGATATTTCACCTAAGTAAAACTTTCCCTCTCATTCCCCCTTACACCCGCCCTCCTTTTCCTAAGAAATAAAAAAAAAAAAAAAAAAAAAAAAAAAGATAAATCAACCAAATCGCAACCCTGTTCTATATTACAGGCCTGTTTAACATATATGGCAAAACGATATTCTTGTTTTCCCTTTATCTAATATTTCGCCAGTTTCCCCGTCGTTGTTCTTCCATCAAGCTATCTTGCTGGCTTGGCAAAGGCCCGCGTTTCCTTATTCCATTCGTGAAATCCTCATTGGGGTCGCCGGTTGGGGCTTGGCCCTGAAGACCGGGGATTCCTGAAGACGTGAAGCCTCCGCCACCCTGCGTAGGAAAGTTTTGGTTTTGCTGCAACGTGTAGGATTGCTGCTGGTGCTGTTGTTGTGGAGAAAAGAACTGGTTTTGTAAGGATGATAGATCCATATGTGGGACGAAACCACCTCCCTGCATACCAGGCATGGGATATGCCGGCGGACGTAAGTTTGGTGGTAAGGATTCGAGTTGTGGCGGAGGAAACGAGCCGGAGGATATCATCGCCGCCAGACGGCTCGGTTCGACTTGCGACATGGATGAAACCGTACCTGAAGGGGGTGGCGGGGGTGGCTGAACTGCCCCAATTCCTGGTATCAGCCCTGGAAGCCCGACATTATCCCCAACCCCGGGAACACCCTGGATTCCGAGGAGAACTGAAGCATCGCGCTTCTTCTGGTCAACAAGTCCCTCCGCCTCATCTTGAAGTTCCTGCTCCTCTTCTTCCTTCATCTGTCGACGGCCAAAGCCACGGCTCCAAGTTCCCTGGGCTTCTGCGGCTTCTTCGCCAATGTGGAATCTATCCTTCAGATAGCTGGTTTCGCCGGGTCGGGCGCGGGACCAAAATCGGGTAAAATTATCCTTGGAGCCGGACGCCAGAATGTGGCCGAGGGGATGCCAGTCGAGGGTCCATATAGTAGACGAATGGGCATAGGGAATACGATGAGCGGGGAATATAAGTTGGGCGGGGGTATTAGCAGGATCAGCGCTGTCGTATGGCGCGACAGTGGGGACCTGCCCAGCAGGTAGATTCTGCTCATCCAATAAATAATGATGAATTGAACCATCTTCACTTCCCGTAGAGATAAGCGAACTATGAATCGGGTGCCACGTCATGGAAGATATCGGCTTCTCATGTCCTCGTAAAATGCATATGTCTCGCATCATCCGTAGATCGAAGACGCGGGCGCAATGGTCCCGGGATGATGTCGCCACTAGGTTACTGTTCACACGCGAGAATCTAGTCCAAGTGACTGTATTCTTACGGCTGTGGAGGGTAGTCAAACACCGGCCGGTGCGGGGGTCCCAAAACTTGACCTGGTGGTCCTTGGATCCGGAGACTAGGAGGCCCTTGGACGGATGCCAATCGCACGACTTTGCATCCCAGCCGTGGCCCGTCAGCACCAGCTCGCACATGCGGGCGGTGAAGTAGAAGATCTTTAGTGTCGTGTCGTCAGAGGCAGAGACGAATTTCGTATCGCTTGGACACCACGACAAATCCCTGACGGCGTCGTGGTGGGCGTCGTCGACGGTTTCGACGTTGTTGAAGTTGGGCCGCCAGTACTTGATGTCTCCCTTTTGGCCGCCGGATATTAGCCAGTCATGGCTGTGGGACCACACAGCGGACGTTACGCCAGCTTGATATTGATCATAATGAGCCTTTTTTTTTTTTTTTTTTTTTTTTTTTTTTTTTTCGAACCGGTCAGCGTCATGATGATACACATCCAAGACAAAAAGGGCCGGGTGGGTTAGCTAGGGGATATCTGGATATAACTAACATCCATAACCGTTTCGAAATTGAATGCTGTACCATTCCATAGCATGAACTCGCCAGTGTGACCTCCTGTCAACAACCGTCGTCCCTCCGGCGTCCATCTGACGACCGTAATAGGCTTCTTCGATTTACCGATTGATTGGTGGAGATGACGAACGGGGATGGTGTCAGCAGGTGAATCGATTCGGGCCAAGGGAGGGAGCATCTAAAAGAAAATCAAAATACTCTCTATTAGCATATGTATAAACATAAACCAATATATATGTTATACATATATCTCGTAGAGTCACAGACATCCACAGTGTAGCTGGCGCTTGGTCTTTCACGTTCCAACCTATGTGATCCTTTGTATCGAGGCTGGCGCACCCGCATCCACTGCACCATTGACGAGCCATAGTCGGTCACAGGTCCTATCATTCATTGCGGTCCTTAGCATTTATTATTCTTCCTTCTGGGAGGGCGAACGCATTTTGATAAATATAATATACTGACTGGGTCTTCGGGGACCTCCCACCCCTCCCTCGTATGACCTCAGCGGGCGTGGGAATGACCCCTCCGCAGCATCGTGGTCGTAAGAACTCATGCCAGAAACGGGCAAAAATCGGAGGCGCAGGGGGTATCTCAGGTAGGTCGGGTAGTCGAAAAGGTGATCAGGTCGTCAGCTGTAGGGAGCAGATCATGGTCAGAGGGGAGGGTTCTCTGAAGGTGGTTAATGAAAAAAAGTGACCTGGCCGGAAGTACGCAGGAAGAAATAGCCCGCTCCTAAGGCCAATTAAATATTTAGATTCGATTCAGATACAGTCATAGCCTAACGTTCTGCCAGCAGCTTCTCCTACCATGCTGCTCTCTCTTGTTCCCAGCTCCGCGAAGTTGAGCATTGAGCATCGATGTTTGATGTCTGTTAGTGCGGCCAAGCCTCCAGGGCCCGATCGAGCCAACCACCAACAGACCAACTCTCTCGCCTGTCCCGCTTTCCCCTCGTCATGGAGTAGTCCCTCGCTGCCCGGTTCCCGCTCGATGCTGGGAAGGTGGAAAAGGAGGACTGACCAGGTGGCAGTAAGACACCGGCGCCTTTATTTCAATTCCTTCATGCTTGTTAATGGCAATCCCTCGTTTCTTCTCGTCGTGGCACCGCTTCTATCACCATTCTCCAACCTCCGAAACGGGCTAAAATTGGCTGCCAGTTTGTTCTCGGGTTTCTTTCGGCTGCCAATTGTTCCTATCTTCGTCGTGTACATACACAACATCCATATATATCTACATTTATTCCGGGTCTCCTCTCATCAATTCCCCGTGCTTATATCTCTAGAGCAGCGTGCCATGGCGAGCGTTGCTCAAACCACGGTTTCTACGAGCCACAATGTCCATCCGCCAGCCTCCGCCTCCTGGATGGCAAAGAACGGGACCACTGCAGCTCCTCCGCTGGCGGACGGGAATCGAAATGAGTCCGGCAACAGAGCACAGCATACCAATTCCAATCCACGAGCCGCTAAGAGCAAATATCGCCATGTCGCCGCCTTTCACTCCCGGCCCCGCGTATCGTGCCTTTCTCGCGATTCGGAGACCAGCCCCAGCTTTATGGGGTTCCGGAACCTGATGGTTCTAGTGTTGAGTAAGTATATTATTATATTGGATCGTTCCGGTTTGTATTTTCAGCTGCTGATCTGATGATATCCATTAGTTGTCATGAATCTGCGGTTGATTGTCGAGAATTTTATGAAAGTGTGTTGCCATTCCATTTCTCAGCAATTGCATTTTGGCCATATAATAATTATTGCCAATTCTTTGACCTTTTCCTTTTCGTCCTAATAATTGCGAACTGTTCTCTTTCTAGTATGGTGTCCTCATCTGTATTCGATGCCATGACTATCGAAAACAAGATGTCGTTCTCGGCGCAATACTATTCGCACTTGTCCCCTGCCACCTCTTCGTGGCATATATAATTGAGCGCGCCGCAGCCCATCAGGTCAAGGGAGCCATTGGCCGCATAAAGCGAAAAGAGTCGGAAGAAGAAAATACTCAGGAGCAGCTGGCGTTCCGATCGGCATGGATATATGTCGCTCTTGCACATACACTGAACGCTTGCCTATGTCTCCTAGTCACGAGTTACGCAGTTTACTACTACGTCAATCACCCTGGCATCGGAACACTCTGCGAGGTCCATGTAATCGTCGTCTGGTTGAAGATATGCTCCTACGCATTCACCAACCGAGACCTTCGCCACGCAGCGCTCCACCCATCTTCCACTTCCCCGCTCCCAGAAATCTACAACTCCCTACCATATCCCCGAAACGTCACCATCAAGAACCTAACCTATTTCTGGCTGGCGCCAACCCTAGTATACCAACCAGTATACCCGCGCACAGACCGTATCAGATGGTCCTTCGTGGCCAAGCGCGTCATGGAGGTGGTCGGGCTCTCCGTGTTCATCTGGCTCACCTCCGCGCAATACGCAGCCCCCGTCCTCCGCAACTCCCTAGAAAAGATCGCAACCCTCGACCTAACCTCCATCATCGAGCGAGTCATGAAGCTCTCCACGATATCGCTCATAATCTGGCTTGCAGGCTTCTTTGCCCTGTTCCAGTCCTTCCTCAACGCGCTCGCGGAAGTAATGCACTTCGGCGACCGCGAGTTCTACACGGAGTGGTGGAACAGCCCCAGCGTGGGCACCTATTGGCGCACGTGGAATAAGCCCGTGTACCATTTCATGCGGCGACATATCTTCTCGCCGCTGGTGGGCAGGGGATGGAGCCCCTTTGCCGCCAGTGTTATGGTTTTCACTTTCAGCGGAATCCTGCATGAATTGCTCGTGGGGATTCCGACACACAACATGATAGGTAATTTGACGTCCCTCCCAGCATCCTTAATATGTATATAATGTATGCACGATGAGGGAAAATCAAGCATCAATCTAACATCC
>NW_001813975.1:1274750-1283128 GCF_000149585.1 Histoplasma mississippiense | reverse complement strand
GGGCGGGAGCAATAGGGGCGGCCAGTGGGGGCATTGCATCTGGCTTTTTTTGACTCTACTCTTAATTTTTGAAAAGCAGGCCAGTCAATCGCAGACCTGAAAAGGAGGTTGTTGTTGTTGTTGTTGAAAGTTGGAGCAACTTTGTATACCTACTACAGAGCAAACTGCAACTAACTACATGGTTTACTGTATATATATGTACAGTACATACTCCGTACATACTGTAGCTACTGTAGCTAGCTAGAACTCGCGCTAATCGAACCAAGCAATGGTCCAAGGGGGAAAAAAAAACGGGGTCAGTAGGGTAGGGCAGTTATTTTTGGGGGGGGGATCCCCGCTTTTAGATCGTTCGCGAGCATTCGTCGTCCCAATCCATTCTCCGAGCTAGAGCTAGATTGTTTTGTCTAAAGTCAGTAAAAATACATTGAAATTCCGATCCTACTACATTTATTTAAACTAAATACTAACTCTACCGTTTTCGAAATAAAGGGGGCGGGGGAACCCCTGTTCGTGAAAACCAGATGAGAAACATGGATGAGAGAACGAAACAGATCGATGCTGATGACTTCAGGAAAGGTATTTTTTTGACGACAGAGGAAACGTTCTTGAGGCAAGGGGAAGTTAAGTGGATAGCGCTAACGCTACGGATTGCTTTTGCAACTACTATGTAAGGCCTCGAGACTCTTGACAATGAAATGGGCAGGGATCCGTGGATTTGTGCGTTTGCACCGATTACTTTACTCTCCGCTGGCGGATTCCTCGCCGTCAGCTATTTGAAAAATCGCGAAAAGCACCAGCGATCTCGACTATTTCCTAGAGCCCCAATGGGCAGATGACGAGGATATCAAGGAGCCGCTGCGTAACGCCGTGTCGAGTACCGGGAAGGCCCTGGATTTTGTCGACGGCTGGGCGAATGATGATATGGCCTTTTTCATCTCTTATAGATCTCGGCAGCTCTTGTTCGAAGAGGCAAAGAAACAGAACATTGTTCTCTGGGAAGGTCTGATCTTCGCATCCTTGCTGTTCCGTTGGAATGGGCGCTAGAAAGGAAGCTGCGGCGGATTCATAATGGTATGCAGGATCACAAACGGGATTCGGATACTAGCGATGCTCTGGCACTGCTGAAGACTGAGAGTGCGCAATGGCGGTCCGCTCGTGAGGGAGTACATTCGGACGCTGAATATGTGCTCCACAGAAATGTTACCCGATAGTGCAACCATGGATGAAATTGCCGCTGCGTATCGAAGTATGTATAATGAGGAGGAATTTACTTTGGCACACCAATATATCTAAATTGTGTAGAAGTACCCCGTGCCGGCTAAAATATTTCTCTTGAGGAATCGAGCATTCTTTGCACCTTTTTCAAGCACGAGTCTGCCTTCTGGATCTAGCGCATCGCCCGGCAAGTCTGCAACCCACTGCACATCAATCGCAGGCACGCTGGCAGCTCAGGCAGGCGCAGTCTCCGGCGGGAACGGCGGAAGAACCTCATCCATTGTCGCACGGTATATATGCTTCCTCCTATCACGCCGCATCCCAAGACCCATCCTCCAGTTAAATGCACACGCGAGCTCCTCAACAATGCTAGCAAGAATGGCGTATCGGACGGGGTCCGAATCACACGGGTCCAGAATACGGTTAATAGCCCAAGCTTTCCGCGTTTGGTAGAAGAAATACTCCACCTCCGAACCAATCACCACACACTCGCGAGCGGTTATCGCCTCGTAAATCCGGTAGATGGAGCGGAGGGGGGTGTCTCTTGCTCGCCAGAGAGGTATGGATCGCATGCTTGGATAGTTTACCGAACCTAGTCGAGAGTCAAGGAGCTCGACGTTACCCAGCATTGTTCGAAAGGGAATGGGGTCTGGGAGGGGGAAGTACCACGTTGGTATTGGGAGGAGGAGGCGGAGTAGTTCGAGGAAAGGATGTTTGTAATTATGCCGCAGGCGGGTGAGAGTCCCTCGCAGTTGGAGCGGTGTCTCAAGGGGGTAGATATACAGGGAGAGAAAGCGCAGAAGCCGCAGCCGCCAAGTCAATCGGTGTCGCGGGACCATCTTGTGAACGAGATGCAGGGAGAGCAGAGGAGTTGAGAGATAGGTCTGGGCAGGTTTTCCCCCGCAGTGCTGCCGTTGAACGGAGCAATGTCGCTCAAATATTTTTGCGTCTCATCCCTGTAGAAGCGAGCGGACGATGGAAGATATCCGGGGATTAGCTAAGCCAGCTAGCCTCGGGACAATTCTGATAAAAACCAACTCCATCATTCCTGCGCAGATGCAAGTAAGAGAAACATTCGGACAGTTTCTTCCCTTGCCAGTAATGTTCTCTCCTTTAGCAGGACACACTGTGAAATACAAAGGGTGTTTACCCGTTATCTCTGATCAGCCCCTTGACTGTTTGATGAACTATAAGGCTGACAGACTCCTTGAACTCTTTTCTCAACCTAAATCTAGTCAGCCGAGGTTTCCTCAAAACATAGGCTGGGCGGGTCATGGCACAAATTGTGCTCTACTAGCTGCCTCGCGGGTGTAGACAGACAATCGGTCAAAATGGAAGCGTGTGAATGCAATAAGTCTTGCAAGATTTCAACAGAAATTCGATCCCGTGAATATTTTTCTATTACACGCTCCCTTCCCGCTTTGTATCCTATCTTGAACCCAAATCAAGGGGTCCCCGCTATAAACAAGCGAGCTGATGATCCTGCTGTATGCTTCGTATCTGTCAGTACGGAGTAGAAATGCCCACAGATAACTAGTGACCCAGCATACGTATCCACTCTTGATTCGACACATAGTCCATAATCACAAACAGACGCACGCCTCACCTCCTGTAACGCTCGGCGCAATTGGTCGCGCCGAAGAAAGAAGTGAATCTGTGTAATCGAATCAACCCGTCGTCTTAACTATTGTAGAGCCCCTGTAGAGCCCCGCGACCAGACAAGAAGCTTGGGGACTGTTTCACAAAACTGGTCAGCGGGAAGTTGATGCGCCGGTTTCCCAGATTGTTCCATTACGAGCGGATGTGGGAAGATGTTGCGCCGGCGGTGACGAGATGGTAGGGTCTGAGCTGACAAACAGCCGTTTCCTGGCAAAAATTGGTCCATGACGACGAAAGGTTACCTGGACAATGATATTCCCTTGCATTGGCCAGATACACTTTTCCTCAACAATATCGCGAAGTGGTACTCGGATGGAGGATCGAACGGATGTCAGTGGCGATCCTGCGTCGTTACCAAGGTAGCCTAGCCGGTGGATGAAGCATCCACCCCTTGGGATGAAGACTTTGCTCCTATAAATGTAGATATAAGCGGCCCCTCGTCTCCTCAAACTTCTCGCGCAGCATCAATAGTATCAAATCATAATAGTAATTATAGACTGCACTTCTCCGTCTTGCTTGCTTCGATTCTCTCCTAACAATCATGGTTGCTATCACTCTTCCAGACAACTACGGGTATGCTATTCTTGCCGGCGAGAATTTCCCTTCAATTCATTCCTCCACCTGGAAATAGTTGGAAATAAAAGGAAAGAAGGAAAGAATGAAAGAAAAAATAAAGCTAACACACCTCAAACAGCTATATCCTCGGCCTCACGGTAGGAGCCATCCCTCTCCTCAACTTCATCCATATATACATGGTCGCAAAACACCGCAAGAAGGCTGGTATCAAATATCCCAACGCCTACGCAACCCTTGAGGAATGCAAGCAGAATGTAAGTTATACATCGCAGCCAGCATCTCTCAATCACTCATTCGTCAGGGACTACCCCAGGTATGGTAGAGTCACAGATGAGGAATTGGCCATTCCCTATCATGCAGAAAAAGAGAGAAAGAAAGAAAAAACTAAAGAGAGAAAGAGAGAGAGAGACTAGAAGAAAGGAAAGATTTCTTCAAACTTCCAAATTCTAGCTAACCTCCCCTCGCTCCACAGCCCGCCGCATACAGATTCAACTGCGCCCAGCGCGCCCACGGTAACTTCCTCGAAAACCTGTCGCTCACGACCCTCTCCATCCTCGTCTCCGGGATCAAATACCCCAACGCCACCATCGCCCTGGCCGGTACCTGGATCATCATGCGAACCCTGTACATGTACGGCTACGTGTATTCCGACAAGCCGGATGGGAGGGGCCGATATAAGGGCGGGATGCACACATTTGCGCAGCTTGCGCTCTGGGGACTCAGTGCGTTTGGTGTTGCGGCCCCGATGATGATGGCGGGTAAATTTTGGGCATCGTAGGCGCGGGTTTATTCCCTGCTTCTTCTTCTTCTTCTTCTTCTTCTTCTCCCTCTTCTTTTTGTTCCATAATTTTTTAACATTTTCTTATTTTGATATCAGAAAAGGAAAAGTTGTCTTGTAACGGGGTAAATCGATGAAGGGTTTTTCCGTCTGCGTGCATGCATGTATGTATCTACTATATATCCTAGTATATAACTAACTAGTTATATAACATTGGCTGGTCGAAATGAGAATATGAACTCCCCGTCCTTATTTCATGTTTTCAGTGTTTTCTTCTGTAATTTCATCTTCCGTTTTTCATACCAAATATTGCGCTGATTAAGAATTCTTATTCGTTAATATATATATATATATATCATGCTAGTATTTGCTGGTTAACTTCCCATTGATTACGACGAACGAACGGGGATGACGAGGGAGAGGAAGAAACGACAAGCAAAATCTATACAGATAGAATTTTGAGAATCCATCCCTTACCATCCAGGGGTGAAATTAAGCTTCTACGCTTAACAATCCTGTGTATTAGAAACTCTCCGAGTGTTATGCCACAGTGAGTCTCATCTAGTATGGTCTTGGGACCTGGGTTGTGTTGTCAAAATAGAAACCGTGAAATAGAAACCACGCCCCCGATACATAATAGTATTTACTATACATATCCACCTTGTGATTTTAATTTAATTTTGATCATTTTATCTAACAAGGCGATATATCTTTATTCGTACCTAGCAACAGACTACGTTTATGCGTTCAGGGCAATTCAATTGGCCAATCGGAGTCTATTGATAACACAGTACGAGATATATTAATCCGTAATTTAGAATTTCAATATGATGTCTGGACAGTAAGCTGTATACAGAAATTCAGGAAATGATGTACGGAGTATATTATCCCACAAAAAGCCTACGGAGTAGAAGGCCCAAGCATCGATGACATGTTCAATTCAAACAGGCTTCTTGAATACATAACTTGCGGTTTGTGTCGATCATGCCACCGTGTGAAGGAGGATATAATACTAGAACACTCCATTTGGCCATCTCACGGGAAAATGGGAAGCAAGCCTGGTTTTGAGCAAGAGCATGTCCTCATCGGCTGCTACAGCCAAAACACTATGTATACCATTTCCTTAATACCGCGGCGTCCAGCCATTAATTCACAACTCAAAATAAACTGTCAATCTCCCCCGCAAACATTCTGGTATCATAGTCGCCATGGATGGGCCCGTTAATTCTTTATTTCCTCCGTACATACATGTCCTCTTACACTCTGGTATGTGGTACTTATTAGCACACGGTGTTTTCCCCCTTCTTATTGGATGGAGACCGCTCTCCAAAGGGAAGATTGACAACAGTGATTAATATTGGCGCTGTCGCTTTGCCTTAAGTTCGTGGGGTCTGATTACCCCTCTGGTGTCTGTATTGATAGAGTACGTTCGTATATACAGAGCAGTCTATGCTATCGAGTGATCAAGTTATCTCTGCGAGCTCAGACCCTCTATTGGCTCGGTTGCAACAGCATGACACTAAACTACTTTAGTTACAAGTCATGTGCTCAGAGCAATCTAGAGGGGAGAGTATTGAGATTTTCATAGATTCTTCAAATTTTTCTCAACTTTGACTTGCAATTACACAATAGTCATATATCTTTGAGATTTGTGAGCCATCTTAGGTTGTAGCTAAAGAAAAGAAGAATATAAATATATAATTTTTATATTAAAAAAAAATCAATATTTAATATAGATGTATCTTGTTGAAAATGGCCACTTTATTTCTTGTTGAATCAAGTAAATAGCAAAATTTAAAAAGTGACTAATCATCAAATCAGTGTTAAAACAGCAATTATCCTGCGAAGCGTCTGAGCTTTCTGAGATAACATGGAAGTTCAAACTGTTGGGGGATTGGATTGGGTGATTCGTACCCTCTATACCACCCCGGCGCTGGTGGTGATCGAGCTCTTTTGCCCTAGTGGCCTAATAAACAGGTGTCATTGTGCAACGCCTAACCGGTTCGGGACAAGTGCGAAGCCTATTCTCCTTGCCATTTGAGCCGCCCGCAGATTTCCAACTCTCTTCCGACCTCTGGTGGTATCCCTGCTTTTCTTATCCCTATACTTACCCTAAACCCGGCGATTTCCTTTCATTCCATTCAAAATATAATACTTCATCATGGTATGTTGCCTCCCGAGTGCCCATCAATACCTCATTTATGCTGCCCCTCACACCCCTACACTACCACGCTACCCCTCCATGATACCCCCCTCCTTTCGATTGACCGACCATTCCTAACTTAGAAACACCGCATTGCGTCCACTTCCATACATCCAGTATGAATCGGGCCTCCCACATGGCTGGGAAGTCCGCCACTCAAATTCCAAAAACCTCCCTTACTACTTCAACCCTGCTACCAAAGAATCGCGATGGGAACCCCCCACTGGCACGGACACCGAGAAGCTCAAGGTATACATGGCGGAGCACCACAGCGGCCCCGCTGACCGTTACGCTTCGGGCGGCAGCGGTGGTGGCTCTGTTGAGGGCAAAATCCGCGCCAGCCATCTTCTGATCAAACATCGCGAGAGTCGACGGCCGAGCAGCTGGCGGGAGTCTGAGATCACACGCTCTAAGGAGGAGGCATTGGAGATCTTGCGCGGTCATGAGCGGCGTATTAGAGCTGGGGAGGCGACGTTAGGGGACATTGCGATGTCGGAATCGGACTGTAGTAGTGCAAGGAAGAAGGGTGATTTGTTAGTCGTGCCAATTTTCTATCCTTTTTCCTTTCTGGAGATCTGATAACTCATTAATTTCATTTTCCAGGGGCTTCTTCGGTCGGGGCGAAATGCAAACTGAATTCGAAGGAGCCGCCTTTGCCCTGCAGCCAGGACAGGTTAGCGGGATTGTCGAAACGGCTTCGGGGGTTCACCTCATTGAACGGTATGCCATTTCAGTCATTTCTCCCTTTCCCTCCCTTAAGCATATCAGCTCCAGAGTGGCCAAACAAGGGGCGATATACTAACCTGGGATTTAGTGTTCAATGAATGAATATTGATGAAAGGAATGAGAAAAGAAAAAGAAGCTGCTATATACCGGACCATGATAGTCCTTCATTTTGTGTAACTAGAATACCAGGTCAATTGCAAAAAGAAAAAGAAATTGGATTTTTCTCTGCAACATCTATGTGAATTTTCCTGATACCCCTCAGCTTTATCAAGTTGAACATGCGTGTTTGGCTCATTGACCGCACACGCACATTTCTTTATGAAAGGAGAATGCTTTTAAAAACAAATCATTATCTTTAGTTTCTTTTCATCTCATAAACTTCCTTTCATTCTATCTCATCAACACATGCCCATTGCCCTTTCTTTGAGACCCTGATCCCACATCGTCTTGCATCCAGGGATCTGGGTTGGTGACGCGATTGTTCCTTATTTGATTAAAACACAAATCCCAGAGAGGATATATACGCATCTTCCACCCGAGGATGTCTGATTACTCCCCTGAAGAAGTACGCGGGAGCTCGCAACTCTCGTGGTCCGATTGGGATGAGTTGCCAGATCGACTAGACGTCGAGTTTCCGCCAGAAGTAAGACTCAAAATACCCACTTACTCTGATAATATCATTGTATATGAACCCAAAAAGCAGATGTCTGATATTTGTATCTTTTTCCTTGCTTCAAGAAGTTCAATTTACCCAGTACTCAAACCGCAATCTCGGGTCACCAAGGGCAGCATCTCGAAATCGCTGGATACCACAATGGCGTCCCTGAAGGAGCGCAATTTCATACACATAGTGTTATGGGTCACCATGCCAACGAATTTGCTACATCAGCTGCTCCGCCTGCGGTCTTCACTGAAGCCAACCAAGCGACAACAGACGCCCGTTCGTTGGACGGCAACCCCTTTGGCATTGCTTCTCATTTCCACACTGGATTTAATAACAACAACGCCCAAGATTTCCCGGCTGAACGTTGTGTTGATCTTAGTTTGATTGACCCCCAGATCCTAGGAACCAGCACCGGTTCACCCCAACCCCGTCGCACACGAGCTATTCGATCCACTGTGCTGAGCACCATGTTGCCAGCAACGACATCAGCAATGCGTGATGAAATTGCGGCGATGGGAAGCTTCCAAAGCACCTCAAGCCGCGAAAGCACCAGCAGC
>NW_001813975.1:1266816-1274650 GCF_000149585.1 Histoplasma mississippiense | reverse complement strand
ATTCACACTACCGCTGCCGCCTCTCCTGACCACCCCGTACGATAAAGGGAAGCACCCTTCTGCCGCCCGCAGAGTTAGCCGCTTCAGCACCCACTCCACCAAGTGGGCGAAATAACCAAATCCCACATCCCCGCCCAGACCGAACGCTTCCTCGCCTCCATCGAGATCCTCACCATGCAAATCCGAGGCTCCATGCTCCTCCTCCGCAGACAGCACGCGTTAGGCTTTACCATTTACAGCCACTGCCAGGGAATGGAGCAGGGCATGCGCCTGCGAGTGTGGGGCGAGTATCTCAACAACATGCGCTTCCACTGCATCAATATCCGGGACGGCCTGATCGCCTCACTCAAGACCCTATGCTGGAGCTTCGCGGAGTGGATGGGCATTTACAAGGATGACTTGCCGCGTGGGGTTGTCCTGCGCGCTACAGGGTCACTGAGACAGGCAAATGAGTTGAAAGCTGCGATTGATCGTTTTGTCTACCCGACCTGGGAGGAGATGGTTGCCAAGGATGTGGCCAGGGAGCAGCCGATTAATATTTCTGCTCTCACGATCAATCAGCTTGTTGGTGACTTGGTGGATGGAGGTGCTGGAGTGATTTCGAATAACTGAAAGTAGTTTTTGTTGTGTTTCCAGGTATATTATTATATTCTACTCCCTTCCTTGTTTGCTTTTTTTTGTTTGTTTTGGTTTCTCATTCATACTTTCTACTCATACGCTGATATTCCCCTCGTGGATTGCGTTAGGTTTCTCAAGGCAATCGCGACCTCATTCTAATCTCGTCAATCTGGCAGCACTGAATACTACACAAAGATATCTGAGTCTGCTTCTGAAGCTGAAGGAGTGGGAAGTTTGTTGTCTGAAATATTTACATGTTTCGCGTTTAGGGTCACACCCATCAACTTAAGACAGTGTATTGTGGATATGGAATTCCCTAATCTGAGGATAGCTGAAATGAGTTTTTTGTTTCTATTCTGAGTTCTGTGTCGGCTCTTTCTAGGAGTGCTTATATCTCCTAATGAACGTTTCGAAGGGTCATATCTTCGCACACCAGCGTGTTTTCGATATGCTACCGTTGATCCCTACGGGTCGTATTTCTATGTTCCCTACTATCAAATGTCGAAAATGAAAGAAGCTGCATCCAGAGTAACTACTTCTCTAAATTTCTCCTTCTAGACATGTATCGGTTTCTTCTCCTCGTTTTCTCTCATCTCATATGACCTCAATGGGAACTCCTTTTTATACGCGTCATGGTCAAAGGATCCCCATTCCCGAGGCTTCGATTTCAACCGCTTTATTCCTCAACAGAGGGTTGTTTTTCGACAAAATTCCTTGTGTTATTGCTTTTACTAGTGCGGGTTTACCGGAAACTACCTCACAATTCACTTGTTGTGCTCAGAATCGCCTCGAAGCCCCCAATGTGAATCTCTACATCGGGGCCTGGTTTTAACACAGCACTGAATTTCTTTACCTCACACTTCTCTACAAGCAAAATGTAAACAAGCATCTCATTTCTTACAGCTTGAAGGTACACATAAATCTCTCTTTCAATCGTTTCGTATGCAGACAATATTGCTCCACTCACGACTAACTCCAACACCCTTAGAATCTCTCTTATCAAACCAAACCTCCCATCCACACATCCACACATCCGACCATGATAGAACCTCTCGATCCCTACATCTTGGTCAAAGAAAAGCTCAGGCCCCCTTTTCACCTCCTCCTCATCGCGCCCGCCCAATTCTCCCAAGCAATCCAAGAAGTGCTCCTGACCGCAAGCAAAAGCTTCTCCCAATTCCGGCGTCTACAACGCATCTTCGCCGACCGCTATTTCTACACCTGCTCCAAACGAAACCCCAAACACTTCAGAGAACATACGGACTCTATCACCCGCCTCAGCCAGTGGAAAGCCCAATATCCCAGCGCCCACGACCCGAACTTACTCCCCACAGCAAAGCTACCCCGCCACGCAGTCAACCTGCATCTGGACCGGGACACGTATGAGAAATTCGTCACCGCCTTCGAGCAAATGAAGCATGAGTTTCTGATTGGGCCGTATCTGGCTTGGTGCAATGCGAAGAGGGTCTTGGACCATTTGATGGCGAGTGCGTTTACGTTGCTGCCGCGGCCGGAGGAGCTGATGATCCAGAGCTGGTGGGACGAGTTTGTGTGGGAGATGGCGCCTTGGGAGGAGATGTTGGAGAAGCTCCGGTTGCCGTCGTGGAAGACTATACTGGAGGATATGGAGAGGGTTGTTGGGGTAGCGGTGGATTTGGAGGGAGAGTGGGAACGGGTGTGTTGAAGTCTGGAGCTTGTTTGTTTTTTTTTTTTCTGGTTTCCGATGTGCGGGTTGTGTTTTTAATCATCCTTTTTTGCCAGCGTCTTTCCTGACTTCGGATATTTTGTGCGCAAAAGCCCATGGCTAATGGTTGCCCATGAAGAGGAGATTTTACATTTTTGAAGGCGCATTTCGGTTGGGATACTGAATACCTTATAGTCTTTTAGGAGACACGGTGTGGTATTCTCTGGAATTCCTTTCTTGCTTTCTTTCCTTTTTGTCACGAGAATAACGAACGATGTGTCAATGCTTTCGGACGGTTGGGGCGTTCGGGAGGCGTCAGTCTGTTTGCATATTTCAACTGTTGGTTTAGTTGTCCTGGTCCTTGCTTGACATCCTGGATGGAGTGTTATGCGTGTGGTCATTTCTTTTTCTCCCTATTAGATTTCTGTTTCGTCGTAGTAATTGTATACATTAGATAGGAGAATTACCCAATTAGCGATTGTTTGCCCCCCTCATTTCTTCGTTGATCTCTCGCGCTGGGAATTATGGATTGTGTGCTTGGCTAGAGATTTTTTTAAGGGGCTAATGTTTATACAAACAATAGAGTTGCAACTTGTTTTGATCGGGCCATATTTATTTTAACTCACCATTTCACATACGCACATACAGTGCGTACTTTTACACGCAAAAAATATTACATGAACATAATGGCGTGCCTAAAAGTATCTTTCTCAAACTGATATCGTATTTTCCTGCCCTAGCATAACACAGGAAAGGTATATTAGAAACGATGCAAACGGGGTTAGGTTTGCCTGATGCCTGATAGAATTTCCCTCTGAGGCGTGAAAAGGAAGGCGAAAAAAAAGGGAAAAACCAAGGGAAAAAATAAGGGAAAAAATGCGGACAGCCATCTCTTCAAGATATGACAAGTGGTGTATCCCAATCAACTCCAAGAAATAGGTGGGAAGAAGATTTTTAAGTGGCAAAAGAGCTCATATCTGGTAAATGAAGGGATTCTCATAATCCTAATTCGCGTCACTAATGCTGGTAGTAAGCCGCTCTAACCTCGAGGTAATTGCATCGATGACAGCCGATCTGATAATGAGTCCAGTGGTTAGTCAATGACGCAAGCAAAGTAGCGAGGGCATGTTAAGCGGATCCCCAAAGGTAACTCACTCTCGCTCCACCATGTTCATAGCATCTGCGATTCTGGCCCGTTGTAGCCGTTGCGGGATCTTCGGCTGATGGCTGCCAGGGGTACCTGGAGTCGAGGGCACATTGGCTGTGGTAGCTGTCTCTTCGGAAATGCGAGACACCTCTGCGAGGAGGCTTTTCACAAGAGATTGGGCCTTTGGTTGTTTGATATGTTAGTTTGCCAGTCCAATGAATTAGCCACCTCCTTTTGCGAGAACCAAAGAAGTGGAGAAAAGGAATACGAAAGGTAAAAGTAACCAAAGAAAAATTGTCTTACCGTTTGCATCCTACGACCCAATTCGCCGGCGTGTTTCGTGTCGTCCTTCCCCTCCGCCTGGGCAAGGAAAACAGAGAGTCTGTCGACCTCACTCACCCAACCCTTTTCCTTCTCACTCATCGGCCGGCCACCTGCCTTGACTATCTTATTCCGAATATTATTATACCGGTCCACTAGCTGCCTTTGTCGAGATTCCGCCGCTACCATTCTCGCATTTAAGGGTCGCGCTTCGTTTCCACCTCCGTTGAGTATCCCTCCCCCTCGATCCTGTCCAATGCCATTAGAAATATTGTTGATCCGTTCCGCTATTTCTGCGAGTTGGCTTAGTTGGTCCTGCATTTCGCCTTGTAACCGTTCGCAGCGGCGGAAAAGGTCCGAGGCGGCTCGTTCTAAGGAACTGGTGTGAGCGCTTAAAATTCTATGGGCCGCGGTAATGAGGTCTAATGTTGATGGCGAGAGCCTGATAGGTTCCCTGAGAGTATGTCTATGGCCATGCGGAACGACATCTTCGATAAACGAAGCCAGTGGGGGCGTGGAGTAGAATGCTGAGGAAGGCTGGTAAGCTGAACGACGGGTTGCAGTAAGTGATGGCTGGTGGGTGGCATCATTTTCGAAGGAAAGCTCGTTTGTGAATGATAATGGGTCAGAGGATGGTGAATCGAGAATAACGGCATGGACACGGGATGTGGAGGTTGTCAGTAATAGATAACCTAGGTCGTAGTCGTAAAGGACTAGACAGCTTGAAAGATGGTCCGTGGGTAATTTATTGATACTAGTAGTCATGGATTCCTGGTCAGTGACTTGAACAATTTGTTCTCGAAGAGCTATCGATCCATCGCAGAGAACCTTAATACGGAATCCAGAACCGGCGGGGTCGGGTGACTGAAGTTCTGTTTCAAGTCTTTCGGCCCAGGACAACAGTGAGAGGAAGGTGACATTGTTTGTTGAGGTGATGAAGAAGTTATATCGGGAGTGGGCATCCTCGGTGAAGAGAGGCCAAGAGTTTGGAGTTTGATATTTCTCCCTGACCGTCTCCAAAGACTCCAGTAACAGTAACTCAGATGGGTCAGACACCGGAGCAGTAAAGCCCCTCTTACTTGTCATGGGAAGCCATTGACCTTCAACCCCATCCAGCTCAAGACAAATATGAACCCTACCAGTTGTGGTAGCAAGGCATATTACAGTTGCTGACACACCCTCCCGAAGGTTATCTTCAAGTGCATAGCCGTCTTCCCCCGACATCAAATCTTCGACATCAGCTTTGGCAGCGATAACCAAAATGTCAGTGAGGTCCGATTCATCTATTTCCTCACCGAGATCAAATTGAAATGGACCTTGTAGCTTTGGTATGGCACTTAGGTTTGCAGGGCGAGCACGAACTTCAACCATTGAGGAAAGCCCAGATTCTTCTGGAAGAGGCAGAGGCTCTTGACTGTCAATTTCTGTCAGCCAGTCATACTGCTGCTGGATATACGTCTTCTCGTGATCAAGTTCAGACAGATCGCCCTGTACACTAGCAAATTTATTAATAACAGATGTCGTCAAAGTCGGTATCGTAATCGAGGGAACCTGCCACTTTGACGGCAGCAGTGGGCACAATGCATAGACATCTCCGGGTCGCATTGCAATCCACAGAGTCATTGGTGCCCACGCATCTTCATCTTCGTAGCCATGGCCTCCAAAACAAGCTGAGGAAACTTCCATATCGAAGAAATCGGCTGAAAACCCTTTGTTTTGTCCAAACCCAGATGGCGCAAAGTCCTCGTCCATCGACGTCCCGTCTGCCAGCTTTTTAAGATCGACAGCCACTGTTGGCCTATCAAATGACCAATGGCTATTCCTGTCAATCTCCCATACACGCACCGCAGCATCTCGAGTGACCGTAACGAGACACCCGCCTTTGTTATCGCAGATTCCTAACGGATGCCACAAGGCAGTTACTACTGGGGCCTCTGGAATAACGTGTGTCGTAGGGCCTAGTTGAAACGTCTTAAGACTAAGTGGGGAATAATCGGGACCGGAAAGGTGGGAAGAGTCCGGTAATATTGCGACGTGGATGGTATGAGGCGTGATGATAGCGAGGAAATTACCATTTGGAGAAGGGACCAGTTGTGTTATCTGGCCGTATACTGGTACGGTAAGAAGCTGGAAGAAAATATTAGATACAGACAGAGCTTTTAAATAACAATGTTCCCCCCCAATGGATTGATTTGTCTTACCCGGTAGAAAGACGCCTGCTTGTCCGTAGAACGCTCCAGGGAGTGCTCGTCTTCATGCGTCCGACTCCTCTCCGTTTCTCGTCCCCGCTCTGTTTCCCCCCTCTTCTGCCGCACTTCAGTTTGCCATTCGTCCTTCAAGGTAGAAAGATTAGACCACCGAATCTGGTTATCCACGACCGCGAAGACCTCCGTCCCTCTTCGCGCCAGAGCCCGCCTGGGTCCGACATACGGCTGCTCGCGCGTGTCACCAGCATCCTTTTTACCCTTCCCAATGCGATTTGCTGGTGATGAATGCGCTGGCCTGGAGCCTAAAAAGAACGTAGCTCCTGGAGACGGCCTGGAAAGCCAGGGAGGAGAGTAATCAATGACTTTCGGCATGGCTAGGGTGGGTGCGTTAGCTAGCTTTCGGGGTCAAGTATCGCCAGCTCGCCTGCACGAAGGGTATATTGATTTATTTAGAAGACAGGAAGGCTGTTATAGGATCGAATCAACGGCCATTGATATGAGCGCAGGCGAGATAATGAGTACTCTCTCTAGCTTCGACTGTCATTGATCTGTAGCGCCTGGAACCACAGCGTTCCTTGGGTCAAAATAATTTTTGGCTTGCAGTTGGAGCGCGCCAAGCAATGAGCTCTCCAGATGTCCTCAACAAACCTCATACCATATATTTAACTACCATACATAAAACATCAAATAAATAAATACCTAGGAGAACACCGCTACTTAAAAACAACAATATATAAGTACAGCGCGACAGTCATGATGCGGCCTACGATTGAAAGATTGGACAAGCCAAGCGCATATTATCTATCAAAAGTATGTCATTGCTGGTCTCTGATTCCCCCCTTGGCCGGATTGAATTACTGACCAAAAGCTCTTCGCTCGTAGCAGAATAAACGGAGGAAACATGGTGACAGAGATGGACCCCAAGAAGACCCCATTGACCCTTTGAAGGATGCCACTACACTCTATGTCGGGAACCTGTATGTCTGCACTTCAACCGGCCAAGATCATGTTTGGTTGATATCCAATTAACATAAATGCGACACAGGTCATTCTATACGACAGAGGAGCAGATACACGAACTGTTCGCCAAGTGAGAGATATTTTTCAGCGTCGATGAACACCCTGCTCTTTTACGTTAGAAGATGGTTATTAACAATGACCAAATACAGATGCGGAGAGATCAAACGGCTAGTTATGGGTCTCGACCGGTTTGCGAAAACACCCTGCGGTTTCTGTTTTGTTGAATATTATACCCATCAAGACGCGCTCGACTGTATGAAATATATTGGAGGGACGAAACTGGATGAACGCATAATTCGGACAGATCTAGACCCAGGCTTTCAGGAGGGTCGACAATACGGGTACGTTTGGATGCAGGATGAGGTTGTGGAATTGCTATTGGGCTAACTGGCTCTCAACAGACGAGGTAAATCTGGTGGCCAGGTTCGGGACGAATATAGAGATGAATACGATCCAGGACGTGGTGGTTACGGTAGGGCAATTGCTGATGAGCGAAGGAAGGAAGAAGAAGAGTATGGGAAAGGGAGGTAAGATATAATTGTGGGCTGAGTCGGACTATTGTGGCGCAAATATCGGCGTTATCTCTACATTATTCTATGTACACAATGTGAAGGGGGATTTTTCTATCAAATATTCGAACAGATCCATGAAATCCATCATGTAGGGTATCTCATTTGTTGTTGTAGCCGCCATCTTCGCATGCGACTGTCATTCATTCATTATTGCTGGGAGGCCCGCGATTTCAACACCGCTTGCTCAACCTGTTGCAACCACCAGGCATGGATTCTGGGATCATCCGATCAATTCGGGATGAAACTGGTGCCAAAAACATGCCTG
>NW_001813975.1:1252131-1266509 GCF_000149585.1 Histoplasma mississippiense | reverse complement strand
GGACTTCGCTTTTCAGATGTCCTTCGGCCAAGAAGGGTAAATTCAACGGGGTCTGAAAGCTCTCCGTCTGCCTGCCGAAATGGTTTCTATTTACGCGCACATCCAGACCTCCAATGAGTTCCTGGCCACCCTCCTTTGTCCGATTGGCCGACTCGGCGAGTAAGATCAATCCGGCGCATGTTCCCCACGTTGGCCGACGGTGGAATCTATTGAAAATTGCATCCAATTGTCAGCCAGCGCGAACATAGTATGAAAAACTGTCAACGTTACTAAAAGAACGAAACGCACTTAACAAAGTCTCTCAGCGGCTCGAGTAATTGCGACCGAGCAGCAACCAGGGAGATGGTAGTGCTCTCCCCGCCGGGAATGATCAAGCCGTCGCATCTTTCGAGTTCCGTCGGGGTGCGAACTTCAATAAAATTCCATTTTTGGAGTTCGTTCGGCGACAGGCTTGCTGCAGCCTTACGTAGGAGTTTCAAATGTTCGTAGAAAGCGCCTTGGAGGGCCAGAACTCCCACAGTAATCGTCATCGCATGAATGAGTGAGTTGGACGAGTCGACATTCTCGAACTCTGACTCCCCGCCGCAAAGAGCTCAGGCTGAGATCGATTATAAAAATCACGTGATATAGAGCAATGTATTAGGCCACTATTATCTCAGCATGCTCAGCCTCTCTTCTCGATATTTTCGGATTAGCGCGACCAACTAAACTCCTTTAGACTTCTGCCAAGTCCTGCTAACTTCTGGACCAATAAGAGACTTCACACGTGCTCGCAACCTAATATCTCGTAGAGAGTCTGAGAAGAAACGGTTCCATCGTGTGTGGAAAATCAACACCGCCCATACAAAATATTCGATTGACTTCGAAATCATACATCTACCCTAAATATCTGCCTGATCATCACCAAACCGATATTTTTCAAATCCTCAGCCATTCTGCTATCATCTCTGCTATTTTACAACTCACTACCCCTTCTCATCATGTCACAATCGTTGACAAAAGACAGCGTGTCTTTTGAATCTCAAGACACCCAATGTCAGACGCGCTCCAGCCAATATCCTTCATCACTCGAAGATGAATCCTCTCTACAACCACTACAGTCTCCCAACAATGTAGATGATGAATATGACACATCAGACAGTGACTTAACAGAGCTTGAATCTATTGATACTCCTTCGGAATTCGAGATCACCGATACTGATACCGATACCCCGCGAGCTTGTTCACGATCAAACCGCCGTGGCCCACAGCACCTGCCTACAATGCCTTATAACCGGCAGAAAAGACGGTCAAAATTATCTCGCGTTGTCAGAACATTACAGCGAAACAGTTGGGGAATGGAGGCCTTTATAGAGGCTTGGATTCAGAGTCCCGATATCTTGACTCATCGACGATACAGTACTCCTACGAAGCGGCGAAATGCACTATATTCAGCACTTTCCAAAGCAGGGGTATTCAATGATAATCAACGTTATACTGTCTTGCTTAAACAGGAGCTGAAATGCCTTATCAATACTCCCTTCTTTGCAAAATTCAATCACGATTCTGATCTGGATACCATTGACTTCCAGGCTACTTTTGAGACCATCCGGACCGACGCGCCAACCTGGTTTGACCTACTTACTCCTGTTCTAAAAAATAAACGCGCCAATCGAAAGAGCTATGAATGGGGCTCAGATGAAACAACAGCTATCAAACGGTTGTTTGTTATTATGAGTATTATATGCCACTCTTATTCCTTGAAAAACTCAAACTTCTTCAGCTCTATTCTCTCTGCATATTTTCATGGCTCGGGAGTAAAACGACGAGTGATAGAAACCATTTCTGGCTTTGGACTCTGTCACAGCTATGTGATGGGGAATAGATTGATGATGGAAATTGCTAAACGAGAGAAGGTATGACTTAATATTCTTAACTTATTAATATTTCTACCTAACATCTCAAACTTCTAGTAATATCTTTCCTGTCAGAATTGTATAGGATTGAAGAATAAGGCTCTTTCCATAGCCAGTTCTGGCAATGAATAAAGTGTCGCTATATCCATATATCATGCGCCGAAGTATACGGACTTGTTCTATGCGTGGCTGAAGAGTACACTCAGGATCTGGACGCGGGCCTTGAAGTATTCGTTGAAGACAATACTGAATAACATCCTGTTGCTTGTCGATACTATCTGGTCCGGCATAGCTCATGACAAGTTGTGGCATATCTTCAATGTTCATTGAAAGTATTTGCTTTAATGATGGCTTTTGAAGCCGCTGTTGTAGCTGACTTGCGCGTTTTCTTCGATCCCCCTTGGCCATATTTGATGCAGTTGATGGGACGTTGTCCGACCCAGCTGTCAAAAAGAAGTGTTATGTGATTGGTTCAGAAGTTGTCGGAAGATCCCAGAAGTTGTCAGGAGTTCAGAGATGTTGTCAGAAGTTGATGTGCCGCGTGAGGTTGCCAAGAGTTCAGAAGTTGTCAGAAGTTGCCAGAAGTTGCCGGAAGTCGCTGGAAAATACACTCGGTGCTTTGACTAGAGTCTCTGATGGCTGGATAGATGTTTTGATGGCAAGATCAAGGCGTTGGATGACTAGACATGATCATGGTTGAAAAATTAGCAAATCGTTCCCGTGTTCAAAATCATAGTAGCAGTTTTCGACGCGACACTTCATACTCAGAATATATGTATTTTCAGATAAAAATTACATCAATCGACAGGAAATTGAAAAATTAACCCTCCAAGGTGGTAGAGAAATGATCTATGAGTGATGTTGCACAGTGATTCTATCTCAAACATTATGGTTGGAGCAATTCGTTCCCGTGTTGCTAACAAACAGGAACCGTTTTTTCTCAGACGCTCCGCGAAGAGTTTGCTGGGGATGTCCCATTTAGGTTTAGTGTAAGCCCCGTGACAGTTGATTGGCTCAGATGTTAGCAGGACTTGGCAGAAAGTAGCAGTAGTTCGGATTGGGTTAGCTCGGAGTGGAGTGGCTGAGTTTACTGAGATAAGGCCACTAGGGCAAAAGAGCTCAATCACCACCAGCGCCGTGGTGGTATAGAGGGTACGAATCACCCAATCCAATCCCCCCAACACAATGTACTTGTACCAAGGTAGTGGACCAGAATCTCCAACAAGCAACCGTACTGTACTTGTCAGCGTCACCTTGCAACGAAGATGGTTGCCCCGCGAAGGAATCTTCTGGACTTCCCTCTCCCTGGCAATTGGCTCACTTCCTATCCCTATCTGTGTCCCAGAATCCACCGGACAGCCAAACTATAGTTGATCGATTACTAATATCTAATTCTCCTGCGACTTTGCGTGCAGGTCAAATTCAAGTTGATATTGGGAGAGGTGCATTTACCATGATCAACAACCATCAGCCAGATCTTACATTATCCGATGTGGCAGCGCACCGAATTCCTCACCAGATCTTCAGCCAGGCAGCTTCCCAAGATGTCCATACCCAGGCTGATATTTTGCATTCGGTGGCAGACTCTTTTTCTTCAACTTCTTCTTGTAAAGCCTGTCAGTTTCATCTGAACCAGGGAAAGGAAGCTGTCTATGGAGACGGGTAAGTAGTAGCAGTCCAAGGTTTTCAACAACTTCAGCTTCCACATCCATTCTTCTTTGATGTATGTATCATTGTGATCAATAACTACAAAATCAAAGATCAACTCAGATAACTCTCCTCTTGATATCCAGGACCAAATGAGGGTATTCTTTGGGCAAAATTTATTATGTTCAATCAAACCTGAATGGATTTGCTTAATGCAAATTTTCAGCATACATTCGGCTGTATTATGCAACACAGTTTCATTGCCACAGGCTTCAGCGGGTATGGAATCAGAATGGCACAAAGAAAATCTTGAGTCATACTGGAAGGGATCTAGATGAGGAGTGCAATTGGCTGGTGGGATGATGTCTAGCATAAGGACATAGAAATTGAGCATAAACGCCAGGATCAGCATCTATTTTGGACTATCTAACCAAATCTCGAATGCCGTTGGGGGATGTGCGCATGTTCAATTACACATCACCTTCGCGCCCGGTGGCCGAAGAGTTGATATATGAAATATGGGGCATGATTCTATCTTCTCATGATTGATATCGAGTTTGAAGCTCTCATTGAATCCTGCCTCGTCACGGGAGGTTTGTTGTCGTTCTTTTTGATGTCTGGTATGGAGACTGCAACACCGTTCCGGTGAGCTGTATGTAAACCGATAATATTTGTTTTGGTGCAGTTCATGGGCTCTATGGAGCTGGGATGGTAGAGCTGGAGGGTTAAAAGTTGGTTTCGTTGATCTCTAGGCTGGTGTGGCACATCACTGTTTTAAATTTCTACCGCATATTTCGAACAACTTTGACCAAGTTAGTAGCTAGATATAGTTACTTCTAATCACGGAAGATTGGTGGTTGGTTAGTCTTGTTGCCGCTAACCTGGATCGCGAGCTCCCCTCAAGTTTAACTAACTATTCAACTAAGTTGACCGTCCCGCGGTTAGTTGCAACATCGAACTTTCATCCATCACACAACCACGCAACTACAACGCTTTCTATGAAATTAATGATACCCTTTTTTTGGCATAGTTTCTGCTTGTATTGCGAAATTGGTTTTTCTACTATCCACGAAATAATCCTACTTTGATACTTCCATTGCCGCATTGCAGATTTAACTGGCGCGGGGTGGTTAATATCCGTATACAAAACACCATTGCATACACTTATTATATGAGATCATCATATAATTATATTCATATTGCTTTCTCTTCGCAGGCATGGCTTTACTGCCATTCCCATCTTCTTCTCCCCCAACCCTAACAAGATGGTACATTGACACCAGGCCTCTAACGGCCACAACCCAATCACTTCCCCTCCTCTCCACCCTCCAAGAATCTGATCAAACAACCATAAAAGCTTTCTACAACCTTTCAGACCGCCACATGTCTCTGGCATCCTATCTATTGAAATACCTCTTCATTCACCGCACATGTCGAGTCCCCTGGAACCAAATCGTCATCAGCCGTACTCCAGCCCCGCATAAAAGACCCTGCTATATCCCCCCCCAGCCGCCGCAGCCATCTCCACCTGCGGATGGTAGTCAAAACCAGAAGCCCCTGATTCCAGTCCCGAATATCGAATTCAACGTCAGCCACCAAGCCTCCCTCATCTCATTGGCGAGATGCATTAGCCCTTCACCACGAAGCTTGGAGGAGACGCCCTCCCCTCAACCCCTCTCCACCCCGAGCGCAAATAACAACCACAATGGTAATAATAACCACGTTCCCAGCCCCCCTCAAATAGGCATAGACATAACCTGCACCGACGACCCATCCCGCTGCCACCGCCACCCGCCACGGACAGAAACCGAACTGTACGACTTCATCGACATCTTCGCCGAAGTCTTCTCCGCAAACGAACTAGCTGCCATGAAGGCATACCCGAGGAGCAGCAGCGGCGGCGGCGGCGGCGGCGGCGGCGGCGGCACCATGAACTTGCAGGAATCCATAACGCACCGCATCCGCCTCTTCTACACCTACTGGGCCCTGAAGGAGGCGTATATTAAAATGACGGGCGAGGCGCTGCTGGCGCCCTGGCTGCGCGATCTGGAGTTTGCAAATGTTGTTGTTCCGGCGCCGCCGCTCTCATGTCCATGTCCATCTCCATCTCCATCTCCATATCCGTCTGCGTCTGCGTCTGCGTCTGCGTCCTCGCTGTGGGGGGTGCCGGAGACGGGGGTTAGGGCTGTGCTCTATGGGTGTGAAGTGCCCGAGGTGCGTTTGGAAGTTGTAGCGTTTGGGAACGACTATATCTTTGCGACAGCGGGTAGGGGGGGTGGGTTTGGGAATTCTATGGGACCGCATGAGGAGGCGGCGCGGTGGGATGAGTTTCGCTTGGTGGATATTGAGAGGGATGTTAAGCCCTGTGCGAGTGGAAAATGTGGATGTTTGCACTAAAAGGGGAGAGGAGGGGGGTGGGGCGGGGAAGGGCGCCGAATTGTATCTTGTTTGGGGGTTGGGTCTGCATTTATGTCTGGGTTTAAGGGTTTTCACTGGGTACAATCTGCTTTACGACCATTTATGAAAATTTGGTCTGTAGTTTTGAAAGGGGACCTATATTTATTACATATAATATTTTGGGGCGATAGGATTATTGTCGTTGTCTTATATGTTTGTTGATCTACCGATCGTAAATCTCAGTCAAATTATATAGATCTATCTATCTATCTATATCCTATCTTTAGACCCGTCATTTCTTTCCCCAAATTGGAGGTAAGAAAAAAGTCTATATATTTACATTGTCCTATCTATCGGTCTATCGTCGTATTGAAGTACCCACATACATACAGACGTCAGCTTTAGACTGGCGGTAGAAAAATGACCACTCAAAGGGGTGGGAAGAGATAAAAGAAACAGCGAGAAAAAAAAAAATCAAAATCGAATAAAAAGACAAGGAGATAAATAGCAACGGGAAAAAACTCCTAGACGCGCTGGAAATGCTCAATGTATAGATACACAGGAAGCGTTTATAGAAAATGCCGACGGCCGCTTCAAGACGAAAAGGAGGAGGCAAGTCGAAGGGGTGAAGTGGGTTTTTTGGGCAAAAACCGCTTCGCCAACCAGTTTCGCGGTGTTCCCAAATTTGGCGTCTCCTACTTATTAGTACAGCGGAGATAGACAAGCAACGAAATGGAAATGGATACGGAAAAATAGAACTCAGGAATAAGGGGCTAAGTGTTCAAGCTCAAGCACACACGTTAATCGGAGGTCTGGTATTGGAATAGGAGCAAACCTTGTACATGTGGCAAGTAAAACACGATGGTAAGAAGGAGGAAGAAAGAAGAAAAGGTCTGTATGTTGTATGAGAGGGGAAGGACACGGATGGGATGGGCATCCCTTCTGGTGCCCAGGTCGGTACGTGTTTCGTTGCTTGGATAGCAGTTGCGTTCAGCGTATCTCTCATGTAGAGAGATATGACGGGCGTTACAGTGCTGGGAATAAAGTCGTTAATTCCCGACACGTCATAAATCCCGTTCCAGTAGTTATATACATTTTATGTACGTCTGTGCGTGAGGGTCCGTTTTATACGTGTCGTAAATGAAAATTAGGAAAAGTGAAAACAGAAAGAAAAAAGGCGATTATGGTTTCCATCGTGCAATATCTCGGTATTTCGGGAAAGCCCATCTCATGTCAATAAATGTGAGTGAGGGAGATGGCGTTGTATTTGTTTCCGCTGGGGGAATATCGAGACCACGCGGTGTAGTACTCCATATAAAACGGACCTAGGAGACAGGGAAAAAAGGGGGTGACGCATTGTGTATCTTCTCTGCGGCTCCTCTCTATTTTACTGCATTCGGGCTGCTTTAAATCTCAATGGCAGTAGAGGAGGCGTGGGAAGCCATTGCGACAGGGCTCCTAGATGACGATTTGTCCATATTTCCGGTGTCTCTCGTCTTGTACATCTCCTGGAGAACTTCCAGCATCGACTCCCGTGCCTTCTTGGTCAGTTCATCAACATCACTGGATTGGAGATTCTTGGTGCTGAGCGGTGGGAGTACTAAGTGCGCGTTAGCCAAATTGCTCCACCGACAAGGTGTGCAGACCATTATGGATATAAATGCGTTGGGTGCTCCCTATCCCGCCGGGCTTGTCGCAAGCAAACGATAACAGGGAGAAAAAAAGAACATGCACACACACGCACACAGACACACACACACCTTTAACCCGAATCGTCCCAGCCTCGAAGCGCAACTTCTTTGCATCCAACAAGTGCGCATAATTCTCCGCCACAATAGGAACAATATCCACACCAGCCTTAATCGCCAAATGGAACGCCCCTTTCTTAAACGGCAACAACACCGGGTCTGCAGAGTAACTCCTCGTCCCCTCCGGGAAAATAAACACGCTCTGCTTCTCCCTCCGCATCTGGTCCGCTGCACCATCAAACGCCTTCAGGGCCGTCTCCCGGTTCGCCCGGTCAATAAACACGGTGCCAGACAGGGTCATGAACCACCCAAGCACCGGCACGCGTGACAGCGACTTCTTGGCCGTCACGCTGCAGTAGGGTGGGAAGATCGCGCCAAGCAACAACACATCTAGCTCCGTCTGGTGGTTTGAGATGAAGACGGCTGGGCGTGTGCTGAGGTGTTCGGCGCCAGAGACGACCTCAAAGCGCGACCCGGTACACAGTCGCATGGCCCATTTGAAGCTGCACGCGACGGTCCACTGCGACAGGCCGCCGTAGCCGAATAGGCGCAAGACGATGGAGGCGACAACGCCGTAGGAGGCGCAGACGACGAGACAGCCATAGGCGGCCAGACAGCGGGCAAAGAAGCCGGCACGCGGGAATTTCAAAGAGAGGCCGAAGAGGGAGACGGTCAGGGCGAGGTAGGAGGTGAGGCTCGTTACGAGGTAGGAGAGGATGGCCATGGTTGGTTTTTGTGGGCGAGTTCCTTTCCAAGTTCTCTTTCCCTTTCGTTTTGCTCTCCTTTCTCTGTCCCTCTCTTTCTCTCTTCCTCTTTAGATTTTCCTTTTGTGTGTGGGATTTTGAGATTGTTCTCTCCCCCCTGTTTTTCTTATCTCTGTTTTTATTTGTGTTGTGGAGAGGGGAGGAAGTGGCGTGGGAATGATGTTGGTTCCAGGGTTGACCCGGTCGGTTGTTGGGTATTAATTTTCGGCGTCAAGAGCGTTTGTTGGGGACCGGCCTGAAGGTGTTTTGACGAGCGGAGCCTCGACATCCGGACAAAACACCGGGCAGACCATATAAATAGATGTATAAAGATAAAATAGAGTGGCCAAGGATTATGGAAATAGCATCCAAGTCGTGAACTCCCTCAGAGCAGTTAAAAAAAAAAGGAAAAGAAAAGAAAAGAAATTATCAGATTCCCCTGCATTATTCACATGCAAATATAATAAATATTTTTGCTTTACGGCTTTCCACCGTACTAACACCCTAATCTTAGCAGGATGCAATAGCTTCATATGTCGGGTGGCCAGATCTCTGCTGACTCTCTGGTAATCTCTCTCTACCTCTCTCTCTATTGTCTATCTGGATGGAAGGGTCCCCACCTGCTCGCTTCTACAGAGGTCTTACGCTGCCTGCCTGCTCATAGGCGGCTCTATAGGATAATAGGAGGGGGAAAGGCCGTAGTAATAACAAAATGCTACTAAGAATAAATCCCGTCTCTACGGGTAATGAGTTTGATTGTATATTCAAAGGGTTGCTCTTACAGCTGTAAAGCCGGGCCAGACATAGGGTTGAGTCGACACTTCCCAAATCCACCACTTGGATATATATCTTCAGGGCTCAGGGTTCAGCATATTTCCCCACTACCACTCCAATCAGTCCCACCCTTGTCACAGTTCCTCAGTCGAGAGAAATGTGTACATCTGCGCAAGTTGTTATCCAGAATTAAATAAAGGAAAGAAGTGTGGCGAAAGTAAGAAACGGCGAAATAAAACAAGAAAAAAAAAGGAGGCGCGAAAAGAAGATGAAGAAATTGTCTAAACAGATCGCATATCCAGAAACGCCTGTTTCTCATGCTCATGCTCCATGTTCATGCTCGTGCATGCCGTGCCATTTTTGAAAAAAATGAAAGAAAAACGAAAATTCCAAACACCAAACCGAATGCCCAGAACCAGAACGGGGGGGTAAAAACGCCCAAATCAAATCAAATCAAAAACCACATCTAGAACGAACTCTCGTTCAGCTAAAATGACAAGACAGTAATTGGAGACACACGTGAGGTGACGGTAGAGCGGGGAGAATGATAAGAGGTAGGAGGAAGAGCAACAAGGCTGGGGTGTGAGCGGATCCATAGAATGGAATGAGAGGGAGATGTCTATAATGGGGAATTCAGGAAACAAGATACACAGCAGCAAAACTGCGCTTTCATCATCCCATATCTTCATCATCGTCTTCGGGATTCTCCAACGATTCCATCGCATCCTTGATAAACTGAGCAGCCTATATTTCGAAATTTTTTGTTAGCGTATACCCCGACTAGTTAGGCGAGTGGGGCTTAGAAGAAAAGAGAAGTAGAAACATACCTTTGGATCCAAATTTAAGGCCGTTGTGAAATGCTTGATCGCATTGGCCTTGTCATGGAGCATTTTATACAACTTCCCCAGCAGGTAATGTACATTCGGTTCATCAGGTGCAAGATCCTTCAGAATCTTGAGTTCCACATGTGCAAGTTTGAGCTCATTAAGCTTCATTAAAACCCGCGCCTTGCGCAGTCGAGCAAGAACTGACTGGGGCGCAAGTGTACAGGCTCGCCCGTACTGAAGCAATGCCGCCTTTTGATTGCCCATCCTCTCCAGCACCAGACCAATACACCACACCAACACCGCGTTGGTCGGGTTGATATTGGACGCCGTTCGATAGTGCTGTTCCGCAACTTATATTTAACCCATTTTCTCATATACTTTGCCAATACCGAACCTAGCATTATAATGTCTGCTGTCAGCGCTGATTCCATGTCTTTATGCATCCAACGCCTTATCATATTCTTCATTCGAGACGTGCTCATGGCCTTGCAAGGTGAAGGCGTAGGCAAAAGTGTGATCCAATTGCGTTGCCCGTTTGAAGCACTTGAGCGCCTGGTCATGGTCAGATTGCAAAGAGAAGGAGTTACCTATGGCACACCAGGCTTGCGGCGAGAGTCGGTCTATCTCCATCAGTTCGTGTGCCAGGTATGCCAATTCTACTTCATTTTTCAAATGCCATAGAACTGTAGAATAAACTTCCATATCCTCCAACCTCGACGGTGCGATAGTTTTAACACGAATGAAATATTTTTCAGCTTCTGCATATAAACCTTGCTCGTAATTCGCTCGACCAATCTGTGACAGAACCCAAGGTGTTTCCCGCTGGCTTTGCGGGAGTGTGTTGAATATTTGTATTGCCTCTTGGCACTTATATGTTGTAAGCGCTGCGTGACCTTCCGCAAGTTTTGCAAAAAGATCCAAGACCCAGTTAAGCGCTTCGATGTCCTTGGATTTGTCCAGCACGGAGTTCTTCGATTGTCCACCGACCACACCATTCGGAACCGCAGAAACGGGAACTCCTCGACTCTCTTTACTGTCGATGTCCATTCCATCTGGAGCTGCCTTTCGATTACCGCTCACCACTCGGCCCATCGTCGAGGTCGACCCAGAAGCGCTTCGAGATTTCGCACCTGTAGACTTCACCTTTTTGATCTCTCGACCCTCCCGCGCTCCGAACGCCGCAGAAGTTGTTGAAAATTTGCTGCTGGTTGGGCGGATTTGGTTAAACAGCCGTACACTTCGTCGCTGTGGAGCTCCTGGCTCAGGGGGTTGTGAGCTTGTTGGGTGGGCAACCTGACCGGATATAGTCCTTTTTCGTTCGCCCCCATATGCAGGCGGGGCAGTTTCCCTAGAGACAATAACGGGGTTCGGATCCTCTGAGTCCACCTTAGTCTTACTTCGGGGTTTGATTGTCGCTTTCATTTTGGGTGGGGGATCGGCACCATAATCCAGACTCAGGGTCTGTATGGTTTTGTTCTTCCTGGCAGGTGCAAGAGGGGGATCCCAAGTCTGTTCACCAGAAGCGACACCACCACCACCGCCTCGAAATTCGTCCGAATCGCTTTGTGCAATGGGAGTTTCCAGACCTTCAGGAGCCGGGGCATTGATCGAAACAACATTGCTGCCATTTAGCTTTTCCCAAAGCGCGGAGGAGCCATTCGCGGCATCAGTACGGGCATTAAACGAAGCGAACGGATCCAAGTTATGGTTAATATTTGGCTGAACCTGCAAGGGGCCGTTTGTTTGTGCAACTTTCTCGAAAACTGGAAGACTTTCGCCCGCAGGCGAGGACGGAAGCATTGCCAACATTTCTGGAGATATCTTATAGATGTTGGGGATCCGTATATTGGCACCTTTTCCATTTGGTATACTGTTAGCAGTTGTCACCACACCAAACCATCGAAGAGCTCTTGCTATTTTGTTTATTGTTTACCTGTTTGGCAGAGACCGAGAAATGCATCCCAAAGGAAAGGGTTTAGTTTCAAAGCCTCAACGTAGCAATCGACCGCCTTATGCGGATCCTGGTGGGCGTGCCACAGCTTTCCTTGTAGGCAAAGACATGCCGCAGCATCAGGGAGATGCTGTCGTCTTGTTTCGCTATGTTTATCTACATTTGGGAAGTTGTCAGCTTTACTCCCCACATAGTCCCATTGCGCAGTCCTCGCATATACATATCTATAACTGAGGCAATTTTTTTTTTTTTAAAAAGGACCTGTTACTTACTCCAAGTATTCTTGGAAGCCCACAGACCCCTACTCCGCTCCAATGCAGTAATCCCTTCAATGTACTTGCCCAAGTCCAGGCATGCTTGAGCATAGACGTACGAACACCCAGAATGCGTCCCTCTGGACCCAGAATTCCTGCTGTATTCCCAAGCAGCCTTCGGCTGGCCGCTCTGGAGGTGGCAAAGGGCGAGGAGGAAAGAGGCCTCAGAAGACCGGGGCTCAAAAGCATGGAGACGGCCGGCAAGGAAGAGGGCGTTGCGGATGAGGTTATTATCGAGATGATAGTATATCAATTGCCTCAACTGGCTAGAGATGTGGGGAGCAGAGGGCGCCATGGCATAGGCTGAGGATTTTATATTACTATTTTGTTGTTTGCTTTGTATGCGTTTCGAGGTTGAAGTGGGTTCCTAGGGCAGGACGAGCAGAGGTAGCGGATGGCGTATTCTCTCCCGGGAGTAATTCATGCAGGTATGGAGGAGGGGTGTGGGGGTATGTGGTTATTGAGGTAGATGAGAGTATGTATTATTCGTGTAGGTGTTGGAGGTGGAGGTGGAGGTGGAGGTGGAGATTTTTGGTATGTTTGCCCAAACGGGAAACCGGGGAAGTTGCGAGACAGGACACCACGCGCCTTTTCATGTAAAGGTTGAAGGACAGTTCACTGTGGGGATGACAAAGGGCATCTTCCCCCGCAAATTCAATCGAGACTGGATCCTAGGGGATTTCGAGGCGGCGAGCAGGAGGAGGAGCAGTTTTCCTGTTCTCAAACACCAAATCAGGCTTAACGAGACAACAACAGCAAGTACCAGTTTCTATGGGCAGCGGTCTAGGCTGGCATATTGCGTTGGGTCAAGAGGATCCCAAGATGGCCATAAGGATGCAACTGAAGCGTCCACAGAGAGATGCGGGCGGGAGGTTAGCTGAGACGGGATATAGACAGCGACCGCAGGAGTTAATCGATCGATGGATTGGGATGTTTTGGAGGTCACTGGACAAACCCTGTGGCTGGTGGCAGCTGGGCGGTGGCGGGCGGTGGACGAGTACCTGTGGTTGGGTGGTGGAAGGCTGGGCTGCCAGGTACCAGTCCATAGACTCCGTATCGCGTTGCCATGTCAATAAAAGCCTGCATACGCTGGTGGAGTTTACACCATAGGAATCATGTATCACATTATTTTATTCTACTGATTAAATCAAGATCCATGGACCTATAATAGGCGTAGTTGCTGGACTCTGGATTGTCCCCGGAGTTTTCCACTCCTCACAAACAAAACACGTCCACAACACCTCTACACACAATCTATAATATATAGCCCAATCGCGGGCAGTAACACCAATAAAATGGCACAGGTAATACCTTCTCCCCCCTCCAATTCTCCCAATCCAATTAGTACTAATCAAAACCCTCACACCCAGAAAGCCGCCAAAACTCTCGCAACCCGCAACACCAGCCTCCTCAACCGCACGCACCTAACGACCCTATCCCTCCACCTCATCTACTTGCTCCTCCACTTCCTCTTCAACCGCCCCCGCTCCCTAACCCTCTACCTCATTTTCACAACTCCAACCCTCGCCATAGAATTCTACCTCGAGCGCCTGGGTCGCCCGCGCTATAAAACTCCTGGTGCTGGGGCCGGCGGCGGATCCACCCTTCGCTCTGCTGGTGAAAACCTAGACGCACCTGGTCTCACAGAGTATTTTTGGGATGTAATGTATTGGACGTGGGGGTGTATGGGGGCTGTTTGTGTCTTTGGTGACCGCGCGTGGTGGTTGTGGGTGATTGTACCGTTGTACTCGGCGTGGTTGCTCTATTCGACATTTGCTGGGTTTAAAGGGGGTATGGCGGGCATGGCGGGGTTGGGGGAGGGTGCTACGGGTGGCGAGGGCACGGAGAGCAAGAGACAGAAGAAGATGGAGAAGAGGGGAGGGGCGCAAAGGGTTAGGTATCGGTGATGGCTTTTTGGACGGGGTGTTTGGTCCCTTACGACATATGCGGCTACGGGTCGCGGATTTTGCCCGCTTTTTTCGCTTTTCTTTATTTTAGATTGCCCAAAACCGAAAAGCGCGGCCGCTGTGTTATTGTATACTCATGTATATTGCTGGTGTTTTCATTTCCAGGAGGAACTTT
>NW_001813975.1:1247421-1251079 GCF_000149585.1 Histoplasma mississippiense | reverse complement strand
GGTTTTCACTCGCGTGTTGGAGAGACCCCGAGTAGCAGATTCAATCGACGACACAATTCCTTCGTCTGGGGCTCCAGGATTCTGAGCGCTGGCAGCTGAATGTGCAATGTCATAGAGATTCTTGGCCTGAGAAATCGAGTCTGAGTAAAGGGAACTGGCTTCAGGGGGTGGCATGGGAATAGAGGATTGCTCCGAGAGTACTCTCGCCGACGGAGATACGGTCGACGAAAACGATTGCTGGTGGGGTGGGGTTGGGACATCACCCAGAGTCTGCCCAGGAGTATCAGCAGAGGCTTGATTGTCATGGTCTATGAATGCAGCATCAACTCCACCCGAAACATTAGGCTCATTGTTAGCATCCTTATTATCTACGATGGCCATAGGCTCAAGCTCAGGCTCAGGTTTTGGAACCTTATTGAAAAATATTTCAGATGGTGGTGCATCGTGTTCGTTTCCAAAATACGCGCTGTTTTCGGAGCCTCTTTCGTCACTAGCTTCCGGCGTATCGTCAACGACGCCGATATATGTGTCGGTGTCGATGGAGTGATCTTTATCAAAAGAATCTCCCTCGTTGAGCTCATCCTCAAGCGATAACATGGATTGATATTCAGGATCTGGCATTGTTTCGGGTTCGTCTGGAATCATTGATGCTCTCTTGCTGGCACGAGCTTCAGCTGCATCATTCGTCCTCGTCTCAAAATCATCGCTGATATCCTCTGCTTCAATCTTCCACTTCCCAACCGCCTTAAGCCTAGTTAGCTCCTTGGCCGTCGCTTCAGCAATCAACATGCCCTTGTTGACAATATCATTTCCAAGTGCCTTTGCTTCTTCGTAAGCGCCATGCCGCATCGCAACTGCTCTAACTTCCTCCCGCCAGCTATGGAGTTGCTTCTTTAGCGCATTATATTTCGCCCAATCTTTGTATGTCACACCGTCCATCCACGCCCATTTCATCCCAATATTCTGAAGGCTGAGGTCACGGATCTGGTCGAGGACTTCGATTGTGGCGTCAGAAGCGCTGGTTACCTCCATATGAAGGCTCCTATCAAAGTTCGCCAGCCACTGTCGGAGCTTCTGCGCAGCTTCCCGAAGAGCAAAACCTGACGCCCTAACAGCTTGTATCAACTGTTGCTCAGCGGCTTCGCGATCTTCAACGGTAGATTTATCAGGCATATCACGGATGATATCGATAATTTTCTTTCTTAGAGATTCGAGCTCTTGATGTCCCACCCTTTCCAACTCGGAAACGAGTGCTTCGCCAGAACCCTGTACGTCGTTCACGTAGCTGTCTACAATCTTCGCGACCTGTTCATCGAGGTCTTCGGCTCCTTTATCAGCCGCAATGGCGAACTTTTGTTGCCATGTTTTCAAATCTGTGGCTATGGCTTCACGCGCAAAGCTCATTTTATCCACTGATTGCTCGGGGGGCGCCACAGATGTCGAAGTAGAAGTGGTCCAGTGACTGTATTCAGAAGTCTTCGGTGCCACGGTAGTTGCAGGCGATGAAGCAGTGGTGGCTGAACCGGATGGTTCGGTTAAACTGTTGAGGCATTAGCTTAAATAATACGGGAGCAATTATAGTCTAGGTTTCTAGAGACAACCGGAGAGGATCCTCCAAGGTTGATACACGGAAGTGGTATAGGCCGAGGGCTTACGTTTCAGTTTCTTCACCAACAGCACCAAGCTTCCGGCCTTCACGATAACTTGCGAGCTTCTCGCCAATCCTAAGCAACTGAGGCTCAACATTCTCGCCGTAGACTCTAGCAATTCTAGGTAGGAATGTCTCATTAACGAATGTCACCAGATACGACCATGTTCTTTTACTGAACGGATATATCGTATTCACCACGATATCATACGTGGAGGAACATGTTTTGACAATAACTGGTTTCGTTTTCGTATAAAAGGGAGTAATATACGATTGACGCACGTTATCAAGGCGGGCAACTGCTGTCCGGTAATAGGGAGTTACTACTGAAGCAATATGTGCGTAATGCGGCTCAATCGATGACTGGTATGCACCAGTCAAGGAGGTTTGTAGTGAGTGAATATGCGGTGTCACGATGCCTTCCCACTGGTTCCGAATATATGACGCGGACTTCTCAATATGGGGCGCTCCATATGCGCGGTAATTGCGTTTTGTGAAATCGGCAGTAGGAATGTATATCTGCTCGTTGAAAGTGCGTGCATAAGGGCGTACGTTGTCGACATAGGGAGCTCCGTAAGTTTCATAATACGGCGATATATGAGGCTCTATGTGTGACCGCGCAATCAAATACGGCGAGCAAATGCTTGGATAATTGCCATCTAATTCTGGGAGGGTTGATGGACAGTAGAATAACGGCGTAATTAGGGCATACCATATGGCTAGTCTGTATTGGAAAAAAGAAAAAAAATCAGTATTGTAGAGATCCACAGCATCCACGAAACAACATACCGTAGGATAACTGCAAGTGACCATCGCACGAAGCTAGCAGGTCGTCTCCGATCATCTTTTTTTTCTTTCGTTTGTTTCCGAAAGGAAAGACCATTGACTTGACCCTTCTTGGTATTCCCGCCGCCTGCTCCCGCTGCCACCGTCTCCATTCCTGTGGCGGGAGATGACGCGCCGCTCTATTCTTGCTACCGTCTCGACGCGCTGTAGGGACAGAGTAATCTAGCGCTCATCTATTGCGTACGTCGCAAAGGAAAGACGTGAAAATGAAAAATCATAGGCAAGTAGCTAGCCTCGCAAGAGAAGCGCAAGGAGGAGCCAGCGCACGTCAAGGCAAACAAGAGGTTAGAAATATGGCAGGACTAAGAGGAGCCTTGGCATGGAGCTCAGCGGACTAGTTAGCTTCGGCAAAGGAAGCTGTAAATGAGTCGGGAAGAACTGTATGAGGAGCTAAACGATTATAAAAACGCATGGTAAGGCGTCAACGAGGGACGAGAGAGGCGTCAGCGTTATATATATGTTGTTCTCTTCGCTCTCCCCGCAGAGCAGTGAACACCATTTGTGTATTCCTGTTTCGAGCTTGCGGAGGTTGGAAGTCTCGCACCAGCCAATCACATGTGGTTGATGTCGTTTTGTCAGCCACAATACCGTGTCATGGCGCGTATTGGCTGGCTGATGCCTGGTTGTTGAGCCGTACAGAACCGTACCAGATGTAATATATAATCCGGATAAATATTGTTCCGCTATCAACTTCGCTGAGTAAAGGCAGCTTATCCTTGACGTTGCGCAACCAAAAACCTCAAAGGGATAAACGATCCCCCAGAACCTTAACCTATAACCTTCGCGGAATCTCTTGAGAAATGCACTAACCGCCACAGCGTCCAGATACTTTTCGTAACTCTCCACTGAACGACCACGATCATTCGATATCTCGGAATGCGGGCATGTGGACTCCAGTATCTATGATAGCATGGTCATCCCCTCTGTTTCCAACGTTCCTAATTTCTTGACGCCTAGGACGATGGATATAAACCGGATGACTGTCGGTCGGACGGGAGGGCTGGTCCTTTGCCTGATATCATGACGATCCTGCTTTGCACAACACAGCGTCTACAACGAGCGTGACGATATGACACTGTCGATATGTCGCGCGATGCACGAGAGAGCACTCTATATCGTGCAATGTAGCGGAGCATCAATCGTCACAGACTGTCTGATGCAGTG
>NW_001813975.1:1233789-1247222 GCF_000149585.1 Histoplasma mississippiense | reverse complement strand
TCTGTTTTGGTTAGCTGATGGGCGTTGGCCAAACCGTGAATTCTACCACGCCTCGCGTGTGCCCCCAGCAAGCCCAGACGCTCGATCAGCTTGCCGCACACGGAACGTCTCCTGCCAACACACTCATATCAAACAACCTTTCTACGGGGTTAGGTAAACAGAATGCGCCTACACTTCCACCCTTCATCTCACCATTTTCTGCCATGCTCAACTTTTCAGCTGGCGAGCCCTTGATATACACCATCATGAAGAAGCTTCTATGGGGCACCTGGGCAACAACGACTTCACCGGTATTCGACGCCGCAGGCTCAAACTCGACGAATACAACAAGCGGGTCTATTCGACGGTTTCGTCAACCATCCTGGCTTTCAGATGTTTCCTTTTTAAACAACTTGACCCCGTACTCCACCCTGAATAATATTTTAATAGATACTTTCGAAGGACAGATAATTACCCTTTCTGTTGTTATTGCTTTTATTCTTGTATTTTTGATTAGAGAATGGGTGGTGCAGCAGCAACCTGTGATCAATCTTGCTGAGGCAGATCGAGAAGCAGTTGCCCAGCTTGTTGTCGATGCTGTAGCGAATCACCCTGCTGGCCACCAACGACCAGATCCTGTCGAGCATGCCCACAATCAGGCAGCCCATGATGAACCAAACGAAGAACTAAATCAAGAAGAAAACCAAGAAGTACATCCAGAAGAAAATCAAGATATACTTGGACACCGGGACACCGGATTTCCAGATTGGGGCCATCCTCATCCAATCGAGGCGCCTCTATCATCAGTCCAATCACAACATCCTTATCGCACCACGGACAACTTTGAATCACATAGCCAACATTGGTCTTCAGAGGTTGAAAGCAATTCGAGCCACGTCCATGAAGAAGACAATATTCCCGAGCACCCCTCCACGACTCGCGAAGCCAATGACGAAATAGTGGCAAATTCTGACAGTCATGCCAATGCAGAGTGGCCTGGTCTTGATGTGTTCAAAGACTTGTGGACTCGTGGTGGGAGAAATCCAACGGAAATATTAAAATTAATCGAGGAAGAAGGACGTCAAGAAGAGCTGGCCTGGGTAATTGCAGCAATGCAAAAATTGGAACGTGTGGGTGAACAGGGATTCAAATTCGGCGAAGTGTCTGCGAGAGATGTGCAGGAACACAACGAAGAGCTTGCTTCAGCCCCCAACGGTTCGATTGATGCGCCGATCAATCGTGATCACGACCTACGTCAGTCTTTTTCTGCGAGTGCTAAATCCATTGAAGAAAAGCCATTCGAAAACTACGATGAACCTGAGCGGCCATTTCCCGTGAGGTTTGGAATTCCCAACACAAATTCTAATATACCTGCAGGGTCCTTTTCACCAAGCCTCGAGCCCTTTACTCTACCTGAGTCCTTTGATTCCGAAGAGGCCGGGCCATCCAGACCTACTCATACAGTTGACCTATCATCCCATGCTCCCTTTAATAATATCGTAGATCACTCCTCTCTACAACAAGAAGCGGTGCGATACTCCTCAAGCCCCTCAACTACCACTGAACAGCCCGCTTCAGAACTTGACAGCAACGAGCATAATCCATTCCAAATTGCGGAAGTTGAGCCTTTGATATCTCCACCTCAGCAACCACCTCCTATAGAAGCAGTAGATCCTCTTCATGAAAATCTTCTTGATCGGGCCTCGAATTGGTTTTGGGGTGGGGTGCCCCTTCCTCAGCGAGGAGAAGGTGACGACCAAGCAGAAGAGGACGATGCTGGCCATGTCATTGATCAACCCGCGCAAGAGGTTCCATTCGACGCCGCACCGGACGGACATCGTCATTTCCATGACCCAATGGACCAACCTGGATTTGCTGATGGCCCACTTGCTCCAGTCGACCCCGACGATGTTGATGCTGTGGACGACGCTGATGATCTGGAAGGTATCTTGGAACTTATCGGTATGCAGGGTCCTATCGTCGGCTTACTACAAAACGGTGTGTTCAGCGCGTTGCTCGTATCATTCACAGTCGTTGTTGGGATTTGGTTGCCGTACCTATGGGGTAAAATCGCCCTCGTTCTTTTAACAAACCCAATACGGCTGTTTATTGGCGTCCCAATTGCAATTGTTTCTCTCGTTGCTGACATCACCGTCGACACACTACTCGGCAGCTTGGGATATGTTGTTTACTTGGCGAACGTTCTGCTCCGTTACATCCTCGTCACATTTGGACGATTCATCCCTTTTCTCACAAAATTTTCGGCAAGTAATGCTATTACAGCTGCTTCGCTATCTATGATCGACGGTAGCAGCCAGCGCCTTAAAGGTGTTCTCGGGGCATTCTTCACATTCCACGAATCGGACTTACCCATGTTCTCCGTTTTATCTCACCAAGCCTTGAGGATCCACCAAAGGCGAGTCGCAACAGTTTTCAACTTTGTAATGAACGTTGGGAAGACAGTTCTCTACGACGTCCCATTACTTCTCCTCGAACGGGATTCCTTGCAACGACTCACCACATCCATACTTCCTCTTGAACCTATGAAATTGTTGAACGCAGCTGCTGTCGCTGTTGTGACCGTTGGAAAGTCTGCATTCTTCTTTTTGGAGAAAGAAAATTGGCCCAGCCTAAAGGTCGGCGGAGTCGAGCCAACAGTTTCATTGTCATTGAACCATGAGTTGGCACAATGGGACACTAAGGATCGAATCATAGCAATTATAGTTGGGTATTGCTTTGCCTCGCTTCTTGGGGTAGTTTATCTCCAATTCTCTTCTCTGTTATCCCAGGCCACCTCAAGAGAATCGGGCAGAAGGGACGGTGGCTGATGTTTTGCAACAAGCTGGTGGAGTAATGAAGGTGATCATCATCATTGGTATCGAAATGATCGTGTTCCCACTATATTGTGGCATTCTGCTCGACATTGCCCTCCTTCCACTTTTCCGCGGTGCAACATTTGCTTCACGAACTGCATTCATGCTGGATGCGCCGTTCACCTCGCTATTCGTCCATTGGTTCATTGGGACTTGTTACATGTTCCATTTTGCCCTTTTCGTGTCCATGTGCCGAAAGATTATGCGGAATGGCGTCCTATGTGAGTACAGAGTATATCCCCTGGATATTTGAAATACCAATTTTGAACTAACAAGAATATATAGATTTCATCCGTGATCCCGACGATCCTACATTCCACCCCGTACGCGATGTTCTTGAGCGCAATATCACTACCCAGTTGCGTAAAATCGCTTTCAGCGCACTTGTGTACGGTGGTCTTGTTATCGTTTGCCTCGGCGGTGTTGTCTGGGGCTTATCCTTGACTTTCCGTGAAGTACTCCCGATACACTGGTCGTCCAATGAGCCCGTTTTGGAATTCCCGGTTGATCTACTTTTCTACAATTTTGTAATGCCGTTGGCGATTCGTTCTATCCGCCCATCAGATGGCTTGCATAAAATGTACGACTGGTGGTTCCATATGTGCGCGCGCAAATTGAGGCTGACGCACTTCCTGTTTGGAGAACGGCGTCAGGACGAGGAAGGTCGAAGGGCATATCCAACATGGCGTGACTGGATTTTCCGCAGTCGGGATACCCTGGAAGATGAAAGCAGTAGTAATTTTTTTCTACGAGATGGCAAGTTTGTGCGAGCTCCAGGATCGGATCAGGTTCGAATTCCCAAGGGCAGGTCTGTTTTCTTGGAAGTTGACGAAAATAATGAGCGTATTGACGGCAACGAGGATCACGAGGATGGCCTTCATGGCAAGTCTAACAGTATGTTCGCTCACGTCTATGTTCCGCCAACGTTCAAGATCAAGATCGCGACATTTATTTTCATGATATGGGTTTTCGCTGCGGTAACTGGGCTTGGGTACACCATAGTGCCTCTGGCAATCGGGCGACGGATGATTTCTTCACTCTTCCCTAGCCATGTTCCTGTGAACGACATCTATGCCTTTTCTGCTGGCATATATGTGGTAGGTGGAGCCTTCTATGCGCTCGTGTACTGTCGTCGCCACGGTCTACCGGCGCTCAATCAACGTCTGCAACCATACCTTGCATCCCCGAGACAAGCATTCCCACACACATACAACATCCTTGTGAAACTTCTCAGTCTCCTGTATATTGGAGCGGCGTATGCTCTATTCCTCCCTTCCCTTTTCGCCTTAATTACCGAGCTCTACGTTCTGATTCCTCTGCACACCTACATTCGAAGTGGCGAAGTCCACGTCATCCACTTCGTTCAAGACTGGACGCTCGGCGTGCTATACGTGCGCATGGCCGTCAGACTTATATTATGGTATCGCGGCTCTCGCCCAGCCAATGCCCTCAACGCGGTCCTACGCAACGGCTGGATGGATCCGGACATTCAACTGGCTACCCGCGCATTTATTGTTCCTGCTACATTGGTTGCCTTCGTTGCTGTGTTAGGGCCCTTGCCAATAGGAGCTGTTCTAAATTCCACGATCTTCCGCGATTCGCCGGCCTTGGTGCACTCCGAAGTATACCGCTACTGTTTCCCTGTGACATTAATGGGGGTGCTTCTCCTTTGGGCTCTACGCCTGGCTCGAAACCAAATCGCCATATGGAGGGCGAGTATTCGTGATGACGTGTATTTAATTGGAGAGCGACTTCATAACTTCGGAGAGAAGCGGGCCAAGGACGTTGGTGTAACGCGGCGGATGATTACTTCATGATACGACTGTGTTCCCTTTTCTCAGCGGGTGAAGACTAATTGATTTTCTCTACAATAACCAAAAAAATATGTTCCATTTGATGCCTATCCTTTCCTATACTATGTACATTACTCTTTTCTGTCTTCGTAAATAAGTCGATTCGCAATGAGTTCAGCTGCGGAGGAAATATAACTCGTTTGCCTTGATAATTGTGCTGCCTTGGCTTGGCGGGCCGGAAAGGTTCCCCACGTGATCATCTAGCGCTGGCTGCAATCTGCGGCTCTCTTATTGGCCACTGTTAGGCAGCAACTTTGTGGTTCATCGTACTCCGTACTTCATCTCCAAGACGTCGTCTCCCGATGGCTTGAGATGTCTTTAGATCGTTAGTTGAATCCTGCTCTTGGAAGCGTACATACCTGAATGCCTTCCATACCGGTTAATGATTAATAGTGAGGAATTTGACAGCTATCAATTATCATTCATTTCTAAATAAGCGTCTCCATCGCATCCATGTCTGTCCTTAGGCATGGCGGCGCCTTCTTCCAAAGGCGGCTTACAAAGCTGTACACGGATACCAAGTCCTCCTGTGAAAGCGTCTCCAGCGCATCCAAGGCCAATGATGATCCAGAGCTCGTTGCGTTGAATCGAAATTTCCGGACTCAGAAAGATAGACTGTTGGCGTGGGGCTTGGACTGGAGCGATGCGAGCGCCGCCCAACCAAATGATATCGACGAAGCGCTGAGCGAGGCTGGCTTTTCTGACGTTGTCGCGAGTGTGATGTCTTCCATCCAAGAGCTCCTCAATGAGGCGGAGAGGCTCCAGCAACCTGATGGTGTCAAGTCGCCTGATGGATTGGTCCAGGTTAGCGCTGTCAAGGCGACATACACCGCTGAAGAGATAGCAAGGTCTAAGGAGCTGTTGGAGGAATTGACCCAGCATATCGAGACGTTATATGATCTCTCACGATCGCGGAGGAATATGAGCATGAGCATGAGTATGAATTCAGGTTCGCAGGCAGGGACGAAAAGTCAAGGCCAAGTCCAAGGTCAAGCTCGTCCATTGCTTCCGAAATCTTCGAAATCTTCAAAAGAGTCGTTCTATTCGCTTCGGACTGAACCCTGTCAATCGATGGATAAAAAGCCGTTATCATCAAAGAAAAAGTCCTTATCAGAACTTCAGCCAGGAAAGTCGGGTTTCGCAAAAAGCCACCACTCTTTTGGGGCGACTGATGAGATTGCCGAAGACTTCCAGAAGGTTTTCCCGGAGTCATTCCTCCCAACTAAACAGTTTTATATCGAAAAATCTTCCCTTCATCTCTCTCGTGGCGGAATTTCCCACGCTTCCAATCCGCCCCCGTACGAAGCGGTTGCGGAATCTGCGAACTCCAGAGTGATTGGGCATTTAGATACCCATGCGATGCCTCGTTCCCTGGCAGTCCATATTCAGAGCCCAATCGTACCAGTTCTAGTAGAATTTTCTCCGATAATGTTGGAGATGCGGAATTCTCTTCAGTTTCCCCGGAGAGAGCGGCTTACTCAATTATTCGACACCCTACAACGTCTGGTCGAGAACTCGAGGGTATCCCATCTTGGATTACTAAAATTCATTGGCTATTTTATTGACATGACATATTCTCGCTACGCGTTTGTTTATCAGATCCCTATTGAGATGTTCCCATTACTACGACAACCCTCCGATGTACCGAGAGACGTTAAACCTCGACCTCTTGTCTCGCTATTCCATTCCGGAGATGGCCGACCAGATTGTCCAATTCCGAATCTTGAAAGTCGATTTCGCCTAGCATATCACTTGGTTCTGGCGGTCCTTCATCTCAGGAGTCAGAATGTCGTACACGGAAATATAAATAGCAACAATATTTTGGTATTCCCAGATTTCCAGGTTTCCAATGAAGGAGTCTTAGATGACTCAAGCTCAGAGTTCAGCCACCCATACCTCACTTCCCTTTCTCAATTCGACGGCGAAGATAAGAATGCAGTTCCTGAGCCTTTATCAGCTAGCATGTACCGCCATCCTGACGACCGTCGAGTCATCACAGATAACTCGTCTTGGTCATACGATCTATACAGCCTAGGTCTAGTGTTGCTCGAAATTGGCTTGTGGACTCCACTCAGTAAACTCTGGAAGATGAAATATAACAATTCGATGTTCAAATCGCGAATTGAAAACGTTTACGTCAAACGGCTGGCACCCAAGTGTGGAAACTCCTATCTGCAGATAGTCCAACTTTGCCTCGATGCGCCCAATTTCCACCTTTCTACCGAACCAATGACAGATCTACGACTGAGAATCCGACAAACCCACTATTATCCATGGCATGACCCAAGTACATCGGATGAGTGGAACGCGTTCTCCAAAAATTTTGTGTACACAATTGGGAAAGTTAGTTGGTGCTGTGCTTGCCTAGATGTCTTCAATCCTCCACCTGCTTTGGATCTGGATGAGTCGCTTCCTCCACCTCTCGTTATTGAGCCAACGAGTTCGTCCATCCAAGAAGTTAGCCCTTACAATATAGGCCGTCAACCAGATGTAACCATGCCAATCGATATGGCGGATGATGGAACTACTTACGGTGAATCAAATGGATTACAGGAGAAAAGCGACGTTAATGGGAAGAAAGTACGGAAACGGACGTTGAAGAAGTGGTCCAATGTCGAAATACCCGACGAGGATTTGCGGAAATGGAACATGATGCTCATGCCGAAACTCAGCAAACTTCTTCAGAAGATCTTGAAGGACTCTCCTGAATCCTGCAGCGCTTCTTTAATGGTGGCTGGGGAAACTGCAGAAACAGCAAAGACCACAATATGTGTCTCGTGTACCAGTATCCGGAGAGTTCGAGTTGCTCTCAAGAAGTACTTCGATTACGATCGAGAAAACTGGGATCTCATTGTGATTCGGGGCGATGTTACCCGCTCAAAAGTCCCTCGCCGAAAACGTAGAAAGCCGAAAACGAATAGTCGTCCTGTCATCGACACTACCCAGGTCGATCTGAACCCACACTATCAACCGAAGCCTGTCTGTGGAGCATCAATAGGAGCATTTCGACTCGATGAACATCTACCGCCGGTTTCCTATGGAGGAGCAATCCTGGTCGATGGAATGCCTTACGGAATGACAGTACACCACATGCTTGACGCTCCCTGCGATGATGAGGAAGACGACTCCGGCCAGGACCTTCCTCCTCGCTCGGCAGGTAATTGGACTCTGGGAGGTGACACATTTGACCAGGATTTTGCATATTCATGGCATGATGAGGACCCACCAGAAGCCTTGTATCCATTTGAGATATCCGATGATGAAGAAGACGCAGATGATGGATCTATAGCACCAAGTATTGACGAGGCATATGATGATTACTGGCTCTCAGACGGTTATTCCACTGACGATGGGGATGACGATGATGACGACGATGATTATGATGCGGCCTCCATTGGAGATACTGCTGGAGTTGATCCGGGAGAGGAGCCTCGAATAATCGTCACACAGCCAGCGATCGATGACGTGGAAGACGGATTTTTTCCCACCGTGGAGGATCGTGATGATGAGCATCTTGCCTCCCACTCCCTTGGATTCGTCCACGCCTCTTCCGGAGTCAGGAGGTGGAAACGCGCTGGGATAAAGCATGAAGTGGACTGGGCGCTTATCAAGATCGACGAAAATCGGATGGATATCAATAACACGATACTTGCTGACGTCGGCATGCCAGAAGTTCACGGCTCCGCTTCTCGCTCTAGCAGTCGTGAAGTTCACATGCAACAAGGCTCCAAAATGCACTTTGCTACTCTTGACAAAGTAGCCAAGATCGAAGATCTCGCTGGTTTACATGTCCAATGCTGTGGCAGGACAAGCGGCTTGCAAAGCGGCCGTATTTCCAAAGCACTGACTCTGGTGAAAATGCATGGTCGCCAATCATTCTCCAGCAGTTTCAGTGTCGATGGGAATTTTGGAGGTAATTGCTCTCCTCGCTCCATCTCTAACTTCAATCCCCTCTTCCCACACCGCCTAGTACAAAATAAATTAATAAAAACAAAAGAAAATGAAAGAAAACAAATCATACTAACGCGCCCCCTGCTAGTTCCTGGTGACTCCGGAGCCTGGGTCTTCGATAAATCCACAGGCCAGGTATGCGGCCATGTCCTCGCATGGTCCGAAAAGAGCCGCACGGCCTACATAGCCCCGATGGAGATTCTCCTTGAGGACATTGCACGTACCCTAGGCGCTACCAGCGTCACGCTTCCCGGCAGCGAAGAGGAACTAGTATGGAGCCACAGCACCATCCCCTCGGGCGCAGGTGCCGCGTCCTTTAGCGATCGTCGCCCAACAGCAGCGGCAACGGCAACGGCACAAGGTTGGAAAATGGCCCGCCACGAAATGGACCAGCTTCCGGTTGAGTTGGGCCGATTAAGTATTGATAGGGATGAGCAGGGACGAGGTCGCGGTGGCGGTGTGAAAGGGTTAAGAGATGTTTCTGCGTCGCCGTACCGAGTTGTTGTGCCGTTTATGCGTCATCCGTATACGATGGAGAGGCAGCTAGCGTGATTCGTTTAGTCCTCTTTTCAGGGACCACTCATTTCTTGCAATTGGCATTATTTATTTATTTATTATTTTTGTGGGGAAATTTCCTTTTGATGTTTATCACATTTATGATACCCCCTCTTCCATGTATATTCCTATCTATCATTATTTGTCATTTACTAGTTATCGTTCCCGTTGAACCTCTACAACTCCCTTCGCTAATACTCATATGCATTGTATACCATGTCCCTAACATTGTTTAAGTGTGTCTGTGCTTCGGCATAGCATATTTTCTCTCTGTGGAAAACACTTTTCGTGCTTGCGTAACATTTTTTGTTTTTTTGTTCCATTTAAATTTGCTTGCAAATCTTTCTAGTTCATGTACATGTACTTAACGGTTATAATTCTACTTACGATAGTAGGCATAATAGGCACACGTATCTTCTTAGTAGTGCATCGGAAACTCTCTCTTTTAGCTTAAGATTTGAAGTTATCGATCAGATTCGAGGGTATATAGGACCTTGAAGGCCTTAAGGAACAGAAATATATGTAGAGATTATCGACTTGTGATCTATGTATGTAACAGCGCTAACTACATAATGCGAACTGTGGAAAAAGAGGGGGAAAAAAAAAGAAAAGAAAAGAAAAGAAAAATACCAGAGGAGCGTCCAAGTCCAATCAACAGAAAATACACAAGGGGGGGTTGAGAATGAAAATTCTACGGGACAATAACTGCTTTATATGTATATGGAAAGGCTTGCAAAACCAAGTGAGCAAACGAATAATAAAAGGAACAACAAATAGGGGGAGCAAATCAAATCATGACAAAAAAAAACACAAAACACAAAACAAAAAGTAAGATGAATATGATGAGAGAAACCCATTCCCCCATCTATCAAAGGAAATGGAAATCAAAACACACATGCACACACACACACACACACACTCTCTCTCTCTCTCTCTCTCTCTCTCTCAAATGCAGTTTGACTTCTTCACACCAAACCAGCCACGCTCATTATCTCTCTTAGCCTAAGACCTCAAATACGTCAACACAGCCTCCCTTTCCTCCATGGGAAGCATACTCAACACCTGCTGCACGCCCTTGAGCCCACCATCCTTATTTCCCATAAGCAACTGCGCAACTTCCACTGCGGTGCTCTCCGTCCTCATCTCCTCAACCTTCTCCAGCACCTTCCGCTTGTTCTCTTCATACCAGAGCGCAACCTTGCGGTCATTGGTATCAAACTCCCGGTCCAGCATCCCGGTCCACGATTTCAGCGTATTGAGATTGATCTCGCGGGCGGTTGGTGGAGCCGGCCGAGGGGATGCCGAGACGCCGGTGGTTGGGATTGCGCCGTTGCGCATGCCGGTAGATGGGGCAGCGGCCGCCAGGCGTTTGAGGATGAGCTCTTCGCTAAGACGGCGGCGCAGGCGCCAATAGAAGAACCGCCTGGCGTTCCTCCACTGGAGAGGTTTGCGGATGGTTCCCTTCGCCTCCATGCGGCCAGCGCGATCGTGGAGATCGGCAAATTGCAGAGCGATTTGCATGTAGACTGGGAGAAGCTGTTCTTCCCTTGCGGTCATTTTCGCTTTGATCTTGGAAAGCTGGTCGTCGGGCAGGGATTTGTCGCTGAGGGCCTTTCTGAGTTCGCCGTATTCAGGGTCCAAACGGGCCATGGTATCCAGCTGTTTATCGCGGCGGTACTTGATGTTGACAATACCTTCAGGCTCAAGGACACCACCGCGAGACTCCTCATCGGCATACATCTCCATCTGCTCTGGATTGATCGTAGGATCAATCACAACCTATTGCGAAATATTAACACGAGATAAGCAAAACATAAGCAAACTAGGAAAATTTAACTTACCCACGAGCCACCACGCAATTCCCCAAATGGTGGGATGTAAACGAAAATGGGCTGCTCATATTTGACAAGGGCATCGACGATGTAGGAACCATACTTGAGAACCTCATTGTACATGTCGCGCTGGCCACCAGAGAAGCCTCGCCAGTTAGCAAGGATCATGACAGGAAGCTGTTCGCCAAAATTGAAATCCCTGAGAGCCTGTGCGGTTTTGAAAGCTGAATTCAGATACCAGACACCGCCAGCCTCCGTGGAAATCAGCTCCATCGAGTCTGGATTCGCAGGATCAGCTGGTGTGACGGTGTCGACGGACCGGGTCTCGACTGCGATGACACCCATGGGGATACCACCGAGCCTGGCACGTCCAACAACCACAGTCCTGGCCCATCCCCCGAGCGCTTCCTGGAAGGAATCCTTGTCGAACATGCCAGGTAAGAAACCCTCATCATCCTGCTTACCAGCGATAAGCCATCTGACATCGTAAGTTTGCTTCGCTGGAGGATAATACCCGATATCCCGATCCCACGTGTCCGAATATGATCTGATTGGGACAGGAGAATTCTTTTTGTCGGGGATGAACGACATCCATTGGACAATCTTTTGTATGCCTTCAAAGTCATCGTTGGCCGTCATATGAGAAACGCCGTTCTTGTACATTATTTGCGTTCCACCCAGCTGCAAATTAGACGTATACACTTCTCGTCCAAGGAGTTTGTTAATGGCAGGAGCTCCAGTCAGGATGATTGGCTGTCCTTCAACTTGAATCGCTCTTTGGCCCAGACGAACGAGGTAAGCGCCAATTCCAACAGAACGGCAGGTCACAAGAGTAATAGTGAAGATATCCTCGTAAGCCTTAGAGGTAGCGCCGGCGATGAGACCAGAGCCTCTTAGACATTCGACACCAAGACCATCTTCAGCACCGATGATAGTAGTGATCATATGTCGTTCTTCACCATTTTCTATAACTGGCTCCGTTATGACATCCTTTGTCTTCCTCGCGTCTAATCTCTTCTTCACCTCCGGCGTCAAATAGAGGTATTTGAAGCCAGCCTCCGGCCGCTCGGGATCATTCCATGCTACTGAGAAATGACGCATGAGCTCCTCTGCCATTCCAATGCGTGCACCGGAGTTAGCAGAAAGATAGATCCGCGGAATCCCCAGCTTCCTCGCAAGTTCCGTACATTTGTGGAAGAATTTATCTTCTTGAGGCCCGAAAGATCCAATGTGGAAGGTGATATCGTTCGCGATGATTATGAAGCGCCTACCACGTGGGTACTCAGGGGTTTTGGCAGTGATCATCCAACCAACCATTCCATGTGTGTTTGTTCCGGGCTCGCGAACTACTTCGATCAAGTTATCAGTATCGTCGAGCACGAGTTCAGCGTAGTCGATGCACTCGCCCACGGCAGGTCGTTTGTCGGCAAGTGGGGAGTGCTCCTCAACGGCCTTGCTCCAGTAGTTCTGGATGCCTGTCTGAAAAGCTCAGGGAAGTCATATACATATTGGGTACCCATCAAGTGAGCCTTATATCGCTTCGGCTGCAGCCATTCCTTTGTGGGGTAGGGCGTCGATACGGGACGAAGATGCATAGACCCAATCTTCGTTGTGCCGCCGATGCTATGGAATATCCATTCTCCTTTTTCGGATTTCCGCTCAGCGTACATTTCAACCTGGATAATGTATCCCGAGGTGTTGTTGATTACGACGCGGAGGGGATAGGCCATGCCAGTCGTAGGCTCCGTGCAAAGGATGCGAATTTCAGCCCCGGTCACGCGAAGGCGCCAGAGCCGTCGCCCAAACCGTTCCAGGAAGCCTGCCAGTGCCCTTTCAACGTCAGCGGGTTCAAGCGGGAAAACGGGCGTAAAGTTGATGAAGATATGGTTCAAGTCGGAGTTATTGTTGCCAATAATTTCGAGCGCGTCGAGGATGTCATTCATCAGGTTGTCAGCTTCAGAAATAAGATACTCCGCCGTGGGTATGTCATCCCGCAGACGCCCAGGTCGAACCACAGCACGCGTGAAATATCGTTTATCGACGGCCTTGTCGCTCTCTGGCCCTTTCCCAATTGCCTCGTAAACGTGAATATTTCTATTTTCCGTAAATACAGGCTTGATTTTGAACTTGGAAAGCCTTCCCAATTCAAGCTGGAATGCAAGCGCGGGTTCGCTGTGGCGGATACTCTCATCTTCGTCGTAAGTAGGCCTCCTAAAAGTGAAGTAACCGGGGTTATGTTTCATCCCTTATGACCACAAATAAAGGTAAGCCTCCTCACTCGGCGAGGCGAGAGGCTCTTCCCTTCAGTTCAGGAGACAAGCTTGGGTGATGCGAGTGACCATCTTCTGGTCATCCAAATCCCTCTATGGTCGCGAAATGCAACATTGGCA
>NW_001813975.1:1230049-1233387 GCF_000149585.1 Histoplasma mississippiense | reverse complement strand
TTCTCCCCTTCACGAGTAGGCTCGGTAAGCCCGGCGGATATACACCTCGATTCGCTGCCAACGATACCCATTGATCCTGATGTCCGAAGAAAAGAGGGAGAACATCGAAGACAGTGTACTTGGAATCGACAACTTCCTTCAATACGCTTAGGTCAGGTTCTCTGTGGTCCCAGCCTGTCTCTCCGTATTTGGATTCCACCACCGAAGAGCGCAATATATGCTCCATCTGAGCAACCCTCTCCTCAAGGGATGGCAATGCGCACTGGATAAGAACCTCACGGGCCTTCAAAGCCACTTTGGAAGTGGCTCGTGATTCCAACTCTGCAAGTTTTTTCAAGATGGGCTTGAGGTACTTTCCGACATTACCCGCATTCGGTTTGTTTGGACGATACATATCTAAAATGGCGAGAAGCAAGTTATTCTTCGCTCCGACTCTGCTGTGAGATAGGACAGTTTGGATGACTCCGTCGATGTCATCTTTGTTTTCTTCTCTCAGTTTAAGAATCACATCCTCGTCTCGCATATTTCTTCCCGTGAAAAGATGTTCCACTTCCCAATACTGCTGAAGAATACCAATGAAAACCTTATATTCATGGACCTTAAGTCCATCACTGTATCGTCGAATGACATCTACGAGGGGCAGGAGACTCGTTTGGAGAATATCAGCATCGCCAGGGCTCACATTCTCCTCAATGAAGCGTGTAAGGGTCTTCATCAATTGATTCGCCGGGAACTCCGCCTTTCGGGACTTGGCTCGATCAACGACCTGCGTGAGGAGGGAATCAAGTTTCTGTGGCATACGTGAATGCAAAGCAGAAACTTGTGCGTTCCATTCTCCATACGGTAGTTCGGGATTTCTCAGGACATCGACCAATTCTTTCAGGGTGGCCCCCATGATGACTTGGTTATCGAACCCACGAAGAATATCAATCAAGATGCTGTGGAGGAGGCCGAAACGCTGAGGGGGCTTGACGCCGACAACTTGTGGAGGACCTAGCTCTGGCAGCTGCCCAAGGAAAGGTTGAGCATGCTTCACTCTGGATGGATCATCCAACGCGAGAATACCCAAAATATCCCCAGCCTCGAGTGTAGATCCAGGCTGCTTGATGAGTTGAACAATACCATCCTCCTGCGCGATGAGGGGCATATACATTTTCATGACTTCAACTTCAGCGAATGGTTGCCCAGCTCGGACATGTTCGCCGTTTTCCACTGTGTACTTAACAAGCTTTCCTGGACTAGGAGTGCGAAGTTGTGTGGGGTCATTTTCTTCCTCAAGCAAACATGTTTTCCCGTCGACACTCAAGCGTGTCGCAGCAGCCTCTTCCTTCCAGTAAACATTATGGCTTCGTCCGTTCAAAAGTACGAGCAGTCCACCATCAGCTAGAGCCCGAACGCCAACAGAACATTTTGATCCATTAATGAACAGATGATAGTTATCGTCGCTTGATCTGGTGGCAGTGAATTTGTATCGGTATCCTTCGTAAATAAAATCGATGGGGAAAACAGTTTTCAGGACGTCTTTTGAAGGTACTTGACCCTTTTCAATACCTCTCCGATATTCCGCAACACACGACTCACTCGCGAGATGAGCCCTGGTGACAGCTCCACAGATAACAGCGACCATTGGATCAGGGCGCTCAGCTGTAAGTTTATTGGAAATCAACTGATCCAACCAACCGGTAGTGATAGTGTTCTCCTCGAACGCAGGTGTCTCCAAAAGTTTGATGAGATACTCAACAGTTGTCCGGAAATCACCGCGAATGCTCAATTCCTTCAATGCGACGACCATGTGCTTGCGTGACGCGGAACGATTTTCGCCGTAGGCAAAGATATGGCCGAATTGAGAATCAGAGAAACTATGGATCCCACCAGAGGTACCAACAGAGAAATAACCCCAAACATTTGAACTACTCCGGAAGTTGAGCTCGTGCATTGTTCCGCTGGAGGGCTTGAAACCTTCACCGGGGTCCTCGGACGTGATACGACAAGCAGTGGTGTGACCCTTGGGCTTTGGTCGGCGTTGGGTTTTCGTGCTTTCTTCATTGGTGAAATGGAAATCAATCTCGGAGCTGGTATTAGGATCAACGCCATACAACAGACGGATATCACGAATGCGATGTAAGGGGATTCCCATTGCAATCTGAAGTTGCGCAGCCGGAAGATTCACTCCAGAAACCATCTCTGTTGTGGGATGCTCAACCTGTAGACGGGGATTTAGTTCCAGGAAGTAAAATTTATCTTCTGCATGGGAGTAGAGATATTCGACTGTTCCAGCGGAAACGTAGCCAACCAACTTCCCGAGCCTCACAGCGGCTCGCTCCATTGCTTGAAAGGTTTCTGGCTTCGCGATCGTGACGGGAGCCTCCTCGATAATTTTCTGATGTCGTCGTTGTACCGAACAATCCCGTCCGAAGAGGGAAATGTTGTTACCATATTGATCTGCTAGTAACTGAACCTCCAAATGTCTCGCATTGCCTGCGAGTTTCATGATGAAAATCGGCGATCCAGGAATCTCGCTGGCGGCGGCATTATACATATTGATGAAATCCTCTTCCCTCTCGACTTTCCGAATACCTTTCCCACCACCTCCCTCCGAGGCCTTGACCATGACCGGGAAGCCAATAGCCAGAGCTTTCTCCAGGCCTTCTTGCGGAGAGTGCGTACATCCTTTGTCATAAATGTGAGGTTCAACCGTTACAATCCCCTCTTCATCGACTGTGACCTCCTCCACGCCTTCTCCAGACCAAGGGATGCAGGGAACCCCTGCATGTTGGGCAACAATCGTCGAAGAAATTTTATCTCCAAGAGATCGCATTGCAGAACCAGGGGGACCGATAAAAATAATCTTTTTCGGAGACGCCGCTAGCGACTCAGGAAGCTTTGGGTTTTCCGAAGCGTGACCCCTGGTGGAATATTAGCGCGCTTGTTCCTCCCCCTCGAAGATTCAAAAAATGATCCACGAAAGAATATCCTCACCATCCGGCCCACACTGCATGGACACCCATTCGCTCTGCAATATCCACAATGAGTTCAACATTGGCATAATTGTTGTTATTCGTGCCTCCAGGAACCTAGGCAATGAAAATTAGTTTCAGACTCTCATTCAGCTCCGTTATTTCGTTCCCAAAACTCAATCATCTTTATTCTTTTTTATTATAAACGGCACTTGAATGCTCCCGTACCTCGACATATTGGTCAGCCATTCGAATATAGTCTGCATTAGCGCTTAAATCCTCTGGCGTGGACCATCACAGTAAATTGAATCGCCCTTTCATCACCAAAAGTATTGTAGGCCCATTTTCGCACGTCTCGAATTTGCTTTGACGGCAGCAATC
>NW_001813975.1:1225960-1229555 GCF_000149585.1 Histoplasma mississippiense | reverse complement strand
TCATGAAACGGGCAGAACACGCGATAGAGTCCTCGTGCTTCTTCGAGACTGCCGGGCAAACAACGAACAGGATCGGTTGGGGGGTTAGTTGTTGTCGGTCCCTGTTAAGCTGGCACTTTGTTCTTCTTCTCTTGGGAGTGATGGTCGAAGGGGAAAGGAGTTGATTAAAGACGAGGATATATTGGGGAATAGAAGAAGAAATCCAACAGGGCCGAGCAATTCAATGCCTGATCCTTTCCAGTGCGCATTGATAGGGAAACGGAGGAGAGAATGAGTTCCCAGGAAGGAATAGAAGAGGAGAAACGTCTCTCAACGAATGATGGAGAGACGAGAGAGATAGGGAGGGAGGGAGGGAGAACTCAAGGCGGGATTGACTGGGAGGATAGAAGACACTCTCACCCGGCAGCGGAAGAAGAACGTCAGTGTGAAGGGTGAAGAGTGAGGGTGGAAAGACGGAGAGACAAGAAGGCAGCGGGAGGAAGAAATAGGAAGGCTGATTGCTGACCAAGGATGCGTATTGGCTGGGTATCATTGGCCGTGAGCCGTATAATTTTTAAGCCTTATCGATGGTTACTAGTACCGTTACCAAGCTGCTCAACCTCCAAAGTTTAAGATATATAGAAAAACCTATATGGTTGTAGCATTTTATACTTGGACCGATGATCCCATGATCGGAGTGCCAGGTACCGCTAATATGCCTACAAAGAGAGTTTCTATTTGCCATTGAATGCCCTGCCAGCCCTGGAACCCTGGCTACAACATTCAAAACACACAGTATCTGTTCCTTGTATTATTCGTAAAGCCTTGTTATTTTTCACCACCTCTGGACGAGATCTTCCTCGTTGAGGCTAGCAGCGGTTTCACCGGTTGTGTCCCCAAAAGGTCCCAGCAACCATGCTCTCACCACAACAGAACAGATCAAAGATCCCACCCGATGGAAGCAATACAAAGGGGGGACATATCGGATCCAGCAATGCCCTCCTCGGGAAAGAAACAACTGCACCGAAAATAGGACTCCTTCGCCAACTTCCACTCAGCTTTCCTTTGCGCAAGCCCGCTTGGGGGTTTGTTGAGCATCTCTCGAGCCCCAAAAAAAAAAAAATGACGTTGTCCCCATCGCAAATCGCACAACATGCCGGGACTGGCTGTATCGGGCTAGTTTACCCTGTTTGCATCGCCCAACAAATCGCTCCAGGGGGCGATTTGGCATCAGCGTTGTTGGTCCGTGTGGCCTGCCCTAGTAGGTTTTGGGTTTTTAGTTGCCGGTGTCGGTCACGTGGACGGGAGCATTTCCTGTGGGACGTCTAAAAGTGGTTGTATTAGCATGTCGGCAGCTGAGGCATATGTATATGTGCAGTGCGCTAGTCCGTGATAGGCAGCCTAGGGTCAACATTTCCAAAGTTGCACTTTGCAATGGATCAAGCTGGGGATGCCAATTGCATCCTTCTATCCATTAGTATTTGAAAAAAAAAAAAAAAAATTAAGAAGTGCGCACACTGTCCCCTCTCACCAACCTTAAGATCCTACAGGTGACAGCGGACTCGAACACCTGCGGGCCCCAGGCTGAATCGCAGCTGTTGGCCAATACTATTTAGAAAGTCCCTTTGTGTCTTCTTCATTTCATTTTGCCTCATGAGGTTCTCAATGCTCTGATATATATGGATATGTCAGAGCGATCCAAAATCCCAATATCAACGTGGTTCGTAGGGCTGGCTGGCTCAAACCAAGCTCTGGCTCCGCTTTTATCCCGGCATCATCGATAACACTCTGCCAATCATATCACGATAACGTGCGGCCAAAAAAAAAAAAAAAAAAAAAAAAACTGGCATGGGCTGGTAGATGATAGATATTCATTTATATTATTATATCGTGTCTCGTCCTAGGAAAAGACTTCTACATCAGAGAAAGGAATTTCAAGGGGCCAGTCCCAGCCCGTGCACGTATCTACAAGCAAGCGGTGGGCGGAAATTCGGAAATTCTGATTTCATAGAGGGCAGGAGTTGGAATAAGCTAACTATATACTACTAATTAAAAAAGAAAAAAGTGGGAATCGAAAAAGGCATGCATACATACTTGAGCCTGCTTGAAAAAATGATAGAGATCGAATGGTTCAAGGGGAAGAGTTAATCAACATCATAACATGATCAGATTCTTCCAAATGAGAGAGAAGAGACACCACTTTGCCCCTTCTTATCGTGGATATTAGTGCAGTAACAAAGACGAAAGGGAGGAAGGAAGAAAAGTACTTCTCCCAACTTTGGATGATTTTTTTTTTTTTTTTGGTCCCCGTCCATCCCCCATCAACAGAAATGGGAATATGGAAAAAATAGTTTCCCAATCTATGGATAACTCACCGTAGCCTTGGCAAACCCATCGTCCCCCGCTCTTAATTATTTCATAGACTCTCACGGTGTTGGTCTACTACTCTGTATTTAAAACACATTCTGGTGTTAAATGCGTCTCATGCAACTTAGTTTAGTCGGCAACATTGAATATGAATAGTTTCTATTTCCCCTAGAGATAAGAGGGAAAAAATTACAAAAATCAACTAGTTTCAGAAACCGAGCAAGGAGGTGTGTGTAGCTGATAACTAGTGTGCCACGGGGGGGGGGGGCCGATAAGGTTAAGTTTAGGTAGGTATATAGATTCATGGAGGTAAATAACAGAACATCGCAACAAAAGGTGGGGGAAGCAACAAAATGAATAGAAAAAAGCATAGGTCTAGAAGAAAATGTTGTAGGAATGTGACATGATTGAGCAGATAAGCGGTCATTAAGGAGAGAAGACGAAATATATCGGGGAAAGCAATGGTATAGAACATGGATACATGAGGGAGGTGGTGTGGGTTTCTTTAGGATCAAGGTTGAGAGAGTGGGGAAGAAGTGGCATACAAAGCAACATTCATGGAATAACATGCTCCCAACAACGAACGTCCCGACTATTCCCGGATTATAGTGTCATATCGGGATGGCATTGAAGGCGACGAAGGGAGACAATATAATCCTGGCGCAGAAGGAAGAAAAAAAATGATAAGGATGGAAAGGGGGGCCCATTGAAGGGACACGAGACAATTAAAAGCACTTCAAAAAATAAGGATTTCGCCAAGGCACCCCGAGAATAATGCCAGCCATAAATATCATAAGAACCGTGATCGTAAATCAAAGGGCATGGATATCGCAAACATGTAAGTATAATTTTGTCGTGCTAAATGCAGCAGAGCAAAAAGCGAAGCGAGAACGAAGAGAAGGGAATCCGTTGCGTGAACGGAATGGTATAGGCTAATAACTTTCACCCACTTCGCTGAGTTTATTTTTCCTTTCTGGGGGGCCCATATCCCCATCACGTCGATCGACGCCGGAGCTAATGCGACGAGGTGTTGGTAACATGGAAGGTGGATTGTTAGTACTTCCCTCCGAATCCCTTTTTCTTTAAGCCACCGGGAGTAGGTATTCCGGAAACATGATCTCCCTTATTAAACGTGCTGCGTCGTGGCAGTAGGGGTTGTGATGTCCTCATTCTCGTCAATATATCCCATGTTGACTGAATGACTATAGTTACTCAGAGATGGAGCCGGGGTCGTCGGCTCTCTGTTGTT
>NW_001813975.1:1215374-1225716 GCF_000149585.1 Histoplasma mississippiense | reverse complement strand
TAATAGTCACTGAAAGATGGAATGTAATTCTGCCCTAAAGCCGGAGCTCGTTCGGGGAGAGACTTTTGGAGGGCTTTCAACTGGTGCAGGAAGTCTGGATCTTGCAGACTGTACTCGCTCCTCAAGTTTTGCATTTTGCCGATGAGGCATCAGATTGATACAGAGAACCAGACCTGGGCAACCCAGGCGGTTGTTGGGTCGGGTAGGACCGTGTAATAGAGCGACGAGAGGTGACGGAGGGAGTTGAGTTGCCATTGCTGGTGGGTATGGATGGTCCCCGAGAGTGTCTCGTCTTGGACGACGGATATGGCGGCCTTGAGCCTGATTCAGAAATAGAGACTCGAGGGCGTGGTATAGAAGGAGTTGTGGTTGCTTTCGCAAGACGATATGATGACTCCGAGAAAGGCGGTGACGGCGGGGTTTGAATATCAGATGCAACAGATGAAACGGACTTCGTAGGTGGAGTCGCAATGGTTGGTGACGACGATGTGGTAGCAGGGGAGTGTTCGGAAATATCGGGAGTATGGGGCACCGGAAGACCTGGGCTAAGAGTAAGGTTGTTCTTCTGCTTAAGCAAAAGTTCGGCTTTGCGAAGCTTCTCCTGGATAATGTGTGCTTCTATTTTGAGATCAGACAACTCATCCCGGAGACGCTGATTTTCAATACGCAAGGTTTCCCGTTCTTGCTCTCCGTGTTTTATCTCTTCCTCGAGCAGAACGCCCCGTTCTATGGACACGTTGTATTTTGATTCCAGGTCTTCCAAGGACGACGATGTGTTGCGCGCTTGACGCTCAAAATCGTCATTTGCAACCTCAATATCCCTGAGCTTCAGTTGCAGAGTTCGATTTCCATCCCGTAGACTCGTAATCTCCTTTTGAAGCGCACTCTGCGCAGAATTTGCTTCCGTCTTGGCTTGTTTATATTTCGCCTATCAAATAAAGGTTAGCGACCAAGACCCCTTTGACATACACCGAAGAGAGAATCGATTTACCTTCCATTCCTCTATTTCATATGCTGCACTTTCTAGCTTTTCATTCAACTTCCGCTCCCTCCTCTCTGAAGCCTCAATGTCTTTCTCTAGTTCAGCCTCCAGCTCCCTACTGGAAGACTGGAAGTCCGCAAGTTCAGCTTCGAGATGTTCATATTGTTTTTTGTAATAGGAAATGATATCCTGGGCGGACGTGGAAGCGCTTGGTGGTGACGATGGGGGTTCATCAGGCAGAGGCATCCTCGTTGCCTAAGAGTCCCTGAATGCTGGAGGCGCGGACGTCACTGGGGGCTATGGAATGCGCATAAGTGATAGAAAGAAAAAAAGAGTTGCCTGTATTCACAAGGCCAAATCGCAACGTCGCAGGGTTACTCTCTCTGTAGAGCTTGTAGAATCTTGTGATAATACTAAGTGGGAGGGGTCTGGTAGTGGATCCGACCAAGATATCGGCGATGGTATGATCGATCTCAAGGCCCAAAGTATGCCTCCCAGTGGTTGTAGCGAGAGGCGCGTAGAGATAGACGAAAAACTTACCTTTGGGGTTTACCGAAACCCTGTCGAATGTCGTCGTAGTCCACTACGCTGGTCGATGTCGCTGGTGGCCGGTAGATGAGGTAGTCGTCGTCGTCGTCGTTATCATGGGGGTGCAGGAAGTGTTGATTGTTTGCATCCCGTGATTACATAACTTGCCTCAGGGGATCCATGACAACGCGAACTAGTCCAGAAATAGACCAGGCGGGCTGCCGAGGCCGCCTGGCCGTTTCCCACTAAGCCAAAACTGGTCCACCACGGCTGGATCACCTGATCTTCCCTTCCCTGCCTCCCGTCGTGCACATATCAGACGTCTCCGCAGCACGCTTAGCAACTCCACGCCGCATCCCCACGCCGCCCCCAGGTAGTATCCAGGTATGTCCACTAGCTATCCCATTCTTACTCCCTCACATCTCTCTGTCACCTTGGTTCTACCATCTCAAGCATTGAGACCCGGAGCTTCCCATTGCCTCCTGGGACCCCTTTCCTGTCTGAGCACATTGCCCCTTGCCTCCTCAGTATGCCCACGCACACTGATCCTCAGGCGCTCTACTATCTATCTAGCTTTGCTGCCACGCACTTGACTCCACTCTCTGATTACCTCCATTGCTCTTTTACTATCCTTCGTCTATATGAAATATGGCCATGGAAATAATACTAACGTTCTATGGATGGCAGTTGCCCTCCTGGCTTCGCCAGACTCAGATATCATGGCTGATTCATCAGACTTGAATCTCGACGCTCCCAGCGACCTTCAGGACCTTCCTGATTTGTCTATGGAGCTTATCCCCCCACAGGAAGGGACTTATCCTGATAGAGCCTCCTTACTTGCTGCTGTGCAGGCACACGGTAAAGCCCATGGCTATAACATTGTTGTCAAATCATCCAGTACACCCACAGAGAAAAAGCCAGGCAGAGTCGCAAAAGTGTGGTTGCGATGCGATCGTGGTGGCCAGTACAGACCAAGAAATGGGCTCACTGAAGAAACACGGAAAAGGAGGCGGACTTCACGACTCATGGACTGCCCTTTCATGCTCGTCGCTGCAGGACATCCGGGAATCTGGACGCTGACAGTTTTAAATCCTTCACATAACCACGGCCCGATAGTGGAAAAGCCTCGACAGAATCCTCATCCTAAGGCGAAGAAGGGCCAAGTCACAGCTACTCCCTATGACTGGCCTCATGATGCGACATTCACACCCATTCACAACTGCGCTTGTGCTTATTGATATGCAACGTGATTGTAGGGTGTCTTAATACTTAATACGTCAGTAGCTGAACTATAATCTGACAGCGGTATCACATCCAGTTTGTTCACCAGGCGGATACATGGCGTATCAAGGATACGACATTACGCCTGCACAGCTCCTTATTCCTAAGTTACAGCGATTACTTGATGCTTTCCGCTCAGCCGGCTTTCCTGTGTATCATACCCGTGAAGGTATAGGCCACCATGAGCGGCTTTTGAATGTTTATTACCGTTCACTTACCAAACGTATGTAGGGCACCGCTCTGACCTCTCGAGCGTCTCCAATCGGGAAACTTTCCGCTCAAAAATCAACCCGTCTGGCATAGGTATAGGCTCAGATGGGCCTCTTGGTCGACTCCTCATACGCGGTGAGCCGGGACATGACATCATTCCAGAACTCTATCCGACCATGGGCGAACCCATTATCGATAAACCAGGCAAGGGGGCATTCACGTACACCGATTTCGAACTGCTCCTGCGGAATAAAGGGATCAAAAACCTTGTTCTTGCAGGTGTTACTACGGATGGCTGCGTTTCCACTACCATGCGAGAGGCAGCCGACAGAGGCTTCGACTGTATCTTGCTCGAAGATGGTACGTCTGCGGCTGACCCCTCACTTCACATGAGCGCTGTTGAGTCTGTGAAGATAGACGGTGGTATTTTTGGAGCGACTACGAAGGTCGACGATATGGTACAAGCGGTTGAAAACTTCAAAGCTGTAACTGTGAAGAAGCTTGCTCCGCAAATGTCCAATGTTGCCCAGTGAAAGGGAACAAACGACAAAATCTTGCGGTATAAATTCCCTTATCAAAATATTTCCCCCTCTTTGTTAAAGTTGCGCCTTGACTTTTTGCACGTATTTGAAGTCTGGTGTTATCAAGGCGCCTTTCTTTGCTATACCTTGTACTCTTCATTCTCTTTTTTCCTTGTGGAGGGAATAGTTTGTTTTTATTGGATAGTTACATTGTTTTCGGGATATTCATGAAATGTCGGCCCATAGGACATGTTTCCAGCCTTGCTTTTATTCGGATTCTTGTTACTATATATACTTGTGTGTACTTGGTGTGGAAGCTATATCCATTGGCTTTTTGAAATACCTTTTCAGTTTTCCCACGTTATCTCTCCTTTATGTTGTGTCTCAGGTTCTCTCTGCTCCCCTTGCATTACGTCTTGGGTTGTCTCATATCCTAAGCAGTCAAGAACGATTCAGGGTTTATTTTGTGATTGTTTGAGTACGTCAACTATCCCATGAGAGCAGTAACCGTCCACTAAAAGAAATAGCAAAAAATGACTTATCTGGCGCTTTATTATCAACAGTTGACAACTTGGGTATCAAAAAAGCATATATAGCTATCAAGCAATGCCCCACGACCGGTGCCTTTTTAATCATCAGCCTATTCTCTCCTCGATAATAGACACTGTTCTATGTTCCCTGGCCCATATAAAACAGAAAAGGAAACTCCTGAAAACCAACAATCAACGCCATGCCAAACGGAGAGCAATGAGAAATTGAAGAACTAAAAATAAAAACAGAAGGCAATTCCAACACCCCTCTCAAAAACATAAGGTTTAAAAAAAAAAAAAAAAAAAAAAAAAAAAAAAAGTAAAATATAAAAACTAAGAAAAGCAAATCACAACCACTTCCTCCCCGCCGCCACCACCCTCCCCCTAAACACTGGACTCGTAATCTCCATCCCCTGCCGATAGAACGGACTCATCACCGTCTTCACCCAGTTCTCATACACCTCATTCATAAACTGCCGGATGGCCTCCTCAGTCTGCGGCGACGTGGGATTATTGGCTATGGACGAGGAGGAGGCGCGTGACGTCGTTGTAGAGACTGCGGAGGCTGAGAGTGCGGTCGATATGGGCGATACCCCTGCTGTGGAGGATGAGGGGGGTTGCGGCGGCTGGTGGAGGAGAAGGAAGCGGGTGCCTGAGCCGGTCAGGAAGGCGGAGACGTAGGCGGAGGTTGGAGGGTATGTGTCGATGTGTTTCAGGTACCTGGGACAGAGTGAATGGGTTGCGTGTTAGGCTGGTCTTTTTTACCCCTACGTCCTATACAGAGGACGGCAGCGGGAATGCGGCGAGCTTGCGATGCGCGAGCTTCCGCGCCGAAGGTGATTTCCTGGTATGGGGTTTGTCACTTACATAGCCCCATTGGACCATTGGAGCTCCTCGACAATGTCTAGACTGGCGTGGACTATGAATTGGTTCATGTACGGGGCATTATCTGGGAATCGGAATCGGGCAACGCCATCTCCGCCCGCCTTGGAGGTGCCAAAGGCGAGGCTGAAGAGGGGAACGTCGGTAGGGGAGAGGATTGCAAAGTAGTATGACATGGCTTAGTGATTTGCTCTACTTTTTGACATGGGGGACCTATGACGGCGTCGGTGCATGACGCATCGTCTTCGAGAGTTAGTGGGCGCTGCGATTTGTGAAATTGCGATGGGTCATGTGATCTGAATATGTCGTCCCAATAAATCGAATGAGGGTTTGTCCGTCATTTATTCCCATACATCCATCCGGGATATATCAACCTAACCCACATTCACCCTACCAACCTCACAATGTCACGCCCAACCCTTTCCTACGGCCTCAACCTCTCCAACAAAAAGCCCCAAGGCCTTTCCCTAGCCAAAGCCACCACCTCCACCAACAACCCGCAAAAGCGCAAAAGGACAATCTTCGACTCAGATTCCGAAGATGGCGACGCCCAAAAAGAAAGCAACGGCTCCATAGAAATCACCACGTTAGGTGGTCTCAACAACAGCAACAACAACGATGATACGGACAACGGAGGCCCCTCCGGGAGAAAACCCGCTACCTCGAAGAGAAAAAAACCCTCCACAGCTCAACAACTACTCAAACCTCTCCAGCCTCCACAGTAGCAAAAAGCACGCCCAAACCGCCGAATCTCTCGACTCATCCATCTACGACTACGACGCCGTCTATGACTCCCTCCATGCCAAACCTTCCTCCACCGCCGCCGCCACTGAAACCTCGACATCGAAATACATGACCGCCCTCCTCCGCAGTGCAGAGATACGCAAGCGCGACCAGCTGCGCGCGCGCGATAAACAGCTCCAACGCGAACGCGAGGCAGAAGGCGAAGAGTATGCGGATAAGGAGAAGTTTGTTACGGCGGCGTACAAGGCGCAGCAGGAGGAGGCACGGCGGATAGAAGCGGAGGAGGCGGAGAGGGAGCGGGAGGAAGAGGAGCGGCGGAAAAAAGGCGGCGGGATGGTGGGGTTTTACAAGAATATGCTTGAGCGGGATGAGAGGAGGCACGAGGAGGTGGTGAAGGCAGCGGAGTCTGCAGCGGCGAAGAAGCGAGGTCCGGCGGCGGAAAGGGTGGAGCAAGAGGAGTTACTGGAAGCGACGGAGAAGAGCGAGGCGCAGATTGCGGCGGAGCTGAATGCGCGGGGCGCGAATATCATTCTTAATGATGAGGGGCAGGTTGTTGATAAGCGGCAGTTACTTACGGCTGGGTTGAACGTTTCGCGGAAACCCGAGAAGGCGAAGGGGGCGCCTGCGGCGGCGGATAAAGCGGCTGGGTCCGCTGGGTGGGCCGTAGAGGGGAGATGGAACCAGCCGGATGCTGCTGGTTCCGGGCGTGCGGGTCAGCGGGCCAGACAGACGGAGATGTTGGCTACGCAGTTGGAGGAGAGAATGCGGAAGGAAGAGGAAGAGAGAGAGGCGAAGGAGAAGGAGCTAGCAGCGAAGATGAAGAGTTCGAAGACGGCGGGTGATGTGCAAAGTGCACGGGAGCGATATCTCGCTCGGAAGAGGGAGAAGGAGAAAGAGGGGCGCCAATAAAGTGAATGCAATTTTGGGGGCTGGGAGTACTTGGGGATTCTTGTTCACTGGTAGATAGATGGCAGCGGGATTTGCGATATGGCATCTGCTAGGTAGTGCGCCTGTACACAAAGATAGCCTTTTTATTCTTTCATAAAAAGATCTTTTAGTATCCTCCACAGCTTACCACTTCAGAAACAATAGTCAATCCAGAGATATCCTTATCCCCAGTTAATCTAATTTATCCCAAAAATTTAATAATAGTAAGCAAACCCGAATTGTAAATTTCTAATGGAGAAAATTAAAAGGTTAAAAATATGAAATGATGAGAACAAACTGAACACGGAACCAGGATTCCGTACCGACCAACAAGCCTAGATAGAGAATGGGGTTGTGACTCATGAACCCAAACGACCCAAAAATGCCAGAAAAGAACAATGAGGACATCATCAGCCAGATCATGATAAGGTGGTATGCAAAGCAAAGTAAAACAACAATGACGGGGAGAAACAGCAAAAAAGAAAGAGAGCAAGAAATGAAAATCATGAACCATGTCTCCCAATGAGTGAGAAGTCAGCGAGCAAGTTGATTCCGACCATTTCGCCTCTCTCGTCGCCCTCAATCTTTTTTTTCATCCGGTTAACGCGTAACTGAAGCCTAAAATCCCCATTCCTAAAAAGGCGAACCCGACACAGAGAGATCGATTATGCGACAACACCAACCCCTCGGAGAAAAGCTGGAGCGCAACACTCGTCATCACGCCCGCCGTGGCCGCAAACATGCCCCCATACACAGCCCACGAGATATTATTAGGATTAGCACCACTGGCAGCACTGATTCCGCCACCATTATCTGCTTTGCCGGCGCTCCATATCCATAACGCTGCAAGACCAGCGCCAGCCGGTTGGCTGACGCCGCCTAGCAAGCTGGACCAGAGCATGGCTTTCAATTTCGAGTGGAGGGCTAGGTAGAGAGGGAGCGTCATTGCAAATCCCTCGGTGATGTTGTGGATGAAAAGGGCCATGAAGATTGAGAATCCTAGGGTTGGATTTGCGTGGTTAGTGGCGTACGTGATGAAGCCCTCAGGGAGTTTGTGAAGGGCTATTGCGAGGGATGTTTGGACGCCAATGGCTAGGAACGCATTTTGCGGGACGTGGTGATGGTGGGTGAATGAATCCAGAGAGTGGGATGATAGCAGAGCACGGTCGTCAACGTGGCCGCGGACCTGGCGGATGCCAAGAGATGTATCTCCGTCTCTTGAAACGGGTCTTGATTGGTGTATGCCTGATGCCGAGCGGGAGGGAAGTTGGTGATTCGAAGCACCACAGCCCGCTTCAAGTGTTTGCGGGCTGATAGTAATACACTCTCTGGATGCCACTTCTTTCGGATGCCGCTGAGTTATAATTTTGGCACATTCCTCTCCACATACGTGGGAGATACCATAGCAGGTGCCGTCCTGGTCGCAGAATGGCTTGTTCCCAGGGACAAGAGAGCTGAGTTTGCATTTTATACGGGAAACGACTGGTAATTTTGAGTTTTGAACTGATGTTCGGTGGGTGGACGGCACTTCGGATCGGGCGTTGGAAGGAAGCAATGACGAATGTTCAGTGGGAACGGTGGTCAAAGGTTTTAAAGTTGGATTTGGCTCAGAATGGTGATATTGAGTCTCTTCAGTGCTCCCATTTGCAGCTCCAGGCCCTTTTAGAAAGTGTTCATGCGTGTGCATACAATCAACCACACGAGACGGGATATGACGGTGGATGAATGACGAAACGAGCTGTATGATAACCATCCCTGCTAGAAAAAGTCCGATCAAAGCGGAGGCGGCTGCGCTAGAAGAGAGTCCAGCTTTAACAAAATAATCTTTGGACGTTGGCAACACGCTGTAGAGGGAGCTGAAAAGCTATCTTAACTGTCAGTGGTCGTCCGAGTAAGGCCAAAAAAAATAGGCATTGGAACTTCTGGCGTCTTCCTCACCAACACTCCTGCGCTTAGACTTAGCGAGGCAGACAGAAATACATTGCTATCTGAGATTTTGAAGTTCTTCAACCCAAAGCAGTTCCTCGCAATGACATCCACACAGATAATGCTTGACCCAAGCACGCAAGCTAGAAAACATTAGCAGCTCTAGATATTATCCCGTCGGAAAGATTAAAATTCGAGCGAACAACACCCACCAATGCCACTGACACAGCTCATCACCCACCCCCGGATATCATTGTCCAGCCCCATGTTGCCGGACGTGTGTAGGATCTGTTTTGAAGCTACAGACTCCGCGGTACGACCTTCGCTAGATTCGGGCGGAGAACCAAGTACGTCATGGGCTGAAACAGTAAAAATGGAGGAATGCAGGCCATAAAGGGACGTGGCAGAGAGCAAAAGAGAGTAATATAGACAGCGGGGGAGGAATTCCCCGTCAGTCGCTTAAGCGGCTCTTGTTCAGTAACTTTTTATTTGCAGAGTATGTTAGGACGTTCTGGGCCTTGGGTTGCATGTATTAGTAATCCACGGCTGTCATTGGCTGGGATTGTGTTAGGTTACTGGGACACAAGAGCTCCAGGGCTCTCTCACACCATCCCACAGCTGGTAGTAGAGGGGACGAGGCGACGAACCAATCCATACCCCAAAAGATTGCAGACCATCCTTAACTACGCTGCGTAAGCAATGCGTCATCGACAGTCTTTGCTGTTGGAGACCTCGGATGCCTATTGCGGACTAGCGCAGGCCACCTATACAGATGCCATAGCTGTTGCATGCTCATACAACCAACCACCTCGACGTCTAACAGGTCTTGCAAGGCAAACGAAGTGATTGAAGTGGTCGATTCGAAATAATGGCCTCTCAGGACTCAATAAGTTTTGAAGCTTTCCCAATCCCTTCCTCTGACTTGAGCTTTCGAAGCCGAATTTCTTTCTGCCATCCAGGCTACGAGGAACCAAAGAATACGTCGTTGTTCAGGAGCAGCAGTAGCAGCCTCCGGCACCCCCACCTTTGGTGTACATCATCGGACTGCCCTTGTTGCATGCCAGGTCATCGCTAACAATGCCTTCGACACTGGATGTTTCACCCTGGACGGAGATGGTCTACAGCGTTTGAATATCCCTCCTGATGGAATTCTCACAGGCGGAAAATACTATCTTATCCTTGGGGAGGGTCCCAGTATGCTCATGCTCCCTCCCATCTTCAACTCTTTTACTTACTTCATTTTTACTATCAGGCCTATATCCCATTATGCCTAGCTTTCTAGACTGGGAGTTCGCCTATGGTCGCATTCCAGAACCCTGGAACCAGGCTCCCGTTACAGCCTCTTCTACCACATCTGACTGTGCCGTTACAAATTATTCACTCTGCACTGAGCAAGCCCACATTGTTCCAAGGGAAGAGGAAACCTGGTATGTAAGGAACGGAATGGGCATATATGGGGCCAATCTCGGTGATATTAATGAGGCAACCAATGTCCTTCCCCTCAGATCTGATATCCACAAGTGCTTTGACAACCGATGGTTTGTCATAGTCCCAAAAACTGCCGGCACTGAAGTATCCACTCCAGCGGCACTCCATTCTCCTCAATTTGTCACGCATATCTTGTCAACTGAAATAGCTCAATACTGGCCTACGTACCATAACACCCTTGTCCAGCACCTCCAGGTTGACTGCAGTCCATATCTATTTGCTCGATTTGCTTGTCGCCGCTGTACGTCCTCCATGTCAAATTTTTTATCAACAGTGGTGATCTTAGCATGCATCATTCGACTGCAAATCGACATCCAATGAGA
>NW_001813975.1:1212132-1214414 GCF_000149585.1 Histoplasma mississippiense | reverse complement strand
CCCCGGGGGGGGGAGGGGGGAAGCATCACTATTGCTATCGTCACGTCAATGAAAAATTTGCGAGGGAATGTTGGGATGGTGTGTTAACTGACTTAATTTGCGATTCGCTTCCCTGGAAGGGAAGGGAACGCTGGCCTCTTTCCAGCTTTTTTATTGTATGGTTAATACTAGTTATACATAATACTTCTCATCAAAATCCTGTTGCAAATGAACGAAATCTGTGAATCTCCACTACTGTCTTTGATGTTACAGATTCCTGAGCTACTGCTTGCCGAATCTCAATGAAAAGGTGATAAATGGGACTTTACCATTTCACACACACCAGGAATAGCAAGAATGTGTATGAAAATATTTGGAAGTCTCACTATCATTTAAAGAGTCACTCAAATTCAGCTTCTTGCATTGTGCTAACATATATATATATATATATATATATCATTCGTAGTGTCTGTGTGCTGGCACTGTTGCCAGCGTCGTGGCAACATACTGCCCGTCAACACCATAGATCTATTGATCAATCACGGATGGGTAAAACCATACCATCATCTGAGAACTGGCCCTGACAGGCATGCAAGCACCACCTGGAATAGCATCAGTGTCAGCGGAAATAATGATAATGATAATATATAATAGGAACGAAGCTTCTAGTTGTTATTTGCAAAATAAAAGCTTGGAATGGCCTAGAAATTGATTGCCAGGTCGCTCGTGAATTGGTCGGTTCGCGCGAGTTATGTGGTATGTCAGTCAAGTTTAAGTAGAATAAAATTTCCACCAAAACCAACCACCAAAATCAGCATCTATTTGAGAAGTGAGAGTTTATGGCACAAAAGTTATCATTTTCTTTTGAGTGAGAAAAGTTAAACATCTATCCATCAGATATAAATTGGTAGTTGAATCCCTTCTAGATAGAGATAGATAATCAGAGCTCTAGTTATCATTTTATGCTCAATTGAGGCTAAGCTCATAAACAATACGACTCTTTGAAAGCTGTGGAGATTCTGGAAATTGTTGCTTGATCTCCATGACCTGCTGGATGCCTGAGTATTTGTATTATGTAGCATGTTGCCTGCTGACTAGAGCCAACAAACTGTCCCTGCTGTGTAAACACGCAAAGGGCTCTTAAGAATTAATTATTCAATAAAAATAGATCAAACGCTGTTTAGGGTTAGGGTTACAACTTACAACCTGCATGGTCTGTTCCTGGTTCGATTCCATGGTCTGTTTCCAGGGATGGGAATGAAAACAAATAAAAAGGATATCATGGGATGAAATGAAATGAGATCCATCTCATCTCATTGTGTAAACACAAGGGATACCGAGCAGATAGGCATCCAGCTAGCTAGCAATCTCTATCTGCATAGGGATCGATTAGGGGTGCAGGCAGAGAGACAGACAGACTGCTCACCTCCTCCACTAAATATATCTTCAGGGGCGAAGTTAGGGCAAAGTGATCGCGTTCTTCCACTGCACAGGATCTTTACTAGCTAACTTGGATCAGTGATTTGATGTAAAGCACCTAGTATTCAAATAGTCAGCATATGCTGCGTAGACTCATGATATATAGTCAACATAGCATGAATGCAATGAGATGCGAGAGTAGTCCTCAACTGGCTCGTCTTTGCTTGTTGTTGCTCTTGCTGGCAAACGGTGACTTAGCGCGGTTGACTTGAAGAGTTGCCCAAAGCCATCGATGCTTGCTCATCCTGGCTCGCTGTGCCAGTGCTTTCGTGCCCCCGTCTTGCCGCTCATTTGATATCCTCACCGGGGCAGTTGGAATAAATAAAGGGTACAAATCGCAATCATGTCCAAAGCTACCGTTGCTATGATAGCAGCTGCCAGCGCTGCGACTGGCGCTGCTCTCACTGCGTTTATGTACTCCTCTAAGAACCGCCAACAGCAGCTAGGTTCACGTCTTCCACCACCAGCTACAACAACCCCAACCACATCAATTCCAACCTCTCATCCCAAATCCCCCGTCCTCCAACCGTCCCTTTCCCCCAAATCCCCAGTCGACCCCGCCGGCCTGTTCCAATATGGCTTCCCCGGCCCAGTGGCAGACATAGTTACCAGCCTACCACTCACAAGCGCATTCGACCGAAGAACCCGCAACCCCTTCTGGGTAGCCGAACACATCACCCCCGAGTCCCTCGCGCAGAGAAATGGCGACCGCCGCAGAAGCAACTTCTTCGAAGAGCAAACCATCCCGCAAGCCTTCCGCGCCCGGCTGAGCGATTACTTACCGGTCCGGCTACGACCGAGGCCACCAGGTGCCCGCCGCAGAC
>NW_001813975.1:1195087-1210857 GCF_000149585.1 Histoplasma mississippiense | reverse complement strand
GTAGTTCCGAAGAATCTTGTGGGGGGGCGAGAAAAAGAAAAAAACGTACATGTAGCTTTCACGGCCATTGCTCAGGCCCCTTTTTGCAAACTTTGGCATATCCGTATCATTTCATTGGATTGCTCATCCTTTATCCTCAGTGAAGTTGACAGTAACAAAGGTTCTTTAATGAGTAATTGTGTTTGTTTTCAGGAGTGGAGGCGGTGCATAATGGTGCCAGCTTGACCAGCTTGCTGGATAGATCGTTTGAGGTGGACGGGGTGAGCGAAGGAACCCAGAAAGAGGGAAGCTGAGATTTCGACGATTCACTCTTGCAGAATTCGAAAAAAAAAAAAAAAAAAATAGAATGGTCAGTTAGCAATAACCGTGGAAACAAAAAAATAAATACATAACTCCCTCGGTATGTTTCCAAGAGCAGGGCTGGGAAATTTCTCACCCGCTCCCTCTCAATTTCCTTCCGAATCTTCTCCCTCTCCTCCTGCGCAATATTCCGCATAGTCTTTTCATCCAACTCAAATCCCTTCCTCCTCTTTCTCGCCGCCTCTCCATTGGGGTTCCCATCCTCCCCACCCCTGTCTCTATCAATATCCAGTCTCCGCTTCCTCTCCTCCAGACCCATGCTAACCAATTCGAATTCTCTTAATTCCCGCTCGCGTGCTTCTTCCGCCAACCGGCCCTCTCCTTCCTCTCTATCCCGCTCCGCGAGCTCCCGCTCCTTTTCCAACCGTTTGATCTCTTTGCGTTGGGCGAGGAGATCGTTCACGGCGCATTCACGACAGAATAAATCTCCGTTCGTGGCGCAGGCGACGACGGGGCTCCGGGCGGGGAGAAGACATAGTCGACATGATGAGAAGGGGAGGAATGATTCTCGGGAAAGACGGGTGCGCTGGGTTCCCCAGGTGGTGCGAAGGAGGGAGCGTTCGTAGGCGGTGAAGTGTGGGAGGGAGGTGTTGCGCTTGGAGTGCGCCATGGTTGGGGGATAAAGGGATTGTGATCGATCGAAAAAGCTAGGTGCTCGTAGTTAATAGCGCCCGAAAAATACATCATTACAGGCGGAGGGTTAACTATTTTTTGCGGAGCTCAAGGAATGACTAAGCTACAACTCACTCGACGTCCAACAAACTTAATCGCAAGACACTCGCATTTCTAGCGTACTTTAAAGATAAATATTTTAATCTCTTCTTATAAATAGTGTAGGTACCCTCACTTGTCTTCTTGCAATTTACATATACTATACGTGTACTGTACCAAGCTCTCTTCTTCAAGTTTAAACGTAAAGTTGATGAGCTGCGCAAGCATTTATTTGAACACCTTTGAATTTCTTCAGATTATAAAGCAGCTTGATTAATTATCGAGAATACCCCGGACAATAGTTACTGTATTTGCAATGCGCTTTTCAACTCATTTCTACATGGCTCCAAATTTCATCGCATTCGGTTACATGTCGCGTAGATTTCGAACTTCTAACCAATCTGAGCTGTGCCAACACCTTGCGGCCCGCCAGATTGATGATGCGTTGCTTGAAGGTCAGAGGATTCTTTATCAAAATCCATAAATACTGGGTCCTCGAAAATATTCGCCTCTCTTTTTTTGCTCTGGCTGTTTTGCTATATTGCTCGTGATGAGATACGATGGGTTTTCCTAGAAGAGATTGTGTAGACGATCTTCGTTCTATATAAAATGAATCGATTGAGGAATGTCAGTCACATGCGATATGATATCTTGCGGATCGGAGGGTCTCACTGAATAGCTCGGATACTAACGTAAGTATAAAATTGTTCAAAAATTTGTAGATTGGCGTCTGACATCCAACCTTCCAAGACTTCAAAGATGGAACCTCTGCGCCCACCAGGGCTATATCTGGCCATTCTCCTCCATGATGAATATGAATACTTTTGTTGAGGGTGTCCCTTGTGTTACATGCACAGACACCGTCGTTTCATTCAGCCTTGCTGAAGTCATAATGAATGTATTTTTTCTTCGAAATTCTGAATTGCTCTTCGATATCCCATGGTGCGGGTGTGAACATTTTGTTTTCGTTCATTCGTGCGCAACATGAAGATCCCCGAGGCGAAGCACGTCTAGTTACACAGCAACTCACAGGCACGGGAACCATGTCCCTCCCGTATGCAGTGTTTAACAAATCAGGTCCCAAAAGTATAGATACTGTGGTCATTTCAATGTGTCCCTGATAAACCAAGCATCACAGGGGAGCTGAGGCTTAGAAAATCGCTGGGCTTTTATTCCCCGAATACGGGCCCAGCGCGGTGTGCATGAGGGACTAGCAAATGAAAATTGCGAAGTGTCTGCGGGCGCGCGATCGAACTCTGACAAAAATAGATCCAACCCAGTCCAAGCTTTGACTGTGCTTGTTTCGATCGCCATTTCCCTATGCTTTGCGATCGCGGGAGCTTAGCGGTTTGTTTCGAAACACGAAGGATATCAGCTCTGATGATGTGCTCTTGTGTTGAATTAACTTCCTCTGAGCTGCGAAGGCCCTCGCATGGGCACCCCTCCATGCAATGAACACGAGTCTAAGGGAGCAATCCAAACTCGGAGGCACCCTATTGGGATACTTATGCGATAAAATAGTCTGTTTCATACGAGTAGGGATACCTTGAAGAAAGTGATCCCATGTCGTGCAGTGGCGATCATTCAAGCGATGAAGTCATACGACATTTTCGCCCTCTCTATCCAAAAGCAGCGGGAGAAACATTACATCCAACTTGAAGAAGGAACTTTGTTCTTTCTTCTCTCTATCTCTTGATTGTATATTGTTACTGTTAAGCACCGCAATGGACATCACGCCTTGACGCCAACCAATAATTTTTAATCCTGCAGCCCAGGGGGTTGTTGAATATTGCGAAGCAACCGGTAGGAAAATATCTATTACACCCGGGTCGCTCAACATCCTCGTATATGATTTGGTGGCTATGGCGAAACCATCCTCAGGTCCTGGTGGACACATTGAACTTTCCATGACCAGTGCTCATCTCGAGTTTCAGCTACATCCCGTCTCGTTTGATTTGAACCAATAATGTATGTTGGTGAGAGTGTGCCTGGTCTCAGGGAAACGCGCGACGCAGCCTGCTGAAAAAGTCAACGGCATCATACTGCGGACAAGGGAGATATTCGTATTTCAAATGTTGACGAGAATGTCAAGGACATTGCAGCTCGTATGACAAACTCTCGACCACTTCTGTGATATTTTTGGGTTCAGAAGAAAAGCATATAAACCTGCTGAAATCCCCCTTCTATCAGTTTTGTTTTCTCCATCATCAACAACAACATCAGCAGCAAAAGGCAAAGCAAAAGCAACCAAACGAACAAGCCCTCCAAATCTTCTACAATCCCCTTTGTTACAAACCTTTATTTTTCCAATCTTCCCCTAACCCAAAGCCCAAAACCCCCAGCCAAAATGCGCGTTTCCGCAATCTTCGCTATCATCTCTGCATTGAGCATGACTGCTCTGGCTCTTCCTGCACCTGTCCCTGAGGACCTCGACATTGCTGAGGTAAATGCCGACCTCGCGGCTCGGGATGCGCACGCGGAAGCTATCCCCGATGATTTCGCTGGTGACCTTGCTGATCTGGATGACGACGACGATGTTGATGGGTTCAATGGGAATCCTGCTGGTGCATTTCAAAAGAGAGGCTGGAGCTGTGGCTTCTTTGGTGGAAATGACGAGCCATGCCACCAGTGAGTTTACACCCCTTTCTTTTCCAGTGCTTTCGTTTAAAGCAAGATAGCGGGGCTAACCCATGGGCTTATCAGGCACTGCAAGAGCATCAGGGGCTACAGAGGTGGTTACTGCAGTTCGGGGGTATCTGCAAGTGCTACTGAAGTATGTAATGTACAGTATATGCACATGTTCAAAAAAAATTCCTGCATTTTCCTGCAATGAGGCAAAAGTAAATACTAATAAGTTTCTATAGCTGGTTTCGATACCCACTAGCGGGCTCATGATGAACGAAGCAGTGAGAAAATATGGCATGCTTCTAGAAGGAAAAAAATAAACATGATCTGCTGTTTCGGATAGATTTTTCTTCTTTTTCCCTTCTCTTCTTTCTCTCTCCCCACGATAATCTGCATTCCTATCATTTCATCATGTTCCGCATAACTTTGACATGCATATTGAAAAACAGCATTGCATCGCAATAATTTCCTTTTTGCTGTTTCTTGATTCTAGTTTCCTTTTCTTTTATGTACGCCTGTCTCTTCTACATCATTTGTTCTTGCCTCAATCTCTCGCTGAAAGCTGCCACTTGATCAGAGTGTACTTCTCAGTCGTTAACTGTTTCCTATGGCATTCTGTCCAGCTCAATTGGGGAGGGAGGGGTAGGTGGGGCGGACCAGACTCGAATTATTTCCCAAAAACTTTTTTTTTTTTCTTCTCGTGGCAAGCGTCCCCGGCTGTAGCTCGACAGACATTTATTCTTGTTTCAATGAAATTTTGCATCTTCCCCTGCCTGGTTCCTCCAACTACAGTAGCTCCTTTCCTAAACCAAATAGAGTAGTCTTCATCATCTGGCATCACAAACGACAGCGGTCCCAGGATAATTCAGCCGCCAGCTACAGCCGAAATATTTGGAATGGCCTGTGATATGTAAAATTAGACGCTGCACGGAATCACTCAAAGCGTGTTCGGAATGATGGCACTAAGCCGGGTTCCGAGTAGGGCTTAAGGTTGCCGATCGGCATGCCGATAGTTAGACGCGGGGTCAAAGGTTTCTTTATTTCATGGCTGTAATGATTGGATGTCTTATTTTAATGAAGAGACTTAACTTCAACGCTGGTCCACAATTGGCTTAGATAACTGTGCCCACTTTCTATGGTTGTATGCTAGCGATCGACCCAGCCAACTGTGCTCCTTATCTTGGCATCTTTTGATATGACACAGATTTTTCATCTGCCATTCTGATTGAGTATCTGTCAAAATCTTTTGGAAATGAACTGTGTTACTTATACAGCAGAATGTATGCAGAAAGCTGTCATTGATATTCAGAAAGTTCATTCAGCTTTAATTGAGCATAATGATTCTTGTTCAAAGAATATCCTCAATTGTTCCTAGTGATCAAGGTGATCAAGAGAGGGTTATATGGGTTGATTTTGATATTGCAATTGTTTATCCCAATGGCACATACATTGAAAAGAAGGGGTGTAGCTGGATTGAGTTTGAAACTGAAGTTGTTGAAAGCTTTGAACAGCTACTTGTTCATCTCTGCAGACACACTCCCACTTCCATGATACTTTTAGATCACCGGGACAGCGATTTGGTGAGGAATTTGATTCACTTCCAGCTTGGAAAAATGCAATGTCGGTTGGAAGTGTTGATGATAGTTGCTGCATCATCAATATCACCCGTAATAGGAGTAAGAAGCAGGTTTGCAAGATGAGGTGCAAGGGACTGGAAGCCAGCTCGCAGCGCACAATGCAATCGACTCCGGATGTAAGTGTTAAAGCTGTGGTTCCCCACTATGTTCCCCACTATGCTGCGGCTGGTTGGTCGCAGTGTATAGGTGGTGGGTTGAGTGGCCACACCACCACACCCACGGGTATACATATCATCAGCGCGACCATTTAACAAATAGTTATGTTGGCTTTTTGCTATGGATAACCTAGTGGCCATAGTGCTATCTTATCACAAAATGGAGAGCGAACATCGGCTCCGTGTTTATCAGCTGGGGTGGGGAGTTTGGCATTGGTTCACTCGCAATTTGTGTTTGATGAAGTAAGATCCCATAGGCGGTGTATGATATGAGTGTATGTGAATCATGACCACTGACCAACACTGTTGGTATCGCCCCAATTATAGTTTGGGTTTCTTGTATTGGGTGCCTTGTTGGTATTTGGGGTAGGAAGAGCAGGAGGTGCCACCATGAGGTAGTTTAAAAGAGTCTGGTTGTTGGCCATGGCTGCTGCTGAATTTTGAATGACTAAAGAAGGTACAGACATAAGTAGTGAGGAGAGCCGCGGAGCATCTTATAAACCTAACGCCGCACTGTAAGAGAGGTTGAGCCTGGTTGGTTGTTTGTTGTCTATCTTGTAGTAGTAGCTAATATATCCATTATATCCAAGGTTGGTCACGTGCGGTAGACTGTTACGTCCCCTCTACTACTTTTTTGCCCCAGTGGCCTAACAGTTAGGCTAGCCTTAGTAATGCAGAACTTAGTAACTAACTAACTAGTTAACTTAACGTAATTCCCAAGCGAGCGAGCAGCCCAAGCGAGCGAGCAGCAAAACTAGCATATCTCAACTAACCAGAATTTAAATCAAATTATCTACTCCCACCAACCACTAATTAAATTAAATTAAATTACATGAAGTTGAGGACATCTTATTCTTGTATGCCCAACAGTATTGCAATTGCTGCAGCGTTGTGGCGCTCGTATGCGGGGTCTAGGCTCCGGGGCCGCAGGTACGGAATGTTGAATAACAGGCTGTTCAGCAGGCTCAGCTGCAGGAATAATAAGATTCTGAGCTTCATTCCTAGTTAGACCCCCTGCACTTGGGATCCTGCGTGTAGACCTCTTGCGTTTTTGCTTCTCTTTCTCATTTGCATTGAAAATATCCTCATACTGCTTCTTCATAACCATGGCGCTGACCATCCCGTATTCGCAGGCCTTGGTTATTTGGTCAAAGCCTTCCACTAACCCATGAGGTTGATCCTGATCCATAAGATTTCTGACCTTATTCACCTGCTTCTGCAATTGCCGGGGGTTACTAGGTGTTTGTAGGATCCAGGATGACGTTGAATTGCTTGACCTGCTGGCTGGGGGAGTAGGGGTTCGGAGTTGAATATTCAGCTGCTGAACAACGCATTGAGGATCCAATGGAACTATTCCAGTGGCCCTGAACCCACTTTGAATGTTTGAAGCCTTGAAGGCTTCCCGACGTGCTGCAGGATAGGCATCTAGGAAATCTGCCTTCTTAATGGTGTTGAATCCTAGCCGCATTCGCTGTTCAACTAGGGTTCCGTACGCGCGCTTTAAAGGTGCAAAAACACCCACATCTAGTGGCTGCAAAAGGTGTGAAGAATGTGGTGGCATGCAGAGAGGAATAATCTTATTCTCACTGCAGATTTGGTCAAATTCCGGAGTAAGATGACTGCCGTGCCCGTCCAGAATAAGAGATATGGGTTCCAACCCTGCGTGGATTTGCAGCTGGAATAAACAGCCGTGTAAGCCATTTGATTCCTATCTCATCTGTGGTCCAGCCATTAGGACTAACATCCAATCTCCAGCGTCCGGCAGCCCGTCAAACCAGCCTTCCTGAATATTGTGACCTTTGAGGATAATATACGGCGGAGGGGCCCATCCTGACGCGTTGACTGACTCAATTGCAGTCACCCACTCACGATTCCCAGGCTGTATAAGAGTTGTTCGTCCGTAGTGCTCAGCACTAGTAATGACCTTGGTAGTTGCACAGAGCCCCATTGCAAACCCAGCTTCATCAAAGTTGTAAATATCTTCAAACACAATCCCATGCTCAGTCATTACCCTCTCTAGGGTCTTAAACCAATCCTCCACAATCCTGCGGTCTTCACACTTGGCCCGATCATGGTTATAGCGTCTTGAGAAGCGGCATTGGAGCTCTGGACTGCGTGCCACTAGATTTGACACCCAGTTCTTGCCAACGCGAGGAGGGTGGTTTGTATGGCTAGGCTTCCGTATGGCAAGAAGATGATTAGCCATATTCTCCACAAATGCAGGCCGGGGTGGTAGTCCTCGTAAAGCTAGGTCTAGGATCCATTGAACAAGCTTATCCTCTTCAGCAGGAGTTAATTTATGTGAATTTGCGCGTAAATTCACCCGTGAAGATCGACCACTGAGTCTATGACCAAGTGTAGAGCGTGGCACATTAAAGATGCGTGCAGCTTCAGAAATAGAGGATATTTCCTACTTTTTAATAGCATTTATCGCGAGTTCAAGTCTTCCCTCTATCTCTATAGAGTTCCTAGCATCTTTAGAGCGAATTGGTGGCATAATTGCGCGTTGAAGTGGATGAGTAGGTAAATTAGTAGGTGGAAGAATTTGGCTGCTCGCTCGCTTGGGCTGCTCGCTCGCTTGGGAATTACGTTAGTTAGTTAAGTTCTATAGAACTTGGTAAGTTTGATTATCAAATGCCCCACTGATTCTCAGTGCTATCTCTTGTGTATATTTGAGCATGGCTTTTCTTATAAATACTGTCTAATTGTCATGTAATTATCAGAACGAGAACAAGCAATTCAATTATTTTTATTGATATTCAGTAATTGGGACAATATTCTGACTTTGTTAGTTCCTACAGTTATGAGCCCGGGTAGCTACCTATCGCTATATTGATATCTATCCATACCGACCTCCTTATCGGCAAAGATATCTATATCTATCTTAATATCTATTTGATTATACCTATCTATTCGACCTCACCGACCTCCGTATCGGCGACGATTGCAGCAATATATCTATATCTATATCTATTCGATCTCATCGACCTACATATCGGCGAGAGACAGCAGCGAATTATATATCGGTTATATCTGTACGATCTTATATCGATTATATCCATTCGATTCTATATTGATTATTCGTTCGATTCTATATCGATTTCAAACCTATATACAACCGATCAAGATGTCAGCAGAAAATTCATCTTCAAAGACAACACTCTTTCTGAATTCTTCCAGAAGCTGGAATTTATGGTACAAGATGATACTAGGACTTGCCACAGAGCTTCAAGTATTGGATCTTGTTAGTGAGGAAAGCTCTAATAGAATGAGTGACATACCCAAACCTACTCCTCCAGAGTTCCCTACTGAGCATACTATGGAAGCAAAGATTAAATGGGAGATGGAGAATACCAAATATAACAATGACACCAACATCTATCGGAGCAAGCTCGAAGGTGTTAGCAAGATCAGGCAGGAGATCCTCAGAACAGTGGCAGTCAGTGAGTTAGAAATAGCAACTTCTGGAAATGATCACATTGATGTGAAGGATCTTCTAATTGCCCTTAAGAAGAGGTTATCTCCTAGAAAAGCGGATCGTCAGTATGAGGTACGGAAGAAATATCAGAACCTACAGAAGCTGCCTAAACAGAATCTAGATCAGTGATTAGATGCCTGGACTCTGAAACAGAGATCAAGAACTCTGATATAGATGGCAACTTCGATATATGGGAGGCCTTCTTCAATATCAACATGTCTATCGATAATCCGTACGCTGCTATCCGAAAGAGAGAAGTTGAGATAGGAGGTAAGGAGAACTTCTCCTTTGCAGATGTGGTCAATGACTTCCCGTTCCGAATATCGCAAGAAGAGATACAGTAAGCCAGGACTGCTAGTGTCCAATCTAGCTACCTTAAATGGCAGGCAAGCAGGACAATCAAAATCAAGAACCTGTGTTTGTGGTTCTAAGCATTCCTGGGTCAAATGTTATTATCTCAACCCAAGTCAGAGACCAGAAGGATGGAAGGAGAATGAGCAGCAATGTAAGAAGGTGGATGAGGCACTCAAGAATGAAGATATCAAGAAGAAGATAGATGCAGCGATAAGCAAGGTAGCTGCTTCTAATACTGAGATGATAGGACAGACGCTAGGAGGAATGGTTCTTCTAAAGAAATGTGGGGAACCTATCGATCATTCTATCGATCAACCTACTGATCAATCTTCGATCACTTCCGATACTGTACCTGTCGATCAAGCAACAAGATGTCTAAATGTGAACGTCGAGAGCTTTCCTTCCAACCAACGCCCCTATCTCCGAGATTCCTGGATATTCGATACTGGTGCTGAGCGACATATCTGCAATAATCGATCTAGATTCCTAACGTACGAACCGTCAGAAGAGCAAATTTATACAGGAGATTCGACAACAAGAGTTATGGGATATGGAACTGTTTGGACCTACATGACCAACAGTCTCGGCAAGCAGTTCAAAGTAATTCTTAAGAACGCTGCGTACGTTCCGTTGTCTCACACCAACCTGATCGCTTGGAAACCTTGCTATCATATAGAGGGGATCTATCTCGATGGCAAATCGTTCAGATGGCGGAGGATTAGCGATGATTCGATCTTTGCTCGCATAGAAGTATACGGCGGATTGCTGGTTACTGAATATCGCAGAACTAGTGAGAACACCTTAGTGCTCGCTAATATTGCCCCACTTAGCAATCCAGCAGAACCTGCGAAGATAACAGAACCTGTTAAGATATCAAATACTTCTTACACCCCGAAGTGCTCTACTGCTTCCTCCAAGATTTGGCATCAACGCCTAGGACATCCCTCGATGAGAGCAGTTGAACATCTGCCAACCGATGCCAAAGGGGTTCAGATATCAGATATCAAAGATATGGCAAAGAGCAATGATATCGAAGACAAAGAGCTCTGCGAACCTTGTCATCTTGCTAAAGCAAAGAATCAAATATCTCGCCGTCCCCATATACGATCTAAACTGCCTTTCGAACGACTCCATGCAGATATTGTACAAGGGCCTTCCTACTGCTACAACGGAGAACGATGGCTCATACATTTTGTATGTGATTATCTTCGTTTCCATATCGCAGTAACAGCCTTGAGAAAATCTGATATTAGGAAAGCCTTGATTAAGGTTTTAAGGTGGATTAAACGCCAGTTTGATTGTGAAACAAAGATTATACGAATCGACAATGAGAAAGGAATCAAAGAATCCGATACCTTTAAGGATTGGGTAATTGAACTGGGCCTAGAAATCGAATACTCTTCGGAATATATCCATGAGCAGAACGGTGCTGCTGAACGAGCAGGTGCTATCATAACTACTAGAGCAAGAACTCTTAGGATAGAATCCTTGTTACCCCAATCACTGTTCCCTGAGATAGCAATCGCTGCCGTTTACTTGCTGAATAGGACCCCTACCAAGATGTTAGGATGGAAATCGCCCCTCCGAGCACTAGAAGAATATCTTCATATCGAACAGCATTCTTGTGCTCACTTACGTGCCTACGGATGTCGTGCGTACGCAAAGATCCCCAATGAGATCCTCAATCGAAATCGATCACAGAAGCTTGATCCCAGAGCTCATATTGGATATCTTGTGGGATATGATTCTACAAACATCTTTAGGATTTGGATTCCTCACCTAGATAGGGTGATAAGAGCAAGGGATGTTATATTTGGTGGGAATAGAAGATATAACCCAGAAGAACCTCATATTGAAAAACAGCTGCGAGATTGGGTTACTCAGGAGGCTGAATTCTTGGATATCGAAGTTCAGAAACCAAGGGTTGGCACTTCTCAACAAGAGAATAATCTATACTCAGATATCGATATCTTCCGTCCTGATGAGATTCCACCGCGTACGGAGAACGTTGATAAAGATAGCGAAGATATCAACAAGGAACTGGAAGCGCAACTTATGGCAGATATCTTACCTACACCGGATTCTACACCTGAACCTGATTCTAGCAATTCTATCGAACTTGACCTTCCTATCGATACTCATCCGATATTATCTAGCAATCGAGCACCTAGAGCGAATGAGATCAGTTCTGATTTCAGCGAATCCAATATAATTGAGGGTAAAAGAACACGCAAGGCAACCCATCATATAGCAGTATCTCTTGCTAAAGATATTCCAAATCGAATGATCAACGCTGTCTTTGCGGAACCCCTATCTAGATCAGAACCTTTCAAAATTCATCGATCTCAGTTACCTGACCCACCTCAACATTGGAATGATGTCAACAAACACCCCTATCGCGATGAATGGATTAACGCTGCCAAACGGGAATGGGACTCTATAACCCAGCGAAATACCTATGAAGTTGTTAGCAGACCTTCGAAAGATACTCCAGTGATTCCACTATGTTGGGTGTTTACTTACAAGTTTGATGATGATGGTTATCTTGTTAAGTTCAAAGCTCGTATCTGCATCCGAGGTGATTTACAACCAGTATCTGAGCTAGATACCAAGGCTCACACCCTAGCTGCAAGAACCTTCCGTATCTTGCTTGCTATTATCAACGCCTTTGACCTCGATGCTGAGCAATTAGATGGTGTCAATGCCTTTATAAACAGCTCACTTGATGAGCTAGTTTATGTTGAACTACCAGATGGTTGGTGGAAGTTGAAGGGGGTATGGAATCTCAAGAAGAACAACTATGTTCTACGCCTACTACGCGCCCTGTATGGCCTAAGGAGATCACCCCTTCTGTGGCTTAAAGAACTATCTACTACTCTTAAGCGGTTAGGGTTCGTTCCAATCCCTGAGGATAAGTGCCTGTTCACCAACGGACGGATAATGATATTCTTCTACGTTGATGATACTGTTGTCGTATCTCACCACTCTACAGACTCTCGAGGAAAATATGCCGGAGCGACGGCGCGCCATTCGCAAAGGCAGACCTGGATTGGGATTGTTGGTTTTTTGCTTGTCGGACTTGGTTACGCTTTTCAGGGTAACAACGATTTTTTTATTTAAAAGAATACACCAATTTATCAAGCAAAGTACGCTGTATCTTCCCATCGAAGTTCAGTTGGTCGGCCGATCATCGCTTCAGATGGTGTCATTTTTATCGATGCCCATTGCGCCAGGGGAATCCACTCTATCCAGTTATCACGGAAGCAGCTGGTTCTGACATTCTATTACAACCTTGATCAGTATCAAGATCTTATTCAAAGAAGGAGGTGCAATCCTTCCAGTTAACAAGATATTGCGTTTGACCACGGTACTGACGTTTATCCAATACTTGAGTTGTCCGATAACGCTGGCGAAGATGAGGAAGCGGACGGTCCCGTTGAGGTGTTAGAAAGGAACGCAGCAGCGTATTGCAGGTCGAACGATCACCTACGCTAGCGTCACCCACCTCTAGTCTTCTGCGAAGTAAAGGAATTCATCCCGTGTTCCACGTTTCCCTTCTCGAACTTATGGCTTAAAGAACTATCTACTACTCTTAAGCGGTTAGGGTTCGTTCCAATCCCTGAGGATAAGTGCCTGTTCACCAACGGACGGATAATGATATTCTTCTACGTTGATGATACTGTTGTCGTATCTCACCCTGATGACAGAGAGGAAAAGGATCAGTTAATCAAAGATCTCAAGAATACATACGAATTCCGACAGATGGGAAACCTCGAATGGTTCCTTAATATGAGAATTACTAGGGACCGGAGCTCTAAGAAGTTATGGCTCTGTCAAGATGCTTATATCGATAAGATGGTTGATACTTATCATCTTGCTCATGCTCGCAAAGCATCAACACCTCTATCTAGTGTTCCACTAGCGCCTTATCAAGGAACTGCATCGCCAGAGGATTCCCACTACTATCAACGCCGAATCGGATCCTGTATCTACGCCGCAGTAATGACTAGGCCAGATATCGCATACGCAGTTGGCAAGCTCACAACCTATATGACCAATCCTTCTGAGCGCCATTCTGCAGAGATCGATCGCGTTATTGCCTATCTGCGAGATTCGAAGAATCTAGCAATCGAATATAGCGTATCTGATAGTGATGGCCTATCAATGAATGTGGTTGAAGCAGCTTGTGATGCCTCCTTCGCAGATAATTCAGATAGAAGATCAACAGAAGGTTACATCTTCAAACTTTTTGGAGGACCTGTTGATTGGAAGTCAAAGAGGCAGAGAATAATAACAACTTCCACCACTGAAGCTGAACTACTAGCTATATCACAGGCAGGCAGAGTCAATTTGGTGGAACGATTCTTTGACCATCTAGGTTTTGACCCATTGACACAAGATTTTGTAGGAGGATAACGTTCGTTGTTTATTACTAAACTAACTACGCGAGAGCAATACAATATGTTGGGGGGCACGTGATAGGGTAGCCGTAGTACCCCCTAACACCCCCCCGTGCTACGGCGCCGCCAATGCACTGCCGCCCGGGGGCCCCCTTTGCTCAATTCTTCCAAAAACACAATAACAATTAATTACAAGATTTGGACCCTGATTTCCTCTTTGGGAATAGGTGCCCATACAGCAATAACTATAAAAAACAGAATAATACAAGCAAAATTCCGTTATCTCCCGTACCACTGATACCATTCTTTTCCTTCCAACAAGGTTGTTCCATATGACTTATCATCAAACCAGGCCAAGTTGTATTTGAAAATTCACCCTCCACGGGCATATCCATGTTCCTTGTGGTAGGGACTGCCCCATCTACCACCCATCCTTTCCCATAGATCACTCTTCGCACAATCATATTGATAGATATAGGGTGCCCATCGCCCCCCCAATCCACATCACGGTCGCTATCAGTATCAAGATCATCATCGCCTGTGGGATCATCATCACTTGTAGGATCGTCATCGCTTGTAGGATTGTTATCGCTTGTAGGATTGTTATCACTTGTAGGATTGTCCTCCATTGATCCATCCAAACATTCCATCTTGGAATCCATATCAATATCCACACTGCCGTAGCCGCTATCACCACTGGTATCGCTGATATCATCACCAACATCATCGTTGGCATCGTTGGCATTGCTGGCAGTGTTGGAATTGCTGGCAGGCCGCCCAGCAAAGATATCTTCTATAGCTGTCCACAGAGCATAGGCAGATAGTTCCTTGGGTGTAACAAGATAAGATCTTGCTTGCGGAGTGATTGCAAACCACATGTACAGAATAGTTATACAGCCACATATTGCATTCTTTCCAAAACCGTTGCATATCAGCACTGGCATCCTCTTTGGGTCCAAGTTGTCTCTCATCTATGATATCAATTGTATGAGATTGCCTCGCTGCGAGGAGGATCTCTTCCCTCCACACTGAATAATTCACAAAACCAGTGAGGATAACTGGCTCCCTTATGAATCTCACTTGGTCACGGAATTCATTAAGAATCTTCACAATAGCAGACGTTCTGCCCTTTCTCTGCAGATAGTTTGCTAAATCCGCACTAATGTTCTCATCACTAGCAGAGGGTTCACCCCTACTTGCTTTCATCTGTTGAACTTCATGCTGGAGTCTCGCGATCTCCAATCTCATGCGAGTTTCCTCACTCACATCATCACGACTACTAGAGCCACCCGCGTTATCCGACATCTCGTTGTCGTTAATTGGGTCTTCGTATTTGATATTCGACTCGTTCGATTCTTCTTCGATTGTCTCGTCAGGTTCAAATGCCTCTGGTGCTTCTGTTGGTTGCAGGTGTTGGTAGACCTGCGTCCAGTCCTTCTTGTTGTGCCTCCGGTGTTTGAGGACTTCTTCTACGCGTCGTCACGTAGTCCTTCGTTAAATCAGGCGTTCCACCCGATCTCAGATTAACCATTAGGTTCAAATCACTTAACAAGCCGTCTAGGCACGCTTTTAACGATGCGTGGAGACGTAGTTAGCACGTTATTTCGCAGCTCTTTCGTAGCTTATAAGGGCCATAACCTGTAGGAGGATAACGTTCGTTGTTTATTACTAAACTAACTACGCGAGAGCAATACAATATGTTGGGGGGCACGTGATATTGTAGCCGTAGTACCCCCTAACAGATTTCAATCCAGTGTGATTAATCGACAAACAGTTGGCATCCTTACTAAGGAAGATCCATCTATCACAACCAAACTACGCCATGTCGATATCTACGGTAATTGGTTGAGAGAACGAATACAATCCGGTGATATCTCAGTACGATGGACAACCTACAAGCAACATGCCAGCGGATGGGTTGACCAAGCCATTATCACAACAGAAGCAAAAAGAATTCATCAAACAGCTAGGATTAGTTGATATAACTGATCTTATCAATCAAACAACAAAATAAGGTATAAAAAGTTGACAAGATGGACAGGAGGAATCA
>NW_001813975.1:1193064-1194508 GCF_000149585.1 Histoplasma mississippiense | reverse complement strand
CCCCTTTCCTTGGTATAGATATCTATATAAAATACCTTAGCAAGCCCCGCCTTATCTTAGAAGAGTAAACCAACAATAAACCAATCATGTGTATCTCATACGACGTGGGAATATCGTATCTTCAACATGTTGCGGATTCAATTCTTCCCTTTGGCCCTTTCATTTCCCTCTCTGCTAATCCCACTCACCACTGCTTTGCCCTTGCCCTTGCCCTTGCCCTTGCCCTTGAGTTTTCGGCCACCTTTATTTTTCCCTTTGTTGAGCTTCTCATCGGAGCTGTATCCATACTGGCGGCGGGACTGATCATGTTGTTTCTTCTCCAACTCCAGCTCTTTCACCAGTTGCTCAAGATCTATGCTGGGGTCTTGTCCATCATCCACCCCCTCTACTGTGCCATTGGCCGCATGCTCATATTCGGAAAGTTTAATATACTCCCCAAGCTCTTTTGCGTCGAGCATGAACATGATTTCTGTATCCCTCTCTCTATTTTTCCAGATGATTCCCATATCTTCTTTCGACGATAACCCTCTTGTCGTACGGCCTGCATTCACCGTCGTCATTGGATCTCTCTCCAATTCTGTAACTCTCAAGAAATCCTTTCCTTGAGTCCCTTGAATAGTGAGAAAAGCTTTCTGCGCTCTTGATAAGAACACCGTTGCTCTACCTATGTCAGAATGCCAGGTACAGATGTTCGCACACTGTTCCACGATCCGAGCGAAGCGGCTGTCAGTCAAACCACTCTTGAGGTGTATGTCCAGGAGTGTGTGGGCCATCTGCAAGATACCAGCCGGCTCTGTATCTATTGCTTGCTCCATGAATATAATCGGAAGCTTTAAGAGTATGAGCTCCAAGCCTGCTTCAGTTGCAGGGTCTTCCTTTTCACAGAGCCGGCAGGAACATTCGAACCCATATTCCTGCAATAGAAACTGCTGGCGACCAGCTATATCCATGTATAGACTCTCGTAGGGGATTGTAATCTCCTCCCCTTCTTCTATGCTTCTACAAGCATATACGGTCAAGAAATCTCTCTCCTTTCTGTTCCCGTTGGAAGCTGGAGCGGACAATGAGTGTTGTGCATTAGGAAGGCATGAGTGGTTGAGGTACGCAGAATCCAAACCCAGAGCACGGCCTTTGGGGGAGATGGGAATAGACCCTCGCTCGAAAATGGCAGCAATGGGGCCCCATGTTTCTTTAGAGAGATGGGGAAGCTGGAAAAATTTGCGACTGAATGCTGGATTCTTGACGGCCTTTAACTGCTGGGCAAGGTGGTTGTTGTACACCTGTACTGAACCATCCACAGACTGAAGCGGTAGTTTAGACACTATGACTTCTTCCGCAATTATACACTCCTCTTGCTTTAAGCTCTTCTTCGCGACAAGTCCCAAACTTCTGTTTCTGCCATCCCTAATCTCATATATAGGCGCATTTTTCGGCAATGCCGCTA
>NW_001813975.1:1189554-1192358 GCF_000149585.1 Histoplasma mississippiense | reverse complement strand
TAAAGACAGATGACCCATGAGATAGAATTAAAACTAAATGTTATACAGCACCATGTACGCCATTGAAGCACACTACTGAACCCAGATATTTCATCTATGGATAGCTATATATCCGCCCTGAAGCTGACGTTCAATTTTCGATAGTAATAAGTGCATATGGATCAAATCCACTGTCAAGACTGACATACAACAACATCACTCTCATCCACAGATAATAATGTCAAACAAGATGTATATGGAAAAACAACAAGAAGATGCATTGCCTGTAATTATCATAAACTAAGAAGACGTAGCTATTCTTCGTACCGGTACCCGTCTCATATCAAGTTCAAATCCAGAATTGATTATACTTCAGGTCAACCAAGGTCGACGTTCAGATGCGGATTAGGAAGTGGTAGTAGTAAATCAAACGATCGATACTAGTGCCGGTCTCTTCGTTTGAACCACCGGGTATCCGCTAAGCCCGCTAGTATGATGTCATGTTGGATGAATGAATAAGCCGCCATCGTAGGATGCAATACTATTGTACCCAGTTGCTTCTTCGGTTGGAGTACTGGAGGGAGTAGGCTGGCCTAAGCTGATACCAGGAATAGCAGTTTCGCCTGGGTGCTCGAAATTGCTATAGACGAATAAATCCTCAGAGATATTGCCATTCGGTGAATTACTGGAGGAGCAGGCGGGCGATACCAGTGGATAAACTGGGGGTTTATTGGAGGCATCTTCGGCGGTGAAGCACCCGAGTTGTAATTGTGTCAGAAATGATACTTGCTTTGCAAGACCTTCCAGCTGAATCTGCTGTCTTTCAACAGTCGATTGTAGCATTGCAATCGCTGCCATTAGCGATGTTATGTTGGGGTTCGGTTGAGAATCAGCACCAACAGTGAGGTTGGAGTTTCGAAGATCCCCAATTGGATGGGGACGGGTCGCATGTATTTGCTGATCCTGAAGCATCCCCCAATCCTGTTGAAAAAATCCATCCGCGTGAGTATTCAACCGGGGTAACATCGATCGAGATGTTGGTTCCCAATCTAGGCTATATCAGTACTGTTGCCAGAAGTCTATATCTGAATACCTGAATGAGTTGTGCTTGGATTGTGCATGTATATGAGGAAAACATAGTAAACCAAAAAGAGAATTAGGCTAACATGGAGATGCCGGCATAACCACCCCTGGGAACCTCTTTCGCCACAAAGCGGCCCATTTATCTTCCTGAGAGCACTGAAGCTTGACAAAACAATTTGCAGTGTGACTGGCTTGGAGGTTTTCACTCTCAAAGGTTCTAAACAACTGCTGCAAACGTGCTCATCATGAGTCCGAGAAAGATGTCTCCTACCGATTCATTAGCACGAAATTCATGATGAACGAACAGTGAAAAAAGTTCCAAGGGAAACTTTGAGAAACCTTTCACGTACGTGAGCAGTGAAAAGTATTTGAAGCTGGTCCCGGAACACGTCAAATATTTTCGATCATGGTCTCCATGATACGTCTCTGGGTCATACTTATGATAGACACATGCGAATTGTCGTTGACCGGATCTAGGGTTTAGATGCCGGAATCGTTTCCTTTTACGGTTGTTGTCGCCGTCATCGTCTTCGTCCTGGGAGTTATTGTCGCTGTCATCGCAGTTACCGTATCCTCCCCTCCCATGCCTATCTTCTCCATTCCCAAAGATAGAAGTCGATGAAGGGTAAGACGAATTATTTTTTACACCGCTCCCATAATATGACCCTCCGTTTTGTCCGTTGGCATGGTTTGAGATCCTCTGAGGATCCTCATGGTTACTCTTTTCTAGATATACCGAGTCATATATTCGGCCCTTCTCGCGAAGTTGAGTTTCCGTGGAATCATCATTCGGAGGGTCATAGGAAAGTAGGGTTTCGGTGTCACGCATCGCATTGATCTCCCACGTACAACAATTTACCACCAACGGCAACGACTCTTTCAGCGGATGGGGATTTAGTTGATTGAGTAAATCCCCGTTGTCAAGATTAGTTGCCCTGTTTAGGGATGGGGATGTACAACTATCCGCATTGGATACAGGGGAGGATTGATATATTTGACATTCAGTCTTCGGACTTGGGCAGATATCTTGCACCGTACATTCAAATCCATTCTGATTGGATCTCACCTCCCCGGAATCTGAGTACTGGGGGGGGGACGGAGCCCGCAGAAAGGCTGGCTTGACACAATGATGTTGGGTTTTCTATAACGATGCTGGTGTCGGCAAGTTCGCAACGTGTGGAATCAGGCAACTCGGAACAATGAGAATCACGACATGGTAACGGAGAGCCGGGAGGGCTTGGGAAGGGGGACGAGGGCGATGTCCTTGATGACCGAGACGAGATCGGCGAGGTGAACGATAGGCGAGATGAATTTCGATGGTTTGTTAGCCATTCCTTAGTCCTTGTCAATCTCCCCTTCTGAGCTTTACGATGGAATTCGTGGGGCGCCTTTGGTAACATTTCTAATGAAATACTCGTATCCTCATGATAATATTGGCCGGCGTGGTACCACTCATGGGGACCCGTAGAATACTCTGAACTGGCCACCAAGAGTCCCGTTTCATGGCTTCGAAATACCGTTTCCTGGATGGGAGCGTAGCTCTGCCATCTCTGAATGCGTACTCTCTGAACAAAAACTGGCGGTCTTCCTGATCCGTCAAATGGCTCAGTTTCTGCCTTTGAGTTCACATTGACGAATGAACCAGAATCCACTTCTGCTGGCATCTGTAACCAACTATCCCGCCATCTCATTCGAACAATTTTGAGAGAATCATTGGGCCCTTCGCCCCCGAGACATCCGAA
>NW_001813975.1:1186450-1188386 GCF_000149585.1 Histoplasma mississippiense | reverse complement strand
GACCTATTGTATTGATATGTTTTAGCCTACCTAAGGGTGTAATATATTTGATCTAACCCTAACTCCTGCCCATTACGAAGGATTTTCAGGCAGCCAGTAAAGAACTGACAGCCATGTGTGATTGGTGAGCATATTGAAGTGGGAATTGGGGGTTGCGCGCTTTTGGCGGCGCGAGAACAGCAGCAGCTGCTGGATCACTCAGCAGAAAACCACAAGATCAATTCGTACAATATCTAACAATCTATCTCGAATAACATAAGAGAAGGCATGTAGGAGAATCAACTAAGAAGAAGGGAAAACCGGTTATACAATGTAGGTTGCTTGTTCGTATGTGCAGGGGAAATGCTCGGTGAAAATTTTACCCGTCCCGGATCCCCCTTACAATATGAGTTTCCTAGGAAGCCCTATCCTGATTTGCTAGGTCAATCCCATTCATATAATGATTGTAGTCATTGATAGTGATAGAAATCTTCATAGCTTTGCTCAAATTTATCACTAAATAGATATCAAAATCTGTGAGTCATCTGTGGTTCCCTACTATGCTGCGGCTGGCGGTCGCAGTGTATAGACAACTATTTAAAAATTGGTTACGTTGGCTTTTTGCTATGGATAACCTAGTGGTCATAGTGCTATCTTATCACACATTCATTGATGGAATTGATCCCAGAATGTATCTGAATATATTCAATGAAGCTGTCTGGCTTATGAACTGTAGACAGTAGTAAAATCACATTATTATCTTTTCATGCAACACGGAGAACTTCATTTTGAGGGATAATATACAGAGTATTGAACAATGAAGAGAATATGAGCAGATAATTCAGAGTTATTTAGTTCTTGTAAAAGAGATGGTAGATTGACAGAATGGGTGATTCCACAAGCTCCACTTCCTTTCTTTCACAGATAGTGGAATAGAGCAACAGAGATGAAGTAGTTGTCCATATAAATTGAGTAGCCAGCTACCTCTTTACTGTTATTCAACTCTATATGCTGCTCGGAGCTCTGCTGCTTGGAGAACTGGAAATACCTTTGAATACCATGATTCTGCAGAATGTGGTGAGTAGAAAGATGGATTCTTGCTGAAAGATGAAATAGCAACATGTTGAGTAGAAAATATGAGATAGTAGATCTGATCCAGCAAATATGGTTGCGTATATTTTAGTATGAGAAATTACTGGTTGAACTAACAGTCGAGTTAATACACTGTGCCTCACCCCCAGACGAGGAGGTATTACATCCACCGTCAGCAGCCGCCCTGCAAGATCAGCAACACGCGCCGGGTGGTGTTAAACAGAAGTGAAAATGTATCTTAAACGTCATATTTTGGTCTCAACTGCTGCAAAGATTCATCGAGATCCGCCGTCTCGCGGAGGCCAACTCGATGATGTAAAAGAAAGGGCGTTGCTTTCGCACAGCACTCAGCTGTCCGTTTGGGTAGTCGCGTCAACTTGATTGAAGTCATGAAAAACGACCTATCCATATTATTTTATTCCGGGCCTGTTTAAGGATCCGAAAAATTCCAGTTGCGGGTTTCTCGCTGGTGCCCATGTGGCAAGCAATGTTATTGGCGGTTACGAAAAGGATGTTCCGTGCCAGATGTTGTATGTATGTATGTATGTATGTATGTATGTGCATTAGTGCAATCAGAGAAAAGAGGCAGCCTCACCCTCAATGCATTGAGCAACGGGAGCGTTTTGAGCTTCCGGAAGTTGCTCAGGCATTAGGGAGAAAAGAGAGAAGACGATGGGTCAAAGAATTTTTGCCCATTTTCATCCAGTAATTATCACTTACGGTTTTGTCAAGTTCGGTTGGTCTGCACGGAGGGAAAAAAAATTAAAAAATAAAAAGATGGTTACGCCCTTCTATGTATGGATGTTCTGTACATATAAGTTCATAATTCATACCTCAATCGAGTAGCTATGCCTTTTGTTCCCCC
>NW_001813975.1:1175979-1183323 GCF_000149585.1 Histoplasma mississippiense | reverse complement strand
GAACCTAGTTTGCCTTCTAATATCAATGCATACGGATCAATCAGCCTCATCGGGAGAAGCTCGGCAGGCTATCAGCGCTTGCAGCTTTGAACAAAGGTTTGCGTGTTTTCGGGGCCATGAGCCTGCCTAGGTTTAGTTCGTCTTCGACGTGGATGAATGGGGTGTATATTATGTTTTCATAGAAGCATTCGAGTATTTCTGCAGATATCCCTTCTCCTTGCGTGTTCCGAACATAGTCTGCCTTCTGCATTTTCCTTTTATTATTTTTATTGAAGACATCCGTATGTAAGATCAACAAGGAAAATCCAATGAAGTAGGCTTGTTCTATAATTTAGTTAGCGCACGACCTTCAACGAAGACTGTAACCACAAATGTATCCGTACCTGAGGAAGTAAAAATGCCTGGATTGCACTCGTGATAACGATCAGCAAAGCTTTGGAGGACCCGATCAATTTGCTGAGTCTCCTTCGGCAGCTCGGCTTCCATAAGAAGTTTCCGGATTGCCATATCAATAGGGTCGCCGAAAAATGAAAATCCACGCATATACTTTCTTAAAGCTGTCGCGTAAAACTCCTCTGCAGACAGTGACAGGATACTGGCAATCGCCCCACGGCGAACAGACCTTTCCAACCGAGAAAGGTAAGTGGCTGGGGTATCATCTTCTTCCCTAGCCGGGAACGACACCAAATCCCGTCCTAATGCAACGGAATTAGATTTTGAAGCAATTGATGCAGGGGTACCTGGTGCTCCAAAACTCGGAGAAGCATCGCCCGTTCCGTTTAGATCATGATTATGTTTAAAACGAGCCGGAATAGCGAAAAGGTCACTAAAGCTCTTCCGTGTAGATGGATTCGTTGTTGAAGTTCGGTTGGAAGGAACAAGATCGGGCGATGAATGATGTTGACCATCTTGAATATCGGAAAGAGAGCCTATCGTTGATGACCTTTGTCTGCGTGAGATGCGACCTCGTGTGTTGGGAAAGATGGATGACTTAGCAGAGTGCGCAGACGCGATCGAGTCTTTTCGGAGCAAGGCCGGTCCGGGAGATGAAGTGCCAGGCGTTCCAAAACCTAATGAAGATTGGGATGGAGAAGGAAGTGATGGAAGTGATGGAAGCGATGGAGCATGCTCATGAGTGTGATCAGTAGAACTGCGAGATTTATTCCCGCCGGTTTGGGGACGATTGGATTCGGACAACTTCGACGCTTGTCCTGGAGGCGATATTTTAGCAGCTAATGGGAAGAGTGGACCTTTGCTGCGCTTCAGTCGCGGTAGGCGGAAGAAGGAGCTGGTGCTAGCAGCGGCGCTGGTTTTCACATAGACACCATGCTCAGCAGAGCTCGCGTCTGACCTAGAAGATTCTGAAAACCGGGTACTGGGAACTGGACCACCATCGCCATGTGCACGGACAGCTCCACCGCTCCGTAACGAGGTGGTTGATAGTCTGCCAGGTTCTTCAAAGCTTATGTGAGAAGCTCTGAGGCTTGAAGGGGCGGTTGGTGAGTTATCCACTCCAGAAAAATGTTGAACGGAACTTCCATTTGAGGTATTGGAATTGCTAGGCGTGTGGTTATAGTTTCTGGGCGTGGTTGCCGCATGCCCCGAAACAGGTTTCTCAGAGCCAATTTTGAACATGCTCATTCGTTTCGGAGCTGGCGTCTGGTTTGGAAACGTTGGTGATGTAGTGATGATTGTGGGCGCTTGAATATAGGAAAATAACAATGGTCAGCAAGGATGATTTGCTTCAAAGCATTCATGTATTAAAAATGTGGTTTATGTTACTTACGAGGTAATGAAGGGACAGGAGGGGTCCCTGTCTCGTTATATGAGGCAGATAGTTGGGGATCTGATGCATGTCTGAAGCGCATCAAGCTGAATCTGTTCCGCAAGGAGATTTGTTGTTTGGCATTGTGATCTGATGTATCTCTGGAAGCTGCTGGAGGGTTGTCGTGTGGGTGGGACGGCTGAGCGATCCCAGATTCTCCGACCAGCGGTGAATTTGCGTTCGACTCTGACAAACGCGGGATCAGCTGCCCCATTGTGAAAGTCGAACGTGGAATCTGTTCACTGTGACGCACAGGAACAGGCGCAGGACTAAGCGATTGTTGCGGTTGGGAATCGTGACCAACAGGGCCACCAAAGCGAAACACTTTCCATGTCATGATGTAGAATTTGCCCATAACCAACACAGTCAACGACTCATGACATGCGAGGTGGAGAGCAAACCGCTACGCAATGGGTAAGCTCCCTCCGATGGTATGCTCATAGGATCTCTGGCATTCGCAAGCTGGCCAATTCGTTTGTCCAGGGACGGTTTGCGCATGGGGATTTACCAATTCAGGATCGTGGAAGATGATGACAACCAAACGAACGACATTCCAACAGACAACAAGTCAAGAAGGAACCCGATAATGACGACAAGAAGTGTTATCCACAACTCTCCAGGGGATCTTTCAGCAAGATACACCGGCAGATTGCAGAGCAATGTCCGCCTTGTCCTGGTCGTCGTCGATGTCACGGTCTGGGATGGTCTTGCAACGTCAACGTAATCGGATCAAAAGGGAGGGAGTTGCCAAGGCCCGCGGTTCGAGACACTGCGAGCTAGCGTCAACCGGAACAAACCTACGATGCGCTGACTCCAGACAGAGAAGAAGCACGACGAACCTCAAAGGGCTATGATACCTTTCAGCGATGTCGATAGTGATTGAGCATTGATGGTCTTGCAAACAGCGTGTTTGGGCCATCTAGAATGGGGCGCCGTCACCATGCGACTTTGCCATCAATGTCTGAAGCCCTGGCTCAGCCCCTTAATTCTCGCCTCCGAATGGCTCCTTCTCGGCCGCTATGGCTGATGGGGACTGGTCCCAATCTGATCGAAGATGCCCCCACTGGCTTCGGATACTTTGAAGACCCAATTTTCGCTTCGAAAAAAAGAAATGGTTGACGGGCCTAAAAATGGAAACAAACAATCCACGAACAACAGAACTCAGACACGATACTTATTGAAAGGTCCCACAAGGCTGCATTCTTAGCCCACCATGCATGTCTGGGGAAAAATGATTGTTTCTGGGAAGTCTCAAGTCTTCAAGGTTCTACATTCATTATTTCTACCTATTGAAAAGACTTTTCACACCTGTGAACTTCTAATAACCATTCTCTCTGTGTAGGAGGATCGCATGCTTAAACATCCAATGTCAGAAGAGCTACTGCTGGGTGCTCACTAGTATATAAGCTTTTTTGCCGGTTTTAAAGTCTACGGAGGCGTGCGCAATGGTATGGTATCCCTTTCAAATTTTAACAAGAGTGACGTAAGAATAAGCAACTGAACTAATTTCCATTTCGAGAACCAGGGGTGGGGACAATGGGCATAATAACAATGGACTTGTTACCATCAATCCGATTATGCTATCTCAAAGCCAGCTGGAGAAATAAAGGAGCACGGTTTTTCGGCACCCCTGGTCAATGGTCAAAGACCCTCTCTAAATATAAACAGCGAATGCTTATAAACTCGTTCCGCAAAAATAAAAGGGGGAATGTGGCTTCAGGTCATTGGTATGAGAAAGAGTACTAGTAGATATGGTTCAACAGCTACTGTCATTCTTGTTTTGTATGCTAAAATCACTGGTTGACTCTGAAGCCGCTCTCTTTGAGCTTCCCTGGCCTCGCATCAACACAGCATAACTCCATGTCAATGCATATCATCTGGGCAGGAGACGTGACCTTTTTGGTACTGCCGGTGGACGATGCAGTATAACGGCCCACGAGGAGGAGTGGGCAAGTTCAACTCTTGCTGATGGGGAATTCGGAAACCTGCCAACTGTTTATCCTCAGGTTGGGTAATAAAATCGCTATTTGCACTGCGAGCCTCTGCTTGATTTGTCACTTTCGTAGCTCCTGCATATGATCTGCCACACGCCCACAAGCAACCACAACACAATCTTCAATCCGTCGTGATCAATCTAAGAAGCTCCATGGCTGCCACAGATAAGTCTCTGGAGGTAAGTTTTTTTTTTGACATTTTATACACAAATGTACTGTATATGTGATGGCCATATATATTCCTAGCAGACAATGTATGTTCCTGTCGCCAAGGGTTCTCACTCAGCCTCATCTAGGCAAGCAACCTGGCAGAGATCTGGAAAGCCATATTCCGACCGGGTGCAGCAGAGGAAAACCAATTTGCAAACAAATACTATACCTGGCACAGACCTCTCTCGATCCAAGCTCTCCTCGGACAACCTCGAACGTGGACGTCGTGGAGCTATAGAGCTGCCTACCCAAAGCTTTCTACACTCCTGGAACAAGCTTCCTTGGAAAACAAATTACGGTGCCGTGTCAACTTCGTGGAACTTGCAATAGATAACGATCGATATGATCTTCGAAAACTCAGTTATAATGAAGCACATGCTCCCCTGTCCGTCATTTTCGACGCTCTGAATGTAATTCCCACTCAGATGGGACGTGCAGATCATTCCGAGGTAAAAATCGAGGGTATTGCTCTTATTAAGAAGCTCGCCCGGATACTTCACATTACAGATATTTCGCCTTTGGTGCTCAATTGCATTTTTGGGACATCCTCTGGGTCTGTCATATGCCAAGAAGCTCTATCACTCCAACAAGGGCTCATGCTGATAGATACTCTGCAGTCTCGATATCAGTCATATCGCAGCATTTGTTGATAGAAATCTGAATGGTTTGAATTGGGCAAAGGTGAATCTGCTTCAAATGAGAAACGCGGTACGATATACGTTATGTTGAAAATGGAGATTCTAAAAGCAAAGAGACCATATTAACAAATTCTGCAATTCACCCACAGGGCTGGTCTTCATATATCTACGAATATCACTTTTCTTTCTATTACGTTACCTTCGACTATTTCGAGCCCGATACAGTGAAGCCAGATCCACGCAAAATTCGAAGATCATGCCCGTTCGGGAAAAGAAAGAGTATGAAGCATCGCTATATACATGAAGAAGCCATTTCATTCTTATTATGTGGCCACTTTGACGACGCCTTTACTTGCTACCAGCTGGGAGACACCTACTTTAGGCCTCGCTATGCTAGAGACACAGGGCCCCGTTTTTTTCGGACGTATGTTCCCAATCAATCCCCTGGACAGCTCTTGCTGTATTGGATCGCAGTGGCCCTATTCCATGCGAGATCAAGGTGGGAAAATGCCATCGATGCACTGGACGCGGAAATCAAAGCACCGGTATTTCAAACACCCAATTTAAAACTTATGGAACTCCTTTTCTAACGCGCCCTGGTATCCAGTCTGACGTCGTGTTCATGGAAGACAGAAGTGGTTCGTAGACCTACATCCACATTCGTTTAGACGGATGTGTTCTCAACGGTTAACATTTGCCAGATCTGATGGCCGACGACCCTCAGTTTTCTCTCTCCAAAACGTATTTCTGGGCCCTTCAAACATATAAATTATTCGAAGTACGTCCCCAGTACAACCTAGGTTTTCATTTCCCACATAGACATTTGATTATGAACTTAACACATATCCAGCGGACCCTTGAGCAAACAATCGCGACATGGGAGACTTTCAAGATCGATTCATTGCCAAAAATCCAGGATGGAAGGATAAGTCCCGAAAATTGGGATGCTAGCGTCCGCAGCATAGACCAGGCAATCGAACTCCTCAAACCAAAGATAAATCGGATTAAACGTGGCATACAAGACGTGAGGGATCTCCGGGAAGGTGTACGTCTTAATTTGCCATGACCGGTTTGCTTAGAATCCTTTTGCCTGGGTGGTAGTAACTTACATACACATCCAGCTCCAATCAACCGCTGCAGTCTTCGATAGCCGAACTGCAGTTCGCCAGGGAGAGAATATTCGCCTGTTAACATACATCACGCTGCTGTTTCTTCCCCTTTCCTTCGGCACGGTCGGTAGCGTCTTCTTTAGTATGTTATACTTGTATCAATTTTCACATGTTTAACCTTCAAATAAAATATACATAGGGCATTTTCAGCATGCAATTCGTCGAGCCAAGCTCGAGGACAGTCAAGGCCTTCGCCATCACTTTGCCAGTGATCACCATTGTCAGCGCTCTTCTAATTTTCAACCTCAACACGCTAACAGTGGCATTCGACTCCGCAGTGCGCAAAGCTACCTTCGGCCTCCAACGGCAGATGAGACTCCATCACAGGAACGACTGGAAGGACAGAGCTCTCGCGTTATATCAAGATGATATAAGCACAGAGTCTCCAGTGCGAAAAGCTTCTAAAGAAAGCAGTCGCTGGGTGTATATTCTTTTCCTATTCGAGGTAGCCATGGTTGTCATTCCAGTTTCTGAGCTGAATGCCGCGTTGCATTTCTATGGGCTTTTCGGTTCCGAGCAAGAGAGGGAGCGCGATGCTGTGGATGATGACTACTCGGATAAAGATGACGGTAGCTCTCATCGCCCTCGGAAGGGTAGACAGAAAGAGGTCTTGATGAGAGTGAAGAGGGCTGCGAAACAAGCGGAAGAGGAGGAACGCAAACGAAAAGACGAAGAGAGGGGGTGGGCTATAGCGCTTTTAAGACGCTCTTATAGAAACACTCGTCATCTCGGGAGCGCGTTGATGCATACCATCTTCACCTCCGCCAGGGTTCTCTTATTACCAATCTGGGTGCCGATTCTCCTTGTCGAGTACATCATTACCGTACTCGCATTCACACTGCTATTCAACCAGCACCCCTCCCAAGCCAACCCTAGCTCAGCGATGCCTGAAGAGGAATCGTTGGCGGTCCATTCACTCTCACCCTTCATCCGAGCATGGCGCACCCTTGGCCTAAATACCCTTACCCTCCCAACCCGACACCACCATCCGCATGATAACCCTTCCTCCCCTAGACTCTCTGACACATTCTCGCACGAACCACACCTCTCAAACGTAAGAAGTAAAGAGCAGACCCCGACAGAAACTAAACTTCAATCTCCCCAGTGGTCTGCCACTGCCACTGCTACGACGAAACTTCAAGGAACCCATGACGCTTCCAAGCACCCAGGCGAACATTCGCCCGTAGTGGCTTCGCCGGAAACCCTTCAAGAAGAGGAGGACATTACACCAATCCCATTTACGGACGTCGAGGTATCAGTATTCGACCCGAGACGATCGCGCCGGACGCCGGGGGCCAGGTTGCACAAGGCTGCATTTTCTGCGAGGCGTGGGAATGGGGCTGGGAAGGGGGCGTAGCGAACTAACAATGAGATGGGGTGAATGGACTTAGAATAGCATGGTTTGTTTGGGCGAGATTGAGAAAAAGCGGAATAGAGGGAGGGGTCAGCGGAGAGGAAACGGGGCGTGATAACCCGAGAGGAGAGAGAGGGAAGGCGAGCCGGCATGC
>NW_001813975.1:1172727-1175723 GCF_000149585.1 Histoplasma mississippiense | reverse complement strand
AAGAAGACGCAAGAAAGATAAGTAGCACTCACATGTCCAAATATGTAAAATGAAAAAAAAAAAAAAAAAAAAAAAAAAAATGTAGTAGAATATACGCATATCGAAGAGAAAAACCAAAGGAAAAGTTCGTTAAAAACACAATTATGGTATCAAATATGGCAGAAACGAAAACCCTAGTCCTATATCCCCCCGGTTCTTTCAGCCAAAAATTGAAGACGGGTGATGGGGCATGGAAGCTGGCTGCTATAGATTAATCAAATATAGGATTCAAAATCTATCGTTTTCGCAGTCTACGGAAGCCCCACCCACCATCACTTTCATCTCGATCGTTATCGCCTTTGTACTCATCGGGTACCCAGGAGTCATCTTTTCGGCCAATTCCATCATCGTTCGTGTCAGCATCATCATCATCATCATCATCGTCATCATTATCATCATCGTCATCGTCATTAAGGATAGGTTTGTCATCCTTGTTGGGCCGCTGAAACCCAGCGTCCCAATCCAATTCCTGAAATGCACGGGATTTCCCCAACAAGAATCTGCCTAACATCATAACTGCATTGAACACCTCATTCCCCGTTGGGACGATATTTTCCCGCGGCAATAGGAACCCATAGCTGCCTCTGTCGCGCAGTTTGAGTTGGTAGGCGTATTTGACACCGAAGTCATGATAGAACCAGTCCAGCGCACTGCCTCCGGTACTCTCCATTCGGAGGAATGTTTCCGATTTGACTTTTTTCTTCTGAGACGCCATGAGTCCCCCACAGGCCGAGCTTACGGCGTAGGTTTTTCTGTTGGTCAGGCGAATTGCCTTTGCAATGCCCATCGCAAGCTCTTCGAGATTTTCCAAGTTGGGTGGCTGAGATAGACAGGAATATGAATATGGATACAGGATTTGTTGGGAATATGAGTGGAGATCAACGAAGGCGACGAATTTAGCGTTACGTTGCTCTGTTTGCTCTTTCACCCATTCAGCTAATTGGTGAGCTTCAACTCCCGCAAATGGCTTATCTCCGCCGTAAGATTCTAAGCACGGGTTATCTCCAGTAACGTTGCCGTTCCATTCGAAGCCCCATGTGCGATCCAAGTCCACGCCATGGCAAAACGGAAGGCTAGTTTCCTGCCTGTTTTTTCTCCACAGGCGATCAGTTTCCCAAGTGTACACATAGCCATCAGGATTGATGGTCGGGATGAAGATGAAGTCAAATTGTTCCAGAAGTGTGGAAATGGGTTTGGATTTTCCGTAGGAAGTGATCAACGAGTATGCTACATAGTTTACTGTCGAAACACCGATCCATTCTCTCGCATGGGAGCCGCCTTCGATTATGAGGGTCCGGCGAGGTTTCTGATCATTAGCTGGCCGAACTCCCACTCGAAGAGCTGGGATATCGCGACCCTCAAATGACGAGCCAATGCTAATAAATTGGGCATGTGACGGAAACATCGAGGCTAGCAAACGCATCCAAGGAACAATCACGGAAAGCGGTTGATAATTTTCGAAGAATATGTTCGTTGCATCGGAGGAGGGTTCACCGGAAGGCAAGAAACCTCGTTCATGGCCCGAGGAGCTCTGGAATGGGGAAGGATAGGATTCATAGATGGTTTGAGGAAGGTCACGAATGAGAGGGACATGTGTTGTTTGCAGTGACTTTGGAAGCAAACCGAGGAGGGATGGAACCTGCACGAAGAGTTCACTTAGGAATTACTGAAACTTCATTTTGTCCATGATATTTAAAATAGAGGTTACATACCACATCCTTGGCCAGCCTGATATCTATCCACTCATCGGTTGACGACCAGACATCTAAGAAGAGAATATTAGACGCCTCGACAAGCGCCTTGACTTCATCTGCAGTTTGTAGTTTAAATCGCAGGACGACATCATCACCATACCGCGTTCGTAAAGACGCAGGGGCGGAGAATGGAGGATACTGGTGCTTATTTCCCCCTCTATGGCGCTGTTGAGGCGGAACACCCCACACTCTCTCTATCACCGAATTGCGAAGTCTCGTCCACAGTCCAAGAGGAGCCTGAGGCTGGTGCTGTGAGACAAGAGAGACCGGTTCCGCAGGGTGGGCGGGATAGCTGTTGGTAGAGAATGACGGGATAGCAGAGATGGTGTTCACGAAGGCCAGAAGAGCAAGCACCTGGCCATGGGTGAATAGACGCATTGCCAGTGTCCCGTCCGTTCAGGATGGATGAAGTACCTTGGTTACAGCATCGGGGCGAAAGGAGGGGGTGTGATGGTGAAGGCGAGAGAGAGCGGGATGGTGGCAAAGATCGTGGTGTAGTCGTCGGGAGTGCGTTTTGCGTGCTGCCTGCGACTGGGATGTGCGGGACTCGTTGGAGTGGGAATTGCCAAGTTCAGACGTCATTCGTGGTGGACCTGCGCTGCCGAGGTCGCATTTCAACCGATGTTTACGACGACGATTGCTTTTTCCTTTCTTTTCTCTGTTTTTTCCCTTCAGCGTTTTTTCCACGATTAAACGTCATAGTTGATTTCTGAATTGGATTTTCTCCATGCCTGCTGAACGAGTGAGTCGTTGCTCATGTTTTCTGGCTGGCGCTCTACGGATTGATTATTCCTGTCAAGGCCGCGCATAAAGTGGTAGAAGACGGCAATTGCAAATACACATATTCTGGGTTTCAAATATCCAGGATCGAATTTGAATATGGCTCTCTCCATATGATTCGAGCCCGAGTCATAAGCAGGATACATCCAACCAACAGCTGGCTTAGGACACGTTTAAATGGAAAAATTCCAATGATGCACGTTGAATCCACCTCATTCTCCCATACCATTCAATGGAATATCCCTCACGATACACGCAAGATTGGTTAATCAAGCTGATAATATGTCCCTCCTGACAATGTTTTCACATCGAAGACATCGTCTTAAAATATCTACTTGGTCCTGCAAGAATGCGAAGAGCTTTATACCCATCCAAGACTTGATTGTCAGGTTGCTCGAACCGGCTAAATACCTTTGCCAATAC
>NW_001813975.1:1168956-1172621 GCF_000149585.1 Histoplasma mississippiense | reverse complement strand
AAAGGGGGGGGGGGATGCTGCAAGAAACCTCGTAATAGACTGGGCAAGAAGCGCTGGATTCCAGCCACCAGGAGTGCTTAATCAACAAGCCAGCAGAGCAGGGGCGTGCGCACAAGGCAACAATTGACGAGGAAACCATGCCAATTCTGGGCTCGTAGACCATACATCCCAATGGACTTTGATCGTGCCTTGCATGGACTTGAGGATTCCGCATGATGGCCACTTTAGTTGAAGGGCATCCGTCAGTGGCTCTTCGTTGAGAACATTAATAGGCGAGAGAGAATTTTCAGGGGAGAGGTGGTTTTACTTGAGTTGGAAAGTGTTGATGATGCAGATGAATGTATGGACCAATCATTAGATATCTGGGCCGAAGTGAGATAAATATAGAATTCCCTGGCGTCCTTTCTGCATTGATATAATACAAACAAATCCCTAGCTCGGGCGGCAAGGACCTTAGACCTCACACATCGATAAATGTCTTTCGGCAGAATCCATTGGGCTGCACGGGATGTTCTGGGATCGCGAACTATGCGTGGTTCTGCTCCGTATGGGCCAGCGACATTTCCTCTGATATCAACGCCTAGCGTGTGAATGTATGTGTCCACCCGTTCATATGGGCATGTTGCAGGAAGTAGAGAATATTGTTATTCTGCGACAACAATGATAGATATGCAGCAGCACATTGCAGGCGTATTGTCGTTACTTATTCTCCCCAGGGGCAGGGACATCTCAACGTGCAGCCGGAAGCGAGGACTAATTTATAAATAGCAGAACCAATCAGTGGAGTCTCCGCCGACTTGACATGTGTACATGAGGACGATGGCTGGCGGAATATATTCGCTCAAAGCACGAACCTAATAAACAGACCATCGATAATCGAACAAAGCGTCGACTCTTGAGCCCTGAGCCGTATATGGGGAACAAAAAGGTTCCGGGTTAGAGCTACTGTGTACGGGGTATATAGTATATGGTATACAGTCCACCAGCAGCGAAATCCAACCCCTTAAACGTACAGTACATCTCGGTTGACGACCGTGCTTCCCAATAACGATAGTGATAACATGCAAAGTAACAGGCCAATTGTCAATTATACAGTGAAATGCCAGAAATAGAATCCCGCCATCATTTGATTCTGTTTTTATCCTCAACGAGCTCCTCGTCGTGGCACAGGGCAATCCGTTTATTTTTAGCAATCCACCCACTGTGGATCGCATGGTCGTGCGTCACAAGTAGCTGGTTTGAGGATACGAGGTGAAATCGCACTTGATGGCTGCATATTCCGATGGCAGCGATGGCGGTTTTCTCTGCTTGGAAGCACAATCGGAGCAGCGCATTGGCCTGTCGAATGGCTAGCGGTTTGTTCAGGTGCGTTAGCAGTGCTAAGTTACTGAGTTAGCTCCTGGAGGTTCAGAGGTTCAGAGGTTCAGAGGTTCCGGAAGCTTTTCTCTCACAAGCTGGAGGACGGGACTACGCCCGTCAATGGGGCCTTCTTCTGGTGCCTGGCTGGATTAAAAGGCTTCCCCGTCCCATACTCATCGCTTTTACCAGCATGATTTATCCCATGTACTGAGTAGATGTATATTCATGCCTGACATCACTATCTTTCCTTCATATACGATACAGCATATACAACATCCACAATGGGTGTCCTCCGCCTCCCTAACCCAATCGCCACATACATCCCGGACACTCGCTCCCGCCTTATAACTACATCCATGATCTCTCAACCCTTAAGTCCTGATCTTGACTCAAACTTCGGTGACGGAGCCCTTCCCACCACGGTTCTCCCCGCTCTAGAGTATATCTCCAACAAGCTTGGTGCTTGCACTCACTTAACAATCCTCGTCGGCTGCGGCGCACCTCTCCCCTTCGCCCACCAACCCGAGCTCACTCTCATCCCCATTGCCCCATTAGATCAGCAGACATGGCGGACGCTTCACCGCATTGTCCGGAAAGCCTCGAAGAAATTTTCTCTCGGCCTTGCCTGGTCCAATGCCCTCCAGCGCAGCCAACAACGCCAGTCCCTGAACGAGAACTGCAACGACTATCTCCTCCGCCAGTCCATTTTACAGAACGACGTCCTCTTTACCCAGGAGGGCCTGACCCTCCTAAGCATTGATCGTCTCTATACCATCAAGTGCAGACTGCACGCATACTCGCAAGGCGCTGCGCGCCAGAACGGCATCCCCGACCACCTTTACATTAAATCCTGCGTGAAATTGCTGAGGCAGACCGTCGCAGACTACAAGGGCCGACCATTCAGCCTGGCCTTCTTCAACAGGATCTACGAGGACCTGTCAGTTCCCGAGCACCTGCTGGTCGAGGTTGCCAACGAGTATCAGGCCAGGTATGCCCGGACGGGCATCGTGCTCCCCCAGAAGATGTCTCCGTCTGCCGCCCCTCCACCACCCAACGGACAGCAGCAGGCACAGCAACAGCCTCAAACGAAGAGAAAGAATGTGGATGGCATTAAGCGACTGCGCCCGAGAACTCCACTGAGTGCATCGGACGTCACGCCCATCACGCAGGGCGAGTGGCAGATGCTGCTCAGCAGCCAAGCACAGCGACCGCACGACAACATTACGCTTCACATTCCCTTTCCCGTGAAGCCGGTGGGCGCGTGAAAAGCATGATGGTGCGTCAAGGTCTTACAATCTTGGCATGGACGATTCGAATGAAAAACATCTACTTGGGAGAGGCCCGGTAATAAAAATAGGTCTCCAAAATACCGAAGAGGGTCACATTTCCTCGACCGGCCGCGTCGCCGCTTGAATCACTGCTTCCTTGCCTTGACTTCATCTTTTTAGGAAGCACCTATCTATCTGTGCGGATTGCGGCATCCCCTCCAAGCAGAGCGGGGCAAGAGGAAAATCCCATGCATCCACGTTTCGACAAAGGAGCGAACAAAGAGCGGAAACTTCGATCTCCTATCCCACGAAAACCGCAACTAGAATTGCGCGTGGCTAGAAATTCATGATATGGATATGTTTATGGATTTCATCTTGGATATAGGAAGCGAGCGGGCTGTGGGGGCTCCCCAATGGTGTGGGATTGGAGAAATGGGCCAAGTGGGAAACCTGGATGCACACGGCGCATATGATGTGATATATATAACTAGTGCATTGCGCTTACTGTAACAATAGCGTGGCGAACACCTGGAGAGATACAATTGAGGGGCGAATCCTCTATTAATTATTGTGGCGGACGTAAAGCTTGCGAAAACAGAATTTTCTGCCACCCCCTGAAAAATAGTAGCAAAACACTGCAAAAATATCCAAAATATCCATGTATCTCTAGAATCATTCAAATATCATTCAATTCATTCAAATACACACCTTTATCATCAAATATGCATCTTTATCATCAAATATGTCAATATGCTCTGTAACATCCACCATTCTATTATCTCACAAGTTTATAAAAAGACTTCAACTATTCTGCATCTTCATCTGCTCAAACTTATTATTATTATTCTTCCATTATAGATGTATGCAGTCAGTGACTATGACATCTACCTGAAATACTCCAGGATTTTTCAACTTAAAAATAAGCTAATATACAAAGTCAATTTAATACATGCAATAGCAGAATTCCAGCCCAGAATCAAACAACTATTCAAACTATTCAATTTAAGAAAGAATGTCAAAAGAATGACAACAGATCGA
>NW_001813975.1:1165331-1167346 GCF_000149585.1 Histoplasma mississippiense | reverse complement strand
ATCAAGCATTAGATCATACTGAGATTCTGTACTTCATATATATAAATATTCTTTTTCTCATACCTCTTTACATTGACATTAAATCTTATCATGTTGTAGAAGGCGGATCCTCTGAGGCTGTTGAATTCACTGAGTTTACACAATTTAGAGAAGAGAATACACTGAAGCTTATGCTTCTCAATCAGTTGAGTATTTATAAGAGTGTAATGAAGAAAACCACTGTCTATCATTGCTTGTATATTGACTAAGTTATTTACAATGGCAGAGACCATAATTGCATTCACTTGCATCTTCTGCTCAAATCTTCAGCTAGCTTCTTACTCTTTGAACTCTCATTCATGTTTTAAAATGAGAGCTCTTCTTTTCCCTGTTTTTGTTTATTCATAGATGTAGTTGCATTCACATGTGGTGTAGGAGCTGAGACCACTGTGTTGATACACTGACTTGCAAAATGCTTCAACCTGTTGCAACAGATGCAAACTCTTCAGATGATTTGATCAGTAACTTTTCATCTAAAGAAATCAGATATTCTTGACTCTTTTACATTCACATGAGGGGTTCAATCCATGGCGTCTGCAAAGGTGGTTGGCATAGTCAATGCAGTGGTAGGTGTAAAGTTCTGCCTACGATTATTACAGCTTCCTTGTACAGTGTTGAAACATATGAGGTTGTTATTGAGTTGGCATAAATGGGTGTAGTAGTTATGGTAATATGTGGGCATGAGGTGCAAGATACAGAGCTTGAGCAGTTCAAAGTTAATGTGCTGACTCAGAAAGTTGATTTTAATAGCATCATCTCAATTCTGTTCTTCTGCTTTGTGAATCTTGCTATTGAAATCAGGCAGATAGTTCGCTAAAGGGGTATTCCTTTGACAATTTCTATTCAGCCACTGCATTGCATATGCTTGCGGTGTAGAATTCAAGAATAGAACATTTAGTTGACAGAGGACTTCTTCAGAGGTACATATTTCATACATATATAATTCAATTCAAAGTTGAAACTTCATTAAAGCATCTTTTTCTAGCTGATTATAAACATAGCAAGTTTATGAGAGCAAAAAATCTATCACAGATTCATTCTTTTCAAACTTGGCTTTTATCTTTCATTTTCAAATTAAATAAATTGAGAGCTTTTCTGTGAACTTGTCAAGAAAAGAGAGGTGTTCTTTTCTTTTGTATATAAAAGATGTTGATGCTTGCACATTTTCTGATGTATTTATACTCAGATGATTCAATTGTCATTGAAGCTCTGCTATCTGCAAAAATTGCTGCTGAAAAAAGTTATAAAATTTAGTGTTATCTTCAGTGAGACTTCAGTTCTCACTCATAAAAGGGTGTTCATAATTCATTTTATTTTTATATGAAGCCATGGTTTTTGATTCTGATAACTTGAAGATCAGAAGGTTCAGTTCCTATTCTTCAGAGAAAATACTTCATAAACACTCTGATCTTTTCACAAACATACAATTGTGAAGTTCTTAAACACTTAGACTTCTTCACAGTACTATCACAGTGGTGTGGTTTTATAAACTTTAGAATTTGCAGATGTTATCACAACAACACAGCCTCATGAGAACTTAGTAACTTATTCTTAATTTGAACACCTGGGTGCAATCATAAATATAGAGCACTCAGGCTGACACAGATGAATCAATTTATAATGTAATGAGCATACATCAATTAACAATCTAACACTATTCTAAATACAGATTATGAATTGATTAAGAAAAGAAAAAGAAAAGAGATCAGAAGAAAAGGTTATATGAAGAGGGTTTTTACAAAGAGAAGATCGGAGCAGAAGAATATCAGAAGCTGTTTCACAGTGAAGCATAGAGTGGAAGAACATTGAGAATTACACAGAAGAATCATTAGAACTACACAACTATGCAAGTGCAGAGTGTGAGGAACTACACAAGCATGGAGCGTGAGGAACTACACGAGCGCGGAGCGTGGGGAACTACGCGGAGCGCAGATCGTGAGGCAGAAGGGGTTGGTTGCATAAGTTAACCACTAACG
>NW_001813975.1:1160447-1161888 GCF_000149585.1 Histoplasma mississippiense | reverse complement strand
TCGGCTTATCGAATTACGTTAGTTATGATCTCGTTTGATATCATATTATAAAAATGAGATCAAATGAGACTGAGATTCAGATATCAAGATAAAAACAGTATTTAGAATTTAAATATTTTTTATAAACAATGAAATGAAATTAGAGCTATAATACAAACAGTGTAAAGTGACTAGTTTGATAAACAATATATGAGATCAGGACTAAAATATATGAAAATGAAATCAACATTAAAATTGATCATGTTTTTATGCACGGTCACACGGTCAATCTATTAATATATATAAAAAATAATTCATTCTTATATCCTTGAAATTTAATCAGACTTTATATTTTATAAATATCAGATTGCAGAACTTTTTTTAATGTTCATTTAATTTTTATAATTTTATTAAATATTGATTATAAAAGTTTCTACTCATTTATAAACTTTTTTAAATTTCCTCACAATATTCTCTACTGTTTATATAAGACTGTGAGTGTACATGGTTTTTCAGAGATTTTCAGAGAAATTCAAAACTTTTAAATTGTATTTATACAGAAAAAAAAATGAGTTTATATTTATTATAACAAAATTTCAACTGTTAATCACAATTTTAATATATGATAGTAAATGATTTCAGTTATTTTTTGTGTAATTGCAGAATTTATAAAAAATATTTTTTATTGTTTTTATCATTCTTTTTATAATTTCATCAGTTTCTGAATGATTATTATTATTATTATTCTTTCATTATACTCGTATGCAAGCAGTGCTTATGATGAGTCCTTGTGTAATGTTAAATACAGACAAGGGTTGGTTATACAGAAGAAATGCTTAATGTTGAATGATGTTAAAAATATAATAGAAATATAAAAAAATTAATGAAAGACAAAATTTGATATTCATGATACAGGTTTTCAGCTCAGAAACAATAAACAAATCAGATAGTAGATCCACCTGAAGGTACCTATTTGACAAGTTCACATCTTTTTATTTTAAAAGCTGAGAAGTTGGCTCTGAATGTAATGTTGTCCCCTTGTGGGTTTCGAACCCACGCGCCTTGGGTCCCCACACCAAGGCGCTACCTGGTGGCCGCATTACCCATTCGGCCACCGGGGCTTATATAAATTTGCTGAGCTGGGGGGGCATATTGGCAGATTTGATGATAAAGGTGCAGATTTGATGATAAAGGTGTGTATTTGAATGAATTGGATGATATTTGAATGATTCTAGAGATACGTGGATATTTTTGGTTATTTTTGCTGTGTTTTGCTACTATTTTTCAGGGGGTGGCAGAAAATTCTGTTTTCGCAAGCTTTACGTCCGCCACAATACTAGCACTCTTAGCTCCACGCCAAACTAGCTTGCTCCAACGGCGTTTTACTTTATTTTTACCTTTATATCTTTATTCATTTATTAATGTCAAATGTAGTCATTAACTACGAAACTACTGAGCGGCC
>NW_001813975.1:1156482-1160307 GCF_000149585.1 Histoplasma mississippiense | reverse complement strand
AGTTGAATGATTCATTGGGGAACGACGAGAGAAGAAGAAGCAGCAGCAGAAGAAAAAGAGAACCTTTGAAGAGAAGAAGAAAATTGATCAACCCAGGATTATCTGCGCTGCTGCAAACTCCATCATCATCATCATCATCATCATCATCATCATCATCATCATCATCATCATCATCATCATCATCATCATCATCACAATTAGCTCTAGGGAAGCTGCGTGTGTCGACCTGCTTCTGCATCTTTAATAGGCTTTCTCGACTTTTACCATTTACTTATTTTTGGGACCTCTGATTGCTCGTCAAAAAAAATCAACGGTAAAAAAAATAAAAGATCCGTTTCTGTTTCTTTCTTTTATTATTGTTATTTTCATCGTTGTCGGTAAGTTAAAATAAAAAGAATATTTTGTTGACGATGGCGGACTAAATGAACTTGTCGCAGATATAAAACGCCCCGCCCCGCCCCGCCCCGCCCCAGCTCCATTTCTCGGACGGAGGGCCGACCGAAAACAATGGCGGAACGCACAGCTACTGCGTCAAGCACCGACAATCCACCGTCCAGCTCACCTGTGCTGGCCTCCGTAGCGGCCCAAGAAAATGAACGCGGCGGCGACTTGGAATATGACGAAGCGGCGGCGGAACCAGAACGAATCCAAGGCGGCGATGGCGGCAACACAAAACCCTCCAGGCGTGGCATAGCCGGCAAGGCGGAGAAGGTGCACAGCCGTGTGCCAGCTCTGCGGAAGATCCCGCTTGCGGCTCTGGGTATCATTTTCCTTGTTGCGGTGGTTAATGGTTTTGTATGGATGGTTGCGGGGATTGTGTTGGTATGTTTCTCTTTTCCTTGGAGCGGGGGGTTATAAAATGAATGGCAACGTGGAGATTGAGATTGAGATTGGCTAATAATATCTTGGCTTCTTCTTTTTTTTTTTTTTTTTTTTGAATCTGAATGTAGTCGTTTTATCCGTAAGTGATATGCCCTGGTTTCCTTATTCCTGAGCGTTCGAGTCGACAGACAACGAAAACAAGCTCAGGATACCCAGAAGCTAGAAATTCGCGCAAATAACAAAGACCCCGGAAACCGCATTGAATGCCAAATACTGATAAAATAATGATACACATACTAGCTCTCTGATATCCACTGCCGTGCTTTCCTATACGCTAGGCTTAAGACATGCGCTTGACGCAGATCATATCTCGGTATGCTCAATATCACATACGTAAAGCATGTATGTCTATATATATATATATATACATATGCGTACTCACATACGTCCAATCCTTCGCCCCAATTGTCTAGGCCATCGACCTTATGACTCGGAGACTCCTGGCAACTGGTCAGAGAGCAGTCAGTGTTGGGACGTTCTTCTCGCTGGGACACTCAACGTGAGATTCCATTCCCCGGAACCTTTCTTTTCTATATCTTCCTTAACACAAATCCAAAGCTAAATTCCTACATTGAATATTGAACACGAGTTAACCTCCCCGCCCTGCCCTCTAGTATCGTCATCATCACAGCCGTCGTTGTCGCCGCGACTGCCACTGCCGTGTCCTCGAAATTCGACCAGTACAGTAGAGTCGGCGGCATCATTGGGGAGCTCGGTCAGCTCTGCATTTCTGATTCTGCTCGGAATCATGAATGCGTATATCCTATATAAACTTGTCCAACAGATGAAAAAGATGCTTCGCTTGAAGGAAGGGCAGGAGTATGAGGTGTGGAAAGGTTGAGGGGAAAGGTGTATTGTTTAGGGTGTTGAAAGAACATGTTCAAGTTCATTGATCGGTGGGTTTTAAATTTCTGTTGTTATCTGTGTGCTTTTTGTCGGTGTCGGGATTTTATGCATGATTTAGTTTGAGAAGACAATCTGGAGTTCCGGGGGGTCCTTTTGTTCTTCTGTATGCTTATCCGTTATTTTTTTTGTCAGGCCGTGGAAAATGTATCCACTGGGCGTCCTTTTCGGGCTGGGCTTCGATACCTCATCGGAGGTTGCACTGCTAGGAATCTCGTCCATCGAAGCTACACGCGGAACAAGCATTTGGGTGATTCTGATCTTCCCATTTCTTTTCACAGGTAGGATAACCATCACTTTCGTCGTATGTCCATTAATGCGAAAATTGCTAACTCAAAGGCCACACCCCTGTTTAGCCGGAATGTGCCTCCTTGACACCATAGATGGCGCCCTAATGCTATCCCTATACGTCCAGCCAGCGGAAAATTTTCTCCCGTCCAAATCCGTCAATTCGTCCAGTGCCACCCTCTCCACACCGTCGTCTGGTGCGGGACAGCCACTAACCACCAGCGACGCGGCAACTGCCAACCCAAGCCGCAACCCACGTAACCCAATCGCGTTCCTGTATTACTCCATTGTCCTGACCTCCCTTACCGTGATCGTAGCTACAGTGATCGGCACCATCCAACTGCTGACGTTAATCCTTAACGTGACAGAAGCGACGGGACGGTTCTGGAATGGCGTGGAGGTTGCAGGCGAGTATTATGATGTAATTGGCGGGTCGATCTGTGGATGTTTCATCCTAGTGGGCGGGTTGAGCGTGCTGGTGTACCCTTCTTGGAGGCGTTGGGTTGCTCAACGGCATGAACTGCAAGACCAGAATGTCGATGGGGCTTTGGAAGAAGAAGGAGGGCATGAAGTAGAGGTCGAGGCGGGTGACGGTATTGCCACAACCTCTCCTACTAGTATAGTCCCGGGTGCTGGAATGGGAAGTTTGAAGGGAGACCGAGGAGAAGATGGAAAAGGGCAAGTAGGCCGAGTGTCAGTGGAGGAGCGGCGGTTGAATTGACCAATAAATATACTATGAGGATCAACTATGTAACGCGGGGGACTGGTTGATATTGTGAATGTCAATATTGGATTAGTTTATATAGTTTTGTAGATTTGAAATGCCCTTTTGGGAGTCGGCTTGGCATCCATCCCGCCGCCGACATCATCGTTGCCAAGAAGATACGAATCCTAGTCCTAGTCCTAGTCCTCTCTCTCCACCATCCCACCTGGCCGTGCTGTAGCAGTAGGGAGCTTTCGGGCTTCTGGGACGATATCTATCCATCTGCGAGAATAGCCTACTGTGCCAGGGACGTGGCCATCTCACTCTTGAGCCTCCCGGTTAGACTGCCCCTGATGCGCCGGGATACCTACTACTAATACTGACCCCGCCCAACCTCCGTCCAAGTAAGCCCCGTTTTATCAATAAACCGACTGAATTTTGATGTTCAGAGGCGTTTAGAGTGTGCCATGGGCCTTCTTCTCGTCTTCATATTTCCCTCTACTTGTCAATATCGTCGTCTCATTCTGTCTCCAGATCATGCAGACTACAGAGCCGCTGTAGTTCGTGTTCGGGAACAAACCCCCATTTCACAACGGCAAATGGCTATTTAAGGCTGCACCTGTGCGCCATGGCTACTACCATAACTCAATCCAAATCGCCTGCCAGTTTGTCTGAAACTATTAACCTCAGCGACCTTCCGCCCATATATGTTTTGCCGACCCATTTGGACCTGGACCGGCTGCACGAAGTGGAAGAAGCGCTAGAAAGATGCGGTGCTCCGCTCACCTACGATATCTCGGAGTCTGAGCTAGTCTTGGGTAAAGTGTCGCAGAAGAGACGTGCTGCATTTGAACTTCGATCTAGGGGACTGCAGACTGAGGAAATTTCCTTACCAGCGGTGGTTACCGCTACTGCTTCACTGAGCATGCCCATCACCTATACAGGAGATGGTTGCATGTGCGAAGGATCTGCTCTCGCATCGGACTGGCCAGGAACAACAGATAATGCTGTCGACCTGACCATAGAATCGGAAGGGGAATACACGGATG
>NW_001813975.1:1152110-1153897 GCF_000149585.1 Histoplasma mississippiense | reverse complement strand
ACAAAAAAGGAGAAGGAAACATTTAATGGGGACATGAGAAATACAATATCAGAAAAGAAAATCAAATATCAAGAGTCCTGGAACTCGCCATTTCCCCATACCTCCCTCTAGATCTAGTAGTATCGTAAACATTAACAACTCTCATTTGTCCGCCCTCATCCGCCTGACTAAATGCGTAGCCTCTCTGTTTTCGATTGCGCTGCACTTGTCTAACTTTGCGAATCGCTTTCTGGAATTGCTCCATCCGAGGTCTGTAGTCTTGCACGTTGTATTTCTGTATCTCCTGCACATGGTGGTACGCTTGCGGGAAATACATGCGCTTGATGTACTTCCAGGCAAAATCACGCACGAGACATACGACTGGTAGCACAATGGCCATGAGCCAGAAGACAAGTGACTGGAAGAGGTTGGGGATGATTCCTTCGTATTCTGTCGAAAATCCGGCTCCAATTCTGGGCGCGGAGAAACCGTAAACCGGCAAGAATCCCATCCAGATTATCATCGAGCCGGGAATGGCAATGAAGGTGTATTTGGTCCAGATGTTGGTGACTAGGGCAGCTTTTCCAAGAACCGTGGCGAGGACGGCGGTATAGAGTGCCGTTCCCCAGAACCAGTGGCCAGCTAATTTGCCGTTCGCCAGAGGGAGATCCCAAAGGAAGATTGCTTGAGAGAGGAAGTAGGCAATGAGAGAGTGGTAGAAACCATTGCCAATCCAGGACCAGAAACTGTGCATTTTGAAAAATACCCCTTTCTGGCCTAACTGGTAAAGTTGTGGGTATCTGTCTAGAAGGCGTGCGGAAATGAATTGGTCAAAAATGCCCATGGCGAACGGGGGCATGACTGTGAAAAAAACGTTATAAAATGACAGAGTCCAAGATTCGTAAATAACCTGACCAGAAAAAGAGTTTTGAAAAGAGTACTGTGTTGAAACCATGTTAGCTAAAAGCTGGAAGACGTCGAGCATAAGGGTGAAGGTGAAGAAACCTACCCAAAATTGAGTCATGTACAATGCAATATTTTTATAAAATGAATAGAGAATAACTTTGCTGATACGTTGATAACTCCAAGCGCCGTGAACAAGAAGCAACTTCCGAAGAAAGCGGAACTGGGCGATTGCGACATCGGCGCTGCGGGATGCCTGAAGACCTTCAACACCACTAATACCGACACCCACATGGGCGGCCTGGATCATGGAAACATCGTTTGCACCGTCGCCAATCGCAAGAAGTAATGCCTTGAGATGGCGTTTGACAAGCTTAACGACAAGAGCCTTTTGAAGGGGAGATACACGACTTAAAAGAATGCAGAGTTAGCTTGAGGCTTAATAAAAACGTGGAGATTAGAAAATAACATACCAACAAATGACAGCTTTGCACATAACAGCCAAGTCCAGAAAGATCTTCTCCATATCCTTTTCAAGAGCGTACGTTAGAGATTTACCGTCAATGATAAGTGCCAATGTCTCGCTGTCCGGAGAACCGGCTTGGCTTTGAACCTGCTGCAGCTTTTTGGACAAGTTTTCTTTTGTAGCCAGCGCCGACTCCTCGTTTACAATCAATAAAGCCATGTCCTCTGAGATCAATTTGCAACTCATGCCAATGTTGATAGCAGTTTCTTGTCTGTCGCAGTCAAACCCAAACTTTGATGCTCGCTGTTTGCAAGGTATGAATTGTATCTGGAACGCCATCTTGCAGCTTATCTTTCGATAGTCGTTGCTCTAGAAGGAAAAGTCTTTCTCGATGATCTCAGCCGCTTTGTCAAGCTTCTCCGGCTCGATTACCAGTGAC
>NW_001813975.1:1148360-1152010 GCF_000149585.1 Histoplasma mississippiense | reverse complement strand
GAGATGCTGAAGGGTAACATCGACGGTAGGATTATCCGCGTGCAAACGTTCCAAAATTACAGTATCAGCCCCCTTGCAGTAAATCCTGATTTTGCCATCGGGGCATCTGAAAATGGTAGACATTCGTTTTCTCGTTGAGTTAAATTCGCAAACCGCAAGTAATTCAAATTCCTGCTCTTGACCGTTCGCAGAGATGATAACAGACTTCGGTCGCCGGTTCGTGAATCGGTAGCCCATCATAACTGCACCCTCGACTAGTGCGCCTTCATCGGGAGACGCAGCCTGGTATTTGATAACATCTGGCTTTTCCGCCTTTCTCTCTGGAATGACGGTGTGGCACGTAGCTAGTAGACAAAGAAAGTGATGGATTGCTGTCCGGGTGGGATGCGAGTTCAAATGCTCAACGAGTTGTTTAAAGTCATACATTCCCATTTCTGAGTCATCGCCATCCACCACTCTTCTGTCCTCGGATACAACTTCGGCATACTGAAGCCCGCCGATAGAACATTGCTTAAACTCCATCATGTTGCATGTTAACGTGCCTGTTTTGTCAGAGAAGATGTATTCAATTTGGCCTAACTCTTCGACCAAAGAAGAGGTACGGCAGGTGGCAGATGTGTCGGTTTTGTCGTAGTAAATATCTAGGTCAGAATTTATGAGGAAAGCATGATAATACTTGACTATTTCTATAGTCACGAATAGAGATATAGGAACAAGGTTAGAGTAGAGGACCCAGTAGGTAAAAATATCAGAGAAGAATTGTTGAGCCGCATTAACATTCCCGATGTATAGGTAGGTGAGCTCGTCCGCAGATTTCATCCGAACAACCAAGTGTCCTACCGAACTGATCAAGCTAAGGATAAGCAAAATTCCGACAAGCATAAGAATTTGCAGGTTAACCATGCGTTCGACGGCAGTTCTCTTGATCGGCGTTGCGGTTGCGTTCCTCATCAACTTCGTTTCATGGCCAGTAAAAACGACAAGACCATGGATCCAAGGGGTATTACGCAAAGTAGCACCTCGGAGGAGGAGTTGATCAGGGTTGAGGGCCAACTCCTTTTCTCCACCTCCAGCTTGCAACGTCAATGTAGCTTCATAGGTATAAAGGCTGGAGTTGGGTTGTTCGGATTTGATTCTCCCAGTGAGCCTACCGAGTTGACTGGGACTAACAAGATCAGCCGTTTCTGGTATAGCTTGTTTTATTTTGAGGTTCGTTTCGCCGTCCAAGTTCGCAGTTTCAATGTAACAAAGGCCCTCTGGTTCGGAACTTGCAAGGAGAACCAGGTCTGCGGGGAAAGGCTGCTCTGATTCAACTTTGACGATATCTCCAACTGCTACATTTATCCATTTCGTATCCTCAAAAGTGGAGCCTTTGAGAACCTGTGCCCTCGAGTAATTAAGGGATTTATCAGAAGTCTTCCGTTTCCAATCTTCAACCAGTTCCTTTATAGCTGACACTAGGAGCACAACAGCGAGAGGGGCGATGGTGGTATATCGATTAGTCGGGGAGATATTAGGGATTTGCTGGAGGGCGGCAGTGAACAAGAAGAACAAGTTCGCATATTTAGAGAATTGCTCAAATAGGAATTTCGGCACGAAGGTAAACACATTGTATTTGGCAGTTGATATGTGATTGTCCACATATCTATTTGCCGCATTCGCCGGAGAATTGTTGAATAGGATGACTCGAGGGCCCAACGTCGACGGATCGACCTTACGCCTTCCAAACCCAAATTTGAAATCACTAGCACTAAATTTTTTCTCTTTGAGTCTTGATGAACTTCCTCCATCATCGTCTGCCCCAACGGTTTCTACCCCGGCCGATCTAGCACCCGTTTCAGTCAACGGCAAGTCCATTTCCGAGTACGGCGATTCATCCCAAGCATATTTTTTGCTCTCCCCACCAATCCGCCGCCTAGGCTCAATATGCTGTTCCGATCCCGTGCCCGAGCATCTCTCACAGGAATTGCACCGTCCATGTCATTTTGATCATTATAGTAACCTTGCGCTGATCGCGTATCATCAAAATCGTTCAAGTCATCTGAATATCGCTGGTAGTTGTGTAAATCTGAAGTCTGTGAATACGGTTGGTATGCTTCACCTGCCCCAGAAAAGAGGCCTGTCCCAGCTCCAGAGCGCGATCCTGTAGTCTGCGTTGGCTGTCGGCCTCCAACAAACGCATCGTATGACACCGATGGCCTTGGTTGGGAAGCATCAGAATCTTGAATGTCGAATTGTTGTAAGAGGCGATCGTCAGTTACTGGAGGGCGCTGGCCGCTGTTGTATACGGAGGCCGTGTCTTCGACCTGTACAAGGTTACCATCGTTTCCAGGGGGCGAGCGATAGCCCGGCCGCCCGCCACCGGCCATATCGCAGCAAGTGGCGACGAAATCACCGTCACTAAGTTGCCTTATGGTGGTAGAAGGGGCGCATTTATGGACAGTGGCCGGGAGAAGTGGAGGGAGGGTTCAAGTTGTGTTGGAAATCTTCAGGGCGACAAACGAACAAGAGCTGTCTGCTCTGCGGCTTGTGCTATAAAAGCCTAGTTTTCTTGATAACGATATATGAAAAGTTTGGCTGAAGAGCAAATCTCATGAAAACTGTTTCCATAACAGTGTCGATGTCGACAGGTTGAACCAGCCAGGGCTCCCCGTCGTTGAATGTTTTCCGTCATCCACTGAGGCTTAGTCCTGGCTAAGAAAGGAGCCGCAGCAGGCACCACGCGCGTATTACGGTTACCGTACCATCGCCAGCCAATGAGGTCCGGTGTAACCACGCATTGGTATTGTAATATGGTAAAGCCTTTACCACGGGTTGGCTTCGTTCAGCTCCGTGATAAGCCAACTGACGGAACACATTTTCCCGTCGAAGTTTTTATATCTTGGTTGTCGGCGATTCATCCATCGAATCCGACTTGTGGGGCTGTGGCTGTTCTTTTGAAATGTTGGTGGCGGATTGTTCCCCAGAGATTCCGATATTGTCTGGAACAAAAGGTTGTTTGACAGTAATTACTAGTAGTGTCATTACGAGCAGGCCAAGAGCAGTGACATAGGGCTGGAGAAGCAGGAAAGAATATCAATTCGATATATCTTCTGCTGGCCAATTTTTGTTGCAAATTTCAGCTCGGTGTCAACAGAGATTGAGATTACTGCTTGCTCTCTGTGCAGGCGGAGACATCCGCTGGTGCATCAGCTCTTCCGGCCTGAGAGCGCACTAGTTCGTAAGCGCCCAGAGATTAAAAGACGCAACGATATCCATCAAGGAAAAGGTCAATCGCCAAAATCTCTTGTGGGTGGCATGTGTCGAGCTGAGGGCTACTTCCAGTTATCATACAAAATAACACATTCGTCATCAAGGACATATAAAAGAAAAAGTGGTATCAAAGGATCATTGATCTATCTCTCATTCGCGGCGCTTGATTCTGCAGCATCTTGACGCTTTTGTTCCCGAGTCTTCAAATCTTCCTCCAACTTCGCGGATATGAACTTGCTCATGGCCTTTATCTTAGCCAGTGCCACAGTGGAGCATGAAATCATGCTATAAAGGGTCTCCTGGCGTCCCGTCTAGCTCTTGTTCACGACCAATCTCGCCAGGTCTTTATCAATAGCAATGACGAGGTTCTCTACCCGAACCGATTCCTCCCTTTGAAG
>NW_001813975.1:1146147-1147702 GCF_000149585.1 Histoplasma mississippiense | reverse complement strand
ACACTAATATACGTGTAAGTTAATAAAATATATAACGTAGTTTACTTTGTGCAAGCAAAAATCGAATGATACAGAGCCTTTTCTATCCCCGGCAAGCCAGCGGAGGCGAACGAACGAACCTAGTTTTCCCCAATTGCAGCTTGACATGTCCATATTCATCGCCGAAGGACACAGTCAACGGGCGGAGCTGGTCTAGAGCACGGCCATCGAGTCGCACATTTTTATGGAGAGCCTCCAAGATGAATGCGCGCTCGTTAGCCGAAATATCAGCTTCCTTCGGCATGCTCAGGCGTTTCTATCCAATATAGAATAGATGGCACATCTCTAATTTCCAAATATGCTTATAACGCATCAATGTTTATCCGTTTATAGCTCCTGATGACTAAACGCATATCTCTTGGCATTTAATTGTCACGTCGATGTTCCTTCATTACCAACGAAGAAGCACGCTGCTCCAGTTAACTCTATCCCTTTATACTTTCCTTTATCTTTCTTTCAAAAAGATTCATTGCTATTGCAAGGTCCAAAATGACTACAGGTATGTGTAACATCTATCCTGTCAACGAACTGGGTTGCTAATTCTCCTCCAGCACACAGACCAACTTTCGATCCGGTAAGCTACCCTTCCTCAACAATCACAAAAGTACAACAAACTCATAGTTTGGAGTAGGCTCGAGGCAAGGAGGCTCTGAGAGGCCCCGCCTATCACCAGCGTCTTCTCCCCGCACATACGTTCCTCAAAACCAGGTATGAGATCCGCATTATACTCTCCCAGCCAGGGTTCCCATGTCACTGACGTCCATCGTTACTAGACAACCTGGCCAAGGTGGTGATGCGGACGAGAAGCGCGATCTGAGAGCCGAGCTCCTGAAAGCCGAGGCCGCTCATTTTGCCAAGAAGGGTATTTCCCAAGATAAATCCGCGCCATCTACAACTGCGATCGATCCATCTATACCGAAACGCCAGCTAGAGAATGGGCCAAGCGAATATGAAAATGGAGAAATAGAGGACCCGGAAGCTAAGAGACGGTGGATATTAGAGGAAACGCGGGATATAGATGCGGATTCGGCCGGTTCAGAGAGTGATACTAGTGAAGACGAGAGGTAGGCGACGACACCAGGGGTTGCACTTGAGATATATGACGCTGATTGGATAAATAGTGATGATGACGAAGATGAGACTGCGGAGCTAATGCGGGAATTGGAAAAGATTAAGAGGGAACGGGCTGAGCAGAAGGCGAAAGAGGTTTGTGCATCATCACAAGTTCTGTTCCTTTCCTTTCATTGCGCAACTAGAGTATGCTGAAACAAGACGGTCGTTAGGAGCAAGAGAGAGAAGCTCAGGAGAAGGAGAAACGCGAGGTCGATATTGCCCGAGGCAACCCGCTACTCAACCCTCAGGATTTCAGTGTTAAGCGGCGATGGGACGATGATGTTGTCTTTAAAATCCAAGCCCCGCGGTACGGAGAATAGAGGCAAAAAGGAATTTGTCAATGTATGACGACTTGATTTCCCAATTGCTACATGCCTTTGATAGATGGAATTGGCTGAACAAA
>NW_001813975.1:1139365-1142675 GCF_000149585.1 Histoplasma mississippiense | reverse complement strand
CCTTGACCATACATAACCATAGCCATATCCTTAATATCCATAAAGTCACCCACCACCGCACTGCACTGTCTTACTCAGAACCCACCTCATCCCTTTTCCGCTGCGATGAATTCAACCATCCGAACGCCGACGCCCCGCCCACAGGGTTCGCCGAGCGAGACTTACCGGACAACGGCCCCGCACCACCTCCATCGCTCGAAGAGGATTTCCCCGAGCCAGTACCATTCACGGATGGCAGCGCAGGATGGGATGAAGATGTTGTCATATGATCGTGCCCCTCGCCGCTGGCGCTCGTGTTGATACGGTGTTGTTCTGTGGGGGAACGGAAGTCATTGGCGACGCCAGACGGGGCAGTTCCTGCGGCAGAAGTTATAGTTGTGGCCGTGGCTGTAGTTGTGGCTACAGAGGTACCAGGAGCGCCGGAGGACGCCTGTTTCGACAGCGTGCTCACGGACGAGGCCGGTTTAGTCGGTTTCAGGATCTTCATATTTCGCGTTCGTGTGGAACGCTGGTAAGCGGACATGAAAGGACTATTGGAGCTGCTGTGGATACTTGGCCCCGTAAATGTTGTGGACGCTCCCGTTGTTCCCGTATTATCCCCCTTACTGCCAGTCGTATCGCGGCGCCAGGGTCCCCAAACGCCGCTACCTTCTGCTTTCGCAGATGAGGTCGATGTGCCCGTAGAGGCGCGTTCACCCGTGCTGGATTTGGGACGGCGCGGGTCTGGGCTTCTATTACTATTATCTGTGGGGTCGTCGGCGAAATGGCGCGAGGGGGAACGGGTTTGTGTTCGTCCTGAGATGTCGAAGGAGTCTGATGAGTTGCGAGCAGGTAGGGAAGCGGATGTATCGGCTTTGTTCGGGAATGTGCTATTATCATGGGCTACAGAAGCTGGAGGTTCACGCTCAGTGCCGGCCTGGTCCCCATTGGTCGTTGGGAAACCATTTCGCTTGTCATCGACAGCTCCATTGTACTGTGCCGATCTTAGTGCAAGAGTGGCCTCAGGACCAGTAGCTAAATTTCTAAACGTAGAATCATCCTCCGGGCGAACCAAAGGTATTGAGATTTTGTTGCGCTCGTCGTCAACAATGAGCATCTTATCTTGCGAGAATAGAATGTCCGCGTTGTGTGCACGGAGGACGTCGCTGCCCAGGACGATCTGGATGCTTTTGTCACCCAAACCTGCGCCACGAATGACAAATCGAACCGTCAACGCGGGCAGCTGAGGGACTGGGCTCCCGCCGCGAGACGACGGCTGATAGACACTAGCCTCGGGGAGATAGACTGGAAGTTTGATGATACGCACGCCATTCTCCTCGGCCGCCTCTTCCTCAAGCCCTAGTTTCCGCACCATTTGATCGCTAATGGCTGAGCGGTACGATCCCGTACACACCACAGCGTAAAGCAGTGAGTCATTGGAAAAATTTGTCGTAAGCCAGCAACGAATGATGCAAGGAGAGGGACCTAAAATGAACAGTCCGGGCGGTGGTGGCAAAGGGGCATTGCTGGTAGACGAAGGTCCATTTCCACCACCAAGCAAACGAGATGCTTCTAGCCCCATGCTATTGGTGCGCATGGAATGGTGAGATTGGCCAGAAGAGCTCTGTTTCCCGTCAGATCGATGAGAAAGCGACCGCTCTGTCAGGGGATGGCTTCCCAGCCCGCTGCCAGTCCTCAATGGGAGGAACTCCGTCGCTGATCTGTTTGCTAGGTTATAATACATCGAACTCTCGTCGAATCGCACACTATTTGCACGTGAAGCTCCACGGCGAGGTTCGTCCTCGTTTTCCATATGCAGCACTCCCGTCAGCCCATGCTGGTGTGTTTGATCAAAACCTTTGAAAGGCTCAGCAGTCGGATTAAAGGATGATTCTAGATCCAATGATAACGTTAGCAACAGCATTCATTTCCAAACAGGGCTTAAAAATTTACGCCGTACTGCATTTCTCACGTACGGTTTCAATCAAAATGGTGACTTACCTTGATGGTGCGGGGTGCCAATAGGTCCGGGGAATGGAGATAACGGACCCCAAACACTCTTCATCCTCGCATCGTCGTCCCGACGCCGTTCCAGCCTAGATATCCGCTCTCCGTGTTCGAGCTGGGCCGCAAAGAGGTCTTTCACTTCCTCTTTAATGCGCCAGATGTCTTCTCTTGATGCAAACGGGTACTGCGCGTCCATCCCCGATAACCATTCACGGCGTAGCAAAGTCCACACCAGCGTAGGAAATTGCTCTTGGGAGCGGCGTAACAGTTATGCGTTATGCTGGGACAAAGGGTGAAACGGGAAAGGAGGAAGAAAAGCGACCGCGAACAACGCCTACTCCTCAAAGCAAGCATCCGTAGACGGCTCCACAGTAAAAGCGCAGGGAGCAAACAGGTAGCTGTTGTAAAAATAACGACCCTATCGATGCACCTGAGATCGAAAACAAATGGACCTCCCGTTGAAATAACCCTTCCAGTAAGAGAACACAAAAAAGAAGAAAAGAAAGAAAGGAAGAAACTGAAAAGAAAAGAGCAAGGGAAAGAGAGGGGGGAAAAAGTAACTACCAACACAAAAGTAATCCTTGTAAACTGTTCGTTTTCGTTAAATGATTCCCGAACTTTTTATTTTTTCCCCTTTTTTTTAGGGAAGTATGTGATAATAATATCCCTTCCTCACAATTTCTTTCCCCTCTCTTCCTGTTAACCTGCGTATTTATCTCAACCCCGTCTGCCAATATAATATTTTTGAGCCTCCAGCACAGGGACCTCTCTTCTCCCTTGATCAAAAAAAAGAGGAAAGAAGAAGAAAGATAAATCTGATAACAGTTTGCTGTAATGTCAACGCGTTAACAGGTCACACCTGTTGCCTCCCACCAGGGCCAGGCTCTGCGACAAGGCCTGAACAGGCCTCCGCCCACCCAGATGGTATGTATATAGAATCTGCCAGGGTATCGAATAGAAGCACACGGGGCCCGCTAGATTATCGTATGTAGATCTTGATAGTCGGTCCAACGGGAGCAGATGAAATTCTAGCACCTTGGGACGAGGGGTTTGGGGGATGGGGAACGCCGCGAGGTCCTTGTTGTAGTTGTTACTGTCGAAGGCTGAGGCGGAGAAAGGGTTTGTGTATACTGGGTAGCGAGGGTAAAGTGGGAGGCGATGGGATGGCGGGCAGGGAGAGAACAAGGGGAAGTTTGGTTATCAGTGTACGGGAGAAGAAGGCTTCTGTTTCTCTCTCTCTCTCTCTCTCTCTCTCTCTCTATCTCTCTCTCTCTCTTTCTCTCTAATTCCGTTTCACTGGGAAAAGAACGTTGTAGCGGTGGAG
>NW_001813975.1:1135018-1136797 GCF_000149585.1 Histoplasma mississippiense | reverse complement strand
GAACGTTGTAGCGGTGGATACACAAGGGTTATTTGCCGCTGGTCAAGACGGCTGTGATGGTGGTGTTGGACTGTGGTAACAGCGGAGGGGGGGGATGGATGATACGCCGGGGGCGAATGCGGGTACAAAGAAAGGGTACGTTGTTAAATACTTCGCGGGTTCCCGGTGGACGATAATGGTGAGCTGTTTGGAACAGGGGGTTTTGCTGGGGAGCTTTCGTTGCAACGGAGCCGTGGAGAGAGCAGTTGGCGGTGGATGTTGGTGGACGTTGGTGGACGTTGGTGGTGAAGAGGTTAGTTAAGTTGCCGTCAAGCTAAACTTCGAGGTTAGAGTTGACGATACAATTCGAGCCGGTGACTAGCGCGAATAGCTGGTTGCAAGCAGGTATTGGCCATAACCATTCTATCCATGGATGCAGGCTCCCGGCTCCCTCGCTCGTAGCCACGGAATCCGCGAGTGGGAAATCATTTTCCTCTCTGACTTCTTGTTCTTTATGCATACGGACGACCCAAGCGGCCTCCTCCTAGGTCAGTCACAGAAGCATACATCCAGCAGAACATCTCCGCCCGCCCCAATGCATGGATGTTGCTATGCTTCAAATCCTCGTCGTGGATGCGGCCAGACCCGGACCTGCCTGACACGGTCTAGCGTCTTGCGTCTTCCGCTTCGGGGCTTTTTTATGTACAGACCTCGTCCCTCCTGTGGCAGTCTCCCGAGGCTTTGCTGGAATTACTGCATGCGCCCTCTCCTTCCTCCCTCGCCGTGTTTTCATGTCAGATACCAGGTAACCTGGTTTCCTGCCCTGTCTTAATCTCTGCGTATCCAGTCCAATTGCCTACTTTCGCATTGCCTTCTGCTTAGGGTTCCCAGTTGCGCCTCTCCCATGTAGTGGTGTGCTGAGTCTTTCCACTCATATCTAGACTGCGTGTCGCAAATGCTAAAACTAAAAATCACAGCATTCCGGAAACAGAGCAACTAGATCTCCTCGCGCGCTGATCACACCACGCTCCCTGGCAAATAGCTCCTGATTGAGAGTGCAGGCTCCAAAGATGGGTGTGTCGTTGAAACGCCCCTCTCTTTTGGAGACAGCGACTGCTCCTCCAGCTCCCCATTCATCAACGTATTCTATGATCTGCTATCGCCCTGGCTTCGTGTCTCCTGGCAACATCGTACGGGGATGAAGTTGAGGTCCAGAGTTAGCTTCAGCCAAGTGGCAGTCTTGCTCCTCCCAGAGAGAATTTTGACATTCTCTAGTCAGCGTTTTCGAGCTGATGTTGTGCGGATGCGGGCTGGGGAGGTTAGACCTGCGGTGTTCCAGCATTAATATGGAATCACTCCTCTCACTCCTTCCCCGGGGAATTCTGGAGCGCTTCAACTAGAAATCATTCTGCCGGGTGGATTCCTTCGGCGTGAAAAGATAGGTAGAATCAGTGGCTGCGAATTACAATAGACGATTCTATTTAGATGGGAAATCCTTCCGTCATGAAAAGTGCAAGAATCTTCCCTTCAACCGCCTGCCTTGCGATTCAACTCGCGCATCTTGATATTTATTATAAGAAAGAATAACGAATTTGAATGGAGATTAGAGATATATTTTACCATGCATATCACTGAAAATAAATTTGGTATTAAAAATATCTTATTATTAGGTGAATAGAAATGATAACCGACTAAGATAAATTCGGCTGATTTCATCTATGACTACGGAGTACTGACTACTTGATTATTCTAGCTCAAACAACTATCAACATCACGGACTGACAGATCAAGAGTCCAAAT
>NW_001813975.1:1131329-1133088 GCF_000149585.1 Histoplasma mississippiense | reverse complement strand
AGAGCCAACAACTACAATTTCGGCGCATCTGCACGGCGGGAAATGAATAGGAACATTCCCAGGCGTAAGGTGTGGGTAATGAGTCCGAATCGCCCTCGTCACCTCGTCGTACATAACTTGATATCCTGCCGGGTTGAAATGGAGGCCTAAAACACACAGGGAAAAAAAAAAAAAACAAAACAAAACACCCATTAAGTAAGTAAAGGCAGCTTCTCATGGTTGGAGGACCCAAGAACGAAAAATGGTCAGTTATATATACGTGTGTGTATATATAATGCATATACATACCATCCGACAACAAGGCCTGCAACTTCTTATTCGCAGGGGCATCTCTTGATCCCGGGAGCGGCTGGCCTTCCACCCACCCTGCCGCGGTCATGAATGCAGTCCATATGTCGGCGACGGGCACGTTGAGCGCATTGCCCACTTGCCGGCAGGCGTCTGCATACTTTTTTGTCTGGGACGCTTTGCGCATTACTGCTACGGAGGCTGGTTCGGGCGTGCCTGACGGTGTATCCGTACCCATATCTGTATCTGTATCTGTATCTGCAGCGGAAAACTGATACTCATCGACAGGCGGTGGGGTTAGGAGGAGAAGGTTTGTTTCCTTGTGCTCTTTGATAAGCGGGTGTGTGAGGATTTTTCTTAAGTTGGCTTCGTAGGTGGGGAGGGGGACGTGTTGTTCGAATCCAGGAAGGACGGCGTCGTTTGCGCCGAAGAAGACAATCTGCGATTTTTATTTCAAAAATTGCTTCTTGGTTAGTTATTGCTCTTTATTTCCCCCTTGTATCCTCACAAGTGCGCATTTTGTAACGGATTGACTGGTATTTTGGTGTGTGATGAGTTACCATTAGGCGGACTTTCGCCTTTTGCACTGGCGGGAAGAAGCATGGAAAGATGGCGAGAGCCTGTTGCGATGTATAGCCACTGCCATATGATCAACATTGGATGCCATCAAGTAATGTATGTACCATCAGTAATTTTTAGATAGCATTCTTTACCTGAAACCGCGATTGATGATATCGAAACGTCTGATATAATCTATGTGAATATTTAGCTGGCAAGTTCCGAGAAGAGAAAAATAAACAGAAGCAACGGAGCATTCCCACATCTCTCGATCGTTTGGACGAATGAGAGGAGATATCATCAAATCTATACACGCTAATAATGCAAGTACTCAGCGAAAGGGTTAACCCACCACTCTGTAGCGCTGGAGAAAAGGCGAATCCTCTCCCCTGATCGCACGAGCCCTGCGTTATGGAGTCGCCGAAAATAATAAATTGTTCATATTCTACGTAGGGCGGCGAGCTGGAGGCCTCCGGGATGACTGTATGTTTGATTAACATGGCGGGGTTTGGCGGTGATGTTGTCAATGGCAACTTAGAATATTTGAGGGGGAACAATCCATGGATATATTTATTTAAGTTAACTAGTTAAGTGATTGATGCGGGGCTTGAGGTCAGGACGAACTTTAGCGGTTGCTTGCCGCGACCAAATTGCGCCAACTGGCACCACAACGTTTTCATGATCAACATGCTATTACATGATTTGAGTGGAGCGCATCATAGGAACAGGAAATATTCTGCTCTAGTATAACCTAATCGAAACAACAAGCTCTATTATTGCCAAAAGCTAGAAATGTTATGTGGAATGTTCATCGTGCGTGCCATATATTGGGATCCGACTTTGAAGATATCGCTGTCAGGATTTGGAAAGCCCAAGAAATGTTTAAAGTCGTCAATCAAGTCCGACGGATCGT
>NW_001813975.1:1125649-1127331 GCF_000149585.1 Histoplasma mississippiense | reverse complement strand
CCACAAAAGTTAGGAGGAAAAAGTCCTGAATTGTATTTCAATTTTTTTGTACTGTCCATATTGTAACATTCTCTTTATTCAAATATATTTTCTCCTCTTAATTTAATGGTCGTATCCGACATAGTGTTGAGGATATTCATTTTTCCTCATGGGGTACCATACCAGTTGCACGGTGTGCCCATACAAAAGATACCAGCGTATGTATCCCCGCAGCCCCGATCCTGGTCTGACCAGCAACCGCAACCCCGTTTGCCGCCCTCGACTCCCACTTCCCTCCAACCGAACCCCCATCCCGCATCCCCCCATCCCGCATCCCCATGCTCCGGCCAGCGAGCATTCCACGTTTCTCGCCACGCTTTCTATCCTCCCACGCTTCCCTCTCTGCCTCCTCGAAGCTCTGTGCGGCAAAACCTTACTCCCGCGGCCCAGTCACCCCGCCAGCAAGAATGTCTTCTGGAACCGCTGCTCCTGTGCTGAACCCGAAGACGGCACGGATTGGTTAGTTCTGATTCTTTGGTCTTGAAGAATGGCGATGGCTAATAGGTAGCTGCTTCTTTGCGTTAGGGAATCCGGCACTTTTGTATGTTTGACCTCATTTCTAAGAACATACAGTCTCCTGGGCTTGACGACCTGCGATGGATATATATATATATATATCTCTCTATATAAAGAATTGGACGCTGTATACTACATGAAATGCTTTGCTGACCGGTGGCGTCTTTTTGCGCTCCTACAGCATTTGCGATATCCAGGAGAAATTCCGCCCGGTTATCTATGAGTTTTCCAAAATGTCAGCATTTTCCCCCCCTCCCTGACAGCAATCCCGCGTATACTAGAAAGAGACGATAAACGCAATCACTCTATTTCAAACCCACAGATATACCTATGGAGAACCCAACTAACGTATCACCACAGAATCACCACAGCCTCCAAGCTCCTCCGGGCTGCCAAACCCCTTAACATCCCCATCTACATCACCACCCAAAACCGCGCCCGCCTCGGCACGACCGTCTCCGAGCTCGGTCCTTACATCGACCCAGCCACAAACCCCAATGTCCGCGCCGACCTCGACAAAACCCTCTTCTCCATGGTCACCCCGGAGCTGAAGGCCCAATTCCCAGCACAGCCGCTCGACGCCATCATCGTCGGCATCGAGTCGCACATCTGCATCATGCAGACGACTCTGGACCTGCTGGCGCTGGGCCACAGAGTGTATGTGGTTGCGGATGGGGTGAGCAGTGTCAACCCGGAGGAGAGGGTGGTGGCGTTGGCGCGGCTGCGGGATGCGGGCGCGATTGTGACGACGAGCGAGAGTCTTTTATTTGAGATCATGGGCGATGCGAAGCATGTGGTGTTTAAGCAGGTTAGTGGGCTTGTGAAGGAGACTGGAGACGAGACGAAGAAGGCCCTGGGAGTGTTTTGTGGCAGTAAGATCTGATATGATATATGATCTGATATGTATATACAGTTTTATTATTATTATTATTATTTTCTTATCTTGAGATTTGATAACCTTTTGCGAAACTAAGGGGGGGGGGGACGACGGAGGAAATTTATGAATTTTCATATTTGACGAATGTGATTTTTTCGTGACGCGCGAGCAAAAGGGATAACATCCTTCCCGTAACGCAGCAGGTATGTATGGTATATATGAGAATATCTGTTGATTGCTGAAATTTGGT
>NW_001813975.1:1116434-1124359 GCF_000149585.1 Histoplasma mississippiense | reverse complement strand
AAAACCTGCTTCATAACAACTTGGCCCCAATCGTCCACAAAGCATCGCTGAAGATGGCCCAGGGAACCCCATCGAACCATAAAAAGAAAAAGCTGCATCTCCTCTCTCTCTCTCTCTCTCTCTCTCTCTCTCTCTCTCTCTCTCTCTCTATCTGCCTACGGGTGAATTAAGTGTAATTAAGTGTACCTTTCGCCATTTTCTTGAAGATATTCTCGTCCACAGTAGCAGCCTCACAGTTCGACGTTTTGGAGGCTTCGCCAGAACTGTTGCCGCCATTTTTCCACTCAACAGCCCACATCCTCAACGCGAAGAGTTCATCGATAAATGCTGGGAGAAAGGTGCCGGGGCCGTGCACTCCGTCTTTCACGGCAGCGCGCTCAGCAGCAATTTCGAGCAGAAGTAAACTAGCTAGTACTGCGAGTAGTTTGTCACTTCTGTGCACGGCAAGGAAGGAAGCAGCTATAGTGCCAATTATGCAACCGGTCTGGGAAACAGATTGGGTTGGTTAGATTGTGATTTATAGCAGGATGAGGCTGTTTTTCGGCAGTGAATAGGTGGGAATCAGAAAAGGGGAACGGAGGCAAAGTAATGTTAGTTGTAAGACTTACGCCTGTAATATGTCCGAGGAGACTGTGTCCATTGCCAATGGCAAGAGTGCGCTCGCCATCGCTCAGGTAGTCCACGGCACCGGTGAGAAGGGCGATGTTTCCTGGGAAAATTGCTTGTTATATATACATTTCGAAATCAAGAGATTGGTTGCTGTTTAATCCCAATCCTATAGTACGGTCTGATGCAAGTGCATATAATGGAGAATGAAAATATGTACTATAGAGGATTTGTGTGTGTTGTGTCCTTTGAGATTTCCAACGACGTGCTTATCACGCCAAAAGGAAAAGAGGATAGGAGTAATTGGTACAGGGAACAATATGGAAAAGGCTTACTCTCCCGTTTCGCAAGGTCCATGACAAGTCTCGCTTTTTCTTTGCAGTTCAAAGTACTTGGTCCGCTGTCGACGCCGACCTGGTGCCCGCGGACTTTGCCATACAATTGAATCAACTCGCTTTCATTCCCTTTAATAAGGTCGAAATATCCACCAGCCATGAGCTTTTTCACAGCTTCGCGGCGAACATCCGTAGCACCAGCCCCAACTGGATCAAACACAACAGGGTTCCCTTCGGCATTATACGCCTGTAGAGCTTGGAGGTAATTATCGATGCTTTCATTATTCAGGGTCCCCATATTAATCAATAATGAACCGCCATTTTTGGCGAGGTCAACTGCTTCGGGGCCATATCCGGACATAATTGGAGATGCACCACTACATTGGGGTCAGTCATAATAAACATTATCGAATAGTAACAAGTTCGGAGTTCTTACATTGCAATGGCGACGTTTGCAGCAAAATTAGCTACCACAAAATTGATCATATTGTGGCATAAGGGTCGCCTTGTCGCCACCAGGTTGACGATATCTGGCACTTGATCTAATAGCAGGGTAACTTCATTCTCCCGAGGAGGGAGGGGAATCGTGGCTAAGGCAGGAATTTGTTTCACTAGTTTGCAAAACGATGCGGCGGCTTCTCTCGGGTTTTCCGCCGCCATGATCGCGCTCACAATCGCAGCACCATCAAGGCTTTTCAGTGGTGCTTGTGATTGGTATATAACTCGTTGAACATTTGACAAGTTGATACCACCGATCGCAACAGTTCCGACTCGTCTGGGCATTGTGGAAAGAAAGGCCAAAATCTCTCTTGTGCCAGCAGGCCCGATAATAGACTTGGTGTTGGTTTTCCTTTATCACCGTCAATTGCCAATTCCACAACTTGAAGCTGCAAGTTCCATGAGGCTCAAGGACAGCATGGAGCTCTAATATCAAGTAACTTACGTAGGCGTTGCGAATACGGTTCCAATTCCGAGGTAATCAGCCCCATCCTGAACTGCCTTGAGCGCTTCCTCGTTCGAGGATACTGACGCGCCGATATAGGCGTTAGGAGGCAACAATTTCTTTGCGTCTAGTATGCCTAAACAAGCGCAACAAACGGAGCTTAGTTCCCAATTGTAGAGCAGACAGGACAGCGGGACTAACTCATGTCATCCTGTCCAAGATGGACGCCTTCGGCACCAACAGCTAATGCGACGTCAACGCGGTCATTGATGATTAGAGGAACATTGTGCTTCTTTGTAATTTCGTGGAGTCTCTTTGCAGTCTCAATCATCACACCAGAGTCACTGTGCTTGTCTCTATACTGGACAACAGTGACACCTAAACAAGGCAACTTAGTAGAAATGCAAATACGCTGTACACTCCATTGAGTGTGAACTTACCCCCTTGAATGGCATCTTGAACTACCTCACACAAATCCCTGCCGCGCAGAATTGCGGGAGAAGAGTCTGTGACTAAGTATACGGACAAATCCATGGTAATCTATGGGATACGCTTGTAACGGCTGGAAGAGAATATGACAAATGTGATTGTACTCTGCAGGTCTATTAGTAAACAATATCAAGATTCCAAGCAAGCTGATATCCGTAGAAGTAAAAATACGAGCAGCGATTAAAAAATATGTTTGTGTTTCCCGTATGGACACATTGTCTCTCAACATTCATTCACGGTCGAATATAGTCATGCAGGAACAGTGCCAGGCCACAAATAGCGGCAACCCGCACCAAAATCACGGTGGTTTTTTAGCCAGGAAAGCAGCCAGAGTTGGCAGTGGGGTCTAGTACAATATATGAATACAAGTAACATTTTCCATGAATTTTATAAGCGTCAACTTAAATGGCTTTAATACAAGATCAAAGAAGGTTGAGAGGAGATTGTTCTGCTACATGAAACAAAGCATTGTCAATAGCAGAAACTGAATCGAATCAAGCAACAAAGCACATACATAGGGTGAAAGGATACGTCATACGTAAAGCGCGGGAAACATAGTTCTTTCAAGGGGCTCCCGGACAAAGGGATTCTGTACCTGATTTTTTAAGTGGTGGTCGTGGCTTTTTCGATTGCTGGAAACGTATAAAGAGCGCAGATGGAAAGGACGGCATCCAACCTGGGAATCCAAAGGATAGGAAACACCAGGGTCTTTCTATACACCGAACACAAAAGAGAATGAAATGACTCGCCCTCAATCATAGGACCCTTTTTCACGTATATTAGAGCAATTCGACGTCAGAATTTCCTCTTTGGGGCATAACAGCCCGTCCACGTGATCTATCCCATCTCGCGATTAGTCAGCCCGAGAAATCACATTCTGCCGCCGATTGGATTTTTCCGGATTCGGACACCGCCCACCCTTGCTCTCCTCCAACATTAAAATTAAAATCTTTCTTTTCCGCTCATCCACAACCTCCTTCAACCATCGCCATCACCACACCGGCTTATCCAGATTGTTTTATCTTATCCCTTAGCTGGGCATTCTGATATTGTTTCCCACTTCATCTGATCGGTGCTGCCCCCAACGCGCTGCCATTCTGTGCTCACTGAGATATCTCTTTGTCTCGGCCCAACCCACGTTCCCCATCAGGTTCCCCAAGCCTTCTGCCACCAAGTAAGATAGAGCACCTGTCTATGTATTCGCCCTACGTCAACGCTTTCGAACACCACCTGCCGCTCAAGCTGCAAACGTTTCGCCCTGTGCGAAAACCTTGTAGTTACCATTCCAGATCTTGTGGCTGAGATTCACTTGCTCTGAGTTCACCTACGCTATCAACCCTTCCATATCGCAGCCGAGCCGCAGAGATTTCCGCTTTCACTATCCTACTCAAGATATCACGGGCAAATTTCGTGATACGCATGTCTTGTAGCAATCGAAACTCCATTCCCCAGCCCCTCTCCCGCGTTTCGTCCCATATCCCTCCTCTTCTTAGCCTCTTAAAGAATTCCAAAATCTCGTCTCTCTTCTTACCGTGACAATGGCTACTACCGTCAACATCCGTCGGGTAAGTCAATTTTCGGAGCTCTTCCTGTCACTCGAAATATATGTTGGGCTTACATATACTAACATGATGCAACAGGACAACCCTGATCCCTTTTACCGTTACAAAATGGAACGCCTCCAAGCAAAGATCGAAGGCAAAGGCAATGGCATCAAAACCGTTGTTGTTAATCTCAACAATGTTGCCCAGTCTTTGGGTCGCCCACCAGCCTGTAAGTATACTATGCCTGCCGATCTTCGTTCCCTTGTTTTTCTTCCGTTTTTTTATTGTCGTTCCGATGCCAAGGCCAGTTTGATACTAACCTCTGGGAACTAGACTTGATCAAGTACTTCGGATTTGAACTCGGGGCTCAAGCAAACGCTAAGCCGACAGATGATCGCTGGATTATCAACGGCGCCCACGACGCTTCCAAACTTCAGGACTACCTTGACGGGTTTATCGTAAAATTCGTTTTGTGCAAGAAGTGCAAGAACCCAGAAACCGAAGTTGTCGTCAAAGAACCCCGCATTATCCTGGACTGCAAAGCCTGTGGTGAACGGTCCGATGTCGACCTTCGTCAAAAGCTTAGCAGTTTCATTTTGAAGAATCAGCCAAAGAAGGGAAAGAAGGACAAGTCCACCAAGAAGTCTCGGCGCGAAAGAAACAAGGGCAAGGGCGACGGAGAGACGAATGGGAGAGGCAAACGGAGAGTCAAATGGTAGCCCGGTAGATAGCAACTCCGATGGAGGAGATGAAAACGGGCGATGGGTGCTTCTCCACGCCCCATAGTGATGATGACCTTACTTCGTCGCATCAAGCTGAGGCCGGAAAGAAATCGAGCAGTCCCAAGAAATCGACGACGACGACTGGGCGGTTGATGTTTCCGAGGAAGCTGTCAAGGCTCGTGCTCAGGAACTCCCCGACGATGTTAAACGTTCTCTCGTCATTGATGATGATGATGATGGTGAAGGGGAAAATGGGTCGGCCTCCGCTTACGATCTTCTCGGTAGCTGGATTATAAGCTCTGCCAAGGGTTCTGAGGAAGGTGTCTCAAGCATCAGTGACATCGACATCTATATGAAGGCCAAAGAGCTGGGAATTGAGTCGAAGCACAAGACCCTCGCCGTCTTGGCTCAGACCATGTTCGACGACAAAATTGTTAAGCAAATTCCATCCAGAGCTGGCATGCTCAAGAAGGTATTGTATAATCTATCTATTAAGTCTATTTGAATTTAGAATACTAATAAACGTTACTTAGATGATCACTTCTGAGCGCCATGAAAAGGCATTCCTTGGAGGAACCGAACGTTTAGTTGGAATTGAACGTCCCAATCTCTGCCCAAGTGTCCCAGCCATCCTACTCGCTTATTACCAGGAAGATCTGATTTCGGAAGAAGTCCTCAAGGCCTGGGGCTCGAAGGCCAGCAAGAAATACGTCGACATCGCCACCAGTAGGAAGGTCCGCAAGGCTGCTGAGAAGTTTATCGAATGGCTTGAGACTGCCGAGAGCGATGAGGATGATGATGAGGATTAAACTCCTGCTGGTAACATCTCCCAAGGGCAATTGTCCATCCTACAACATTCTTTTTTTTCGGGGCCTTTATTCCATCACTTTATTCGTTTCGATTTTTGTCTTACCTTGCTTCCCGTTAGTTTCGTTATATTCGGTCAATTGTATCAATTACCGATCTTATTCACAAGCTCCACTCTACGTCCATCGTACGAGAATAAAATTCAACTAAACCCTCTGTCCCCTTATCGTTTCTTTCATTCGTTTTTGGTCTCTTTGGATGAATGATTTCGTTGCTTGCGTTTTGAACAGTCCAACTCCACTCCTCCATTCGTTTATTATAGGTGTAGCTAAATAACATATGCAAGAGAAATTATTAAAGTGTTCATTATATATTACTCTCAACATACTATTCCCCAAACTATTCTGTTATTGATAACCGACATACCGCGCCGAAAAGTTGTAAATAAGAACAGGTGGTAAGTCACGAGGGATTGCACTGGCATTCGAAGTAAATGATGTCTTCGAAAAGTAGCCAATGCGTTGCGTGTAGTACGAGCCAAAATACGTTAACAACTGGCATAATAATGTTTCATTCCCTATCTCATTAAAACGCTCCAATCACCTCCGCCAACCTCCACAACCCCCTGCTTCCTGCTGAACGAAGCTCTCCCTGCGTTGGTGAATCCGACTGCGAATGTAGCTGGCTCCTCAACATATCCGTAATCCTCTTCTCAATATTTTGCCCCACCCGTGCCAACCTATCAACTGTATCACCGTTCCCGTCATCGATACCGCCTCTGCTCTGTCTCCTCCCTTTCTCAAATATAAACCATGTCAAATCCGCATTCAGCACATGCATAGCTTGAATCGCCTGGGCAAATTCTTCTGTTCCCGTTCTATTTCCCGTTCTTGACGTCGCTTCCGCTCTCTGCTCTCCTGCTGTTTTACCGATCTGCTTCTCGTTATTGGATTCCGTATGCTCGCGCCATGCATACGTGAAGTAATAATCGGGCTGAAAGAAAGATATCGCCGCACCGAGACACTCAAAAATTTCGTCTCTAATATCAGCTACTAAATATACGCTGTGGAGAATGGTGGTAAACAGGCGTGTCAGGGCCTGGAATAGGGAGTTGTGAGGGGTGAATGACTTTGTGCTCGCTGGTGGTGGTGGCGGTGGTGGAGGCTTAGATCGTGCAGTCACTGATGTTGTGGAATCGGGAATTTTGCTTTTGCTGCCAGTGTCAGGGGTTAGCGACTCCATCCCCGTGGCGGTGCGTGAATTAAGACGTTCCTGCTTCTCTATCCTCTGTCGCTGCCTCTCCGCCGCCCGTTCTGAGTCCTGCCGTACTCGCTCCCATGCGCGGAGATACAGTTTCTTCCACCGAGGGAATTCATGCTCAATGCGAGATGCCATGAAGTCCCCCGCGCCTTCGCACATGGCGCCGATTGCAGAGCACGACGCAGAGATTACGAATGCTTCTTCCTGGATGCCGGATTCGTCGATGCTGGCTGGGAAGTTGCGGGTTTGTGCGGGGCCTGTGTGGGGTGTTGTAAGTGCGGTCGAGTTTGGTGAGAGGGTCTGTGGGGTGGTAATTCGTGCGCTAACGGAAGGCCAGAGGTCGTTAATTAGGGGTAAAAAGGTGTTTTCATCATGTGCGAGGATGGGTAGCGCGCGGGTCAAGATGGTAAGTAATGAGCGTCGTAGGAATGGCGATGGTGAGGAGAGATGGGGTGGAATGGATTTGGCAATATTAAGGAGCAAAGTGTGAGATCTGCTTAGAGTCTTTTCTTCTGTGGTAGGTGGTGGCAGTCCCTCTGATTCTGAGCCTATATCACTTTCATCCTCATCCAAGAGTCTGAGCCCATCGTGCTCGGAAGCCCATGGACGTCTAGGGTGAGATTCTTTTTCCAAGCTGTCACCGGCTTCGAGTTCGGAGGCTCGAGCTCGCTTCTCCCTTCCTTTTTGAAATTCATTCGCGATGTCTGAAATTCTACGGGATGTAAGGGGTCTTTTCCGGTGATTGACGGGTTCATTGGTATCTGAGTCTGTGATAGCTAGTTGTGCTGGTCTCTTTGCCCCTTCGTCCACAATAGCTCCTAAAACAGAAAACAGAAGCTCCACCAGTTTAGGGTAGCCGTGGAAAGCATCCAACACTGTAAATATCGATCCAACCAGGTCATCCAGATATGGGATAAGCGATGCCCCACATAACCTCATCATCATGAGTAGCACCTGCGGGGCTTGGGGTGATATGTCAAAAGTGTTAAGCTTCAGAGACACGGAATTCACTAGGTAGTCAACATTATCAACGAGCATAGAGCTTGTGTTGGGATATTTGCAAGCAGCAGTAAGGGATGTCAAGGCATGTAACAGCATGATTCTGCATGTTGGGATTGCTAGAGCCCATCATTTGCAGCACAGGGTATAAGGTGTCAATTAATTCGGGACGAAAGTTTCACCTACCTGCTGCGCTTGGAGTGGCTATTAGCCTCCAGAA
>NW_001813975.1:1110906-1114569 GCF_000149585.1 Histoplasma mississippiense | reverse complement strand
TCATAGCATTATAACAAAAAAGAAAAAAATGTATAAGTTGCAATGAATGGGTTTGATATTCGGAGTAGAAGTTGGAGAAGGACAGACTCGGGATGATTACTAATATAACTAACTAGTTATTATCGAGCGATCACATTAGCTTCAGTCTGATCTCCTCAATGGTCAACGACAGAGAAGCAACATAATTAGACGGATGATCGCCTTTGAGACTCAATGGATTTCGACATCTTGAGGTACTGATGCAAAAGATGTCTAATGCTCCAAACGAGGACGACATCATTATTCCAGTGTCGCCATGTTGAAAGAGCTTCTCACTTAGGACAAACTTGCCCACAACTGACCTGAATGCCGTAGGCCCAAGCATTGAAACACAGAGGCATCTTGCATGAGCCTGTGAAGGGATTTCGTGTGCTGAATTCTTCTTTCCCTTAGTCTCTTGAGGTGACCAGCGTAATCATCCAGAGTCCCATACCCTTGAAGCTGCATGATGTTACCATTATTGCCCTGCGACAAATTATAATGCGGTATTGCTGGAAGATGGATACATGTAGCTGCGGTGCAACCTGGAACTCTCTTCTCTGTTGGCTGATTCTTTAGCTGAATGGCTAACTTCTAAAATCACAGCCGCACCTTCCTATGCTTTACTTCAAATGAACCATGGCATTTGAATCTAATATAAAAAGCGGCTCTTCGCCCTCATCCCTACATGGAACTTTATCACTTCATGGGAGATGTCGGTGCTTGTCTTTCTCGCCATGTTATTGAGATTTCTTTTCGCCGCGAGTTTAGTCCAGCTCGCCGCTGCTTCAAACGACTGTCTCAATGAACCCGTGCCTATCACTAATGCCCCAAAAGCCAACGTCTGGGCAGGAATCAGTGCTGAGGACAATTTTGCTGTCTGGGAACTTCTTCATGACCCTACGACTGGCCTCAACCTGACATCCCCCGGCAACGCAACTATCACTGATAATTATGTCTTCTGGATTGATGCGATGCCGACGAATAAATCCGCAGTGCTTGCTTACCTCGACAACGATAACCCTCCGCCCCTGAAATACGCCCGAGTTATCATTTTTGAAGGTGGAAGGGAAGACCCTAGGTCTCAAGAATACATGGTTGGCCCCCTTCCTGTATCTCCTGCGACCATTGTCGAACCTCTCGACTACATTTACAATGGGGATATGGGTGGATCTGTGCCTTTCAATGCCCGCAGCTTCGACGATGTACGTGAAATTGCCGTGGAGCCACTAGTTGCGTCTATTATGTCCAGCATTGCCCACATAACGTCGGTGCTATTCCAGGGAGGCGTGTATTATGGCAAGGAGGATAACAGAACGACACTAAAATTTTCTTATACCAATCCTGTTTCTTTTGATGGAGAGCAGGCATTTCTCAACATTATGTTTAGATTACCAGCAAACGCTTTCCTGACTCCACTGGACTTCTTTCTCCTCATTGACTGTACTGGAACAGACCCTTCCACCTACTCCGTAAAAGGTTTTGTAACAAAAGAGCGGTTCTTTCCTACCGTTGAAGAGTTGGCGATGGCGTTTGCGGCTGGTGAGCTGAACCAGGAGTTTGACCAGACCACAAACGGTTCCTGGGCTTTACTGGATCGTAAGACTGAGATGGGCACTCGTGAACTGGATGAGAAGTTCTCTGCGACTCTCTTGGAGCTTGGCGGGAAGAGATATAAGTTGGACAAAGGCCAACGCTTCGTGGAGTATATGGGTTGGTCTTTCTACATGGCACACAGTCGCACTCTCGGCCTCATGTTTTTTGATATCAAGTTCAAGGGTGAACGCATTCTCTATGAATTATCGCTTCAAGAAGCTCTAGCTCAGTATGGAGGAAACCAACCCCTGGCAGCGAGCTCAGGTCAGTGTGTTCACCTCACAATGCACCACAATATCATATATGCAAAACTGACCACTACCATAGCCTTTCAAGATACTCACTACAGTCTAGGAGCCAGGATGGGAGTCCTGCTTGAAGGGTTTGATTGTCCATATGGATCCACCTTTTTGAACTTGACTTACCATGAGGGCAACCACACCATAACCAGCCCTGATTCCATCTGCATTTTCGAAACTGACATAGGATTTCCCATTTCCCGGCACCTCTCTAGAGTTGAAGAGTCTCGGTCGGGATACACAAGCCTGGGTGTAGTCAAGGGCAATGCACTCGTAATACGCGCAGTGGCTACGGTTGACAATTATGACTACATGTTTGATTATACATTCCACGTCGATGGGACGCTCGGAATCTCAGTCCGTGCTAGTGGCTACATCCAATCTAGCCCCTATTACAAGTCGCAGAGGCAATGGGGCCCTCGCATCCAGAAAGCTACCCAAGGATCGCTCCATAGCCACATCCTGACATGGGAAGCGGACTTTGACATTGTTGACTCCTCTAACTCCTTCCGGATCGACAAATTGGTGGCCACACAGCAATCGCAGCCCTGGTTCCCTGAGCTCGACGATTTTGAGCAAATTGAGGTTCAAAGCAGCTTCTTGAAAAAGGAAGAACGAGTGAACTACGAACCAAATAGCCAGGCCATGTACTGTGTGGTGAATAAAGGAAAGAAGAATGTTTGGGGCGAAACCCGGGCTTATCGGATCGTTCCTGGTCACTCCAATGTCCACGTCCCAATCTTCAATTCCCCATTCTCCCTAAAGAATTCTGAATTTGCCAAACAGCATCTCGCCGTCACTCGCCAACATGACCATGAGCCCTTTGCAAACTCCGTCCAAAATACCAACTTGCCCTGGAAGCCGCAACAGGATTTCAGCAAATTTTTCAATGAAGAATCTCTAGACCAGGAAGATCTGGTCGTATGGGTAAATATGGGCATGCACCATTTTACCCGCTCTGAGGATGTGCCTGTGACGTTATATAGCGGGTCGCATGCAAGCATGGCTTTCTCACCACACAATTTCTTCGACCGGGCACAAGATAGCGACTTAATGAATCGGCGCTGGGTGGTAGTAGATCAGGAAAGTCAGGAGCTAGATTTCGAAGATTACGGTGTGAAGCTTCCCCAGTGTAAGATTCGGATTGAAGAACCGGTTCTGGGCCTCGATCCAATACTAGACACCTAAGAGATGAAATACCTTGCACAAATCTACTTTGCGCTTTTCTGATTCTTGTGAAGCCTGGAGGGTTATGATGCTCTCTGTAGTATCAACCCTATCTCAATATATTTATATTTTCGTCTTACGGAGTACATTCATGTGCCTGTCCTTGGATAAGACAGATTCCGACTCAAATGGATTGAGTTCAGGAGAAGTAATATATTACTTTTCATTAATTAATTAATTAGTGAAAATCTGGGAGTAGCTTTATATCTCTATGCAAGTCATTCTTATACGTTACTGAAATTATCGAGATATCCGTGAGCCTGCCTGCCTGATTGTCACGAGATCTTTTTATGTTTCATGGTGGAGTCTCCTTCGGAGTAATGCATAGTCATAGCTAGCTCGTCGCCAAACCTATAAGCTGCTTGTTCGTGCCTATGAACTTGAAAGCATTGGCTATATCTGTGTTGCATTATCCCCTCTTTTATGGGCAGACTCCACCATTCATCCAGCAATGACAGCCGAACGATTGGTGAGAGAATGGAAGAAGCTGGATCATAGCAAGCATATCTCACCTGGAAGTTTT
>NW_001813975.1:1093420-1110625 GCF_000149585.1 Histoplasma mississippiense | reverse complement strand
AAAGTGAACTTCAAGTTGGTTCGTTGATTCAAGATGTTCAAGAGAGGTCTTCAAAGGAGACGGTCACGTGGGTACATGGAGTTAGACCCGACTCCTTAGCAAAGGGCTAATTTACGCAACCACAAGGCCGTCCTCTAAGCTCTCTTATTGGTATCATGTTATGAACGTGAGGGCGGGAGGTTGAGGATTTAGGGCGGACGAATGGGGCTCCCTGCGCGCGGCGGGAACAGCTGTTGGGCGTGAAAGAAGCCGCAAAAATAACGACTCTGCAATAGACCTCTAAAAATGGTGACTCTTGGCTGGTGATCTTGCGAGGCTGTGAGAAGCGATAACTGATCTGATTTGAGTGGAAAGGCTGGGTCCGGAAAGTCCACCCTGATGAAATACATTGGACCAGGACAAGCGCCCTTTAGAATATTTGGAGCAGTGGGCATCGCCCCTTAACATTGTGTTTGCAAGCTTCTACTTCTGGAATCCAGGAACACCCCATAAAATTAAAATACTCGCTGCGGCCTGCCCGTGGCTTTTATTTCAGGATGCGTTCCGGGAGTGTCCGAGGCTACACCGAATTCCAAACACACGCTTGGAGCCTCTTTAACCCCCTCCCTCATCGACAAGCATCGAAGCATACGTGCAGCCCTCGTATACCTTCAGAAGCTATCGCCATATGAATTGGTAATACCTTTTATCGCCTCCCGCGTATAGCCCATTAAAATTCAACCATTTGCTAATTTAGAATGACCATTGCTAGATTTTGAAGGAGGGCAGGAATGCTTTGATATACGCAATCGCAGATAGATGTTGCTGTCCCCGCGACAGAGAGAACCGCAAATCGATTCTAGGTTGGATTAAATCTTTGCATTAGGGATTTCTTCTTGTGTTACAGCTCGTCCCCGAAAAGCTTTTGAAAAAAAAAAAGGAAATATTCTTTCTTGATGGCTGGTCGGTGGATTGCACTACTTGGAATTGGATAGAGTTGTGGGCAATGCCATCTTGTCACCCATATAGATTTTTCTTATATATTCCCTTTTGTCAGAGACCCTTGTCTTTTTATTTTTTCTTTTGCAAAGCTCCGGGTGGAAGGGTTAGCCTTCCCGGCCGTTTCTCTGTACTTCTTCCCTTACGGTTTCTATTGCTACAAATTCTTGGGCCATTCTTCGGCCCTTGGTCTATCAGACATTGATCATTTATGATATCCTTCCGTCTCTTGTATGTATTTTCTGATACCACATTTTTATATATGGATCTGGTGTACCCCTTTTCAAAACTCTTTTCTTTCCTCCCCATATTTATCACGACATATTCCCCCTGTTCTCCATCAGGGATGACCCCACAACCCTGATATCCTGACACTGAATACATACTCCTGACTCCTGAAGAGATAGGCAGGCTGCTATCTTGATATCCATCCCCCAGCGGAACAAAACCCACTCCGCGCTGCATATTGCTCCCAGACGTATGACGTGTCTCCGCTACTCAACGCGGCTAGCGTGGCCATTCACTCTTCCCCCTTTATTAACCTCTCCTCCTCCTCCTCCTCCTCCTCCTCCTCCTCCTCTTCTTCTTCCTTCTCTCCACCTTGTCAACCTCCTCTCGCCATCAGCATCGCCTCCAGGTTCGACCGTCCACATACCCATCTTCCATCCATCGATCAGGTAGGCATACGTTAAACATCCAGTCACTCCTCTCCTGAGAATTTCAATCTAGGCTGTCCAAAAGGCAAGCCAGTGTCATCTACATTCCCCAAAACTCCCTGTAAGGCGCGTCACGTCCGCTCTCTTCGCCACACGAATCCCAACAAGCGCCATGAAGGCCCTCATCGCCATTGCTGGCCTCTTCTTGGCCGTCACAGCAATGTGTCAAGACTTGAGTCCGGTCTTTAACCTTTCCCCATGCCCCGTAAGTCTCCTGTCGGCCTGTAGTGCTGGCTTCTCCCCCCTTATTAACATTGCGACCTCCATTTTTAACATTACTAACTATTCTTCAGAGATCTTGCGCAATGGAAACCTCCGGAAGGGCCAAGGAATTTGGCTGTTCCCCTGGTGATATTGCCTGCCTTTGCAAGAACAAGGAGTACCAGCCCGCACTCATGGAATGTGCAAAAAAATGCAAGCCTGAGGAAATCGAGGCCTTGGCTAAAGCTGGCCGCGAGGTTTGTGACAGTGCAGGTGCGTGCCAGTCGGAAACTACCGCCCTCTTTTTGTTTCTTCTCTTACTCAACGTTCACGGCCAATTCGATTTCTGGCATTCCAGGCGTCTCTATTCCTCCCGCGACTGGCGCAGATATTACCATTCCCGTTCCCACGGTGCAATTGCCATCTGCTCCTGTCCCTGAACTCCCCTCGGTTACCGTCCCCCCTTTGCCTGAATTACCAACTGGTTTACCCCTTCCTTCTCTCCCATCAGTTCCAAACCTACCTCCCAATGCTGGAGTTGAAGGTACTACTACAACTTCCGCTCCTAGCTCCATGCCCATTCTCCCTATCGAATCGAGCGACACCACCTCTCAAAATCCGGCCTTGACTCCTTCGGCCTCAGGCCCCAGCAGTAGCATCGATCCATCCCTTGGGGCCGCCAACCTCCTATCACCCGTACATAATGGTGTCATCTACATCGTTCTCCTTGCCCTGGCCTTTTAAATTTCCCACCAGCTCGACAAGAATGCCGATGTACCTACATTTCAGCAAAACTACCTCACAGCCATTTCCCATTTCCCATGTTTGATGATTTTCACTTTTCCATGATTCCGGTCTCTTTATCGTCATCTTCTAATTTGCCTAGACCTTCTGCTTTCCCCGCTTCCTCGTCAATCTTTTTACCTTGGGGAATACGAAATAACAGGCGCCCGAATATATGACATAAGGACTATATGTACTGCAAAACTTTGCTTTTAATTGCTGATGATCTCAAATGGCTTTGAACTTCGTCCATGTATATTTTACCAAACCCACACTGAGTACCGCTCACACAGGTACAACCCAAATTCTATAGCGCACCACGAATATAAATTAGTTATACCTTGCGCAAAAAATTGAAGTTGCAGCTCTTTCAGAATCGTCCATTCAGTAGTTTACCCTCGCCAAATCTATCTCTTATTTGGTAACTCTGCTCCCTCCTTTCGCTTTCGCTTTAACTGAGGCTCAAGCCTCGAACGGCATGGGCTCCTCCTCAATTCCCTGGGCCAGAAAACAGAAGCCCCACACTCTCGAAAATGGGCGTACCATTTTTTTCTACTTCTCACATCGCATCCATATAATACCATTCACAGAGTCTCTCTTTTTTATCCGCCTAAAAAAATAAAAATCAAAAAAAAAAAAAAAAAAAAATTTAAAATTAAAAATAAAAATAAAAATAAAAATAAAACAGACCGTGATCCCTGTAATAATACTGTGCTATGCGTTCGGCCATTTCGAATGATCAAAAAAAAAAAGCTAACTTGTTAAATCGACGATAGGATAATGTAATATGGAAATTGCTGGCTTCCACTATCCTTGCATCAGGTACGGAGTACCTAGGTAGGAATCGCGATATCACGTGACACACATCCGCCAGACGCGTCTCGGCAAACAGCACGCATCCTGGAGTGGAGCCGCGCAAAGCGAAATCCCAGGCCGCAGCTTTGGAGCCTTGAAGGAAGCCTCCGCTACACAACCACAACATCACACCAAGCATGATCCAGCAGATAAATACCCTTTGATCGCTGCCTCTCCAACTCCGTCTTTTTCTTCTTCTTTTTCTTCTTCTTCTTCTTCTTCTTCTTTTCCCAATTTCCTTATCCCCCTCGAAGCGTGCTCAATTGCTTGTCCAGATCCGCGAACCACTCCCCGATCCGGTGATGTAAATGGAACGAAAAAAGCAGATGTTCTATAAATAAAAGAAGCACTCATATCGTCCCGTCATACTGCGCCGGAGGTGCCAGAAAAGACGAATTAAGGGGAACACATATATTTATGCGCCATCTTCCCCACCCCTCCTCGTGGCCCAGAATCAAACTTCTTGTTTCCGACCCTTTGCCGCATATTCCCATCCCACCACCGTGCTCCCGGATCCAACTACCAAACTGGCGCGAGTGCCGCCGTAATTCTAGCACACTGCCCTATAAAGAAGAAAATAAGCCGTTCCGTCTACGTGATTGTGTAGCTGGTATCTATCGGCCACGGATTGGAAGGGGCAACTCCTCCTATTTTGTTTCTGTGTCTCTGCGGAATAGGTGCTTGATAGCGGCTCCGTATAGTTCATTGCTGCCATTGATTCGACGAGGAGGAAAGGCGATGGCGCAGAAGGGAGGTGGCGGTGCGAAACAGGCTACTTTGGGGTACGTTCGAGATCCCCAGTTGAGTATTGGGTGCGTTTGGCTGTGTTTGTGCCAGGGTTGGTGTATTGGTTGGTGGTTTGCTTTTGTGTTTTGTTGATTTTTACGGAGGGACTACTATTCCCTTAAGGGCAATGAATGTTGTTTTGCCCATCCATCTTGCTGTTTGACAACTCAACTCTTCCCGTGTTTGCTTGCTAATCTGTATATATTCCCCTGTTTTTGCAGGAAGTTCTTCGGTGCCAACGCAGGTTCTGCGTCGCTCCCCAAGAAACAGGCTACTTTAGCATTCTCAACTAGCTCAGGGAGCAGAGAGAAGCGACAAAATGGATCTGCAACGCAGGCGGATGAGGAAGAGGCGCTAGTAAATGGAGATAAGGATGTCGATATGAATAATGATGCGAAGAAAAAGGAACCAAAGATTGACAGCAGGGGGAGCGAAACTCCTGCTGCCGAATCCAGGGAATCAGATTCGGATAGTGCAGCTGAAAAATCGCTGAGCCATAGCGACAGTGACTTCCCCGACTCAAAGAAGCTAAAACGGGAGAAAAGTCCCATGGAGGACAGTGACGAATCTGATGTTCAGCCAGTCACGAAAAGACGAAAACGTGCTCCTTCGAATAGAGAGACCGCTGGCAAGAAACCCTCGGCTTCACAGAATCAAAATAAACGGACACGATCTCCGAATAAGGCCAGAGAAAAGCCTGTGGCTGAAGACAAGGAATCCTCGTCCGCTGAACAGGAGGATATCATTTCTGATAACGATGATGATCTGGCAGAGGAGAAGCCGAAAATTGCTCAGAAGAAGAGAGAAACGGTCCAGCAGGCATTGAAGGGATCTAGAGAGGATCCCTATCCAGATTGGAAAGCTGGAGAGCCCGTGCCATACGCGGCGCTCTGCACGACCTTCTCCCTTATTGAAATGACTACTAAGCGATTAATTATATTATCTCACTGCTCCCTATTTCTCCGCCAAGTTCTTCGTCTTACCCCAAAAGACCTTCTCCCAACTGTCCAGCTCATGCTCAACAAATTAGCCGCCGATTATGCTGGCGTCGAACTTGGAATTGGCGAATCATTCATCATGAAAGCCATTGGTGAATCCACCGGCCGCAGCCTGGCAGTTATCAAGGCTGACCAGCATGAAATCGGCGACCTTGGCCTTGTGGCCGCGAAAAGTCGTTCAAATCAGCCAACTATGTTCAAGCCGAAACCATTGACCGTAAGGGGCGTGCACGAAGGTCTTCTTGCAATTGCTAAAACACAGGGTCACGGATCTCAGGAAAAAAAGATTTCCGCTATCAAAAAGCTCCTGTCATCAGCTGATGCTACTCTGGCAGGAAAGGGATCGAAGGGGATTGATATCACACAAAATAAAGGCGGCCCAAGCGAAGCTAAATTTATCATTCGTTTCCTTGAGGGTAAACTACGACTTGGTCTTGCTGAAAAGACCGTGCTCGTGGCGCTGGCGCATGCGATGGTGGCCCATGAGGTTGAGCTGCAGGGGAAAAAGGCACCCAGCACCGAAGAGTTAGGCAAGGGTGAAGCTATTCTTAAATCAGTATATAGGTAGGGAATCTTCCCCCACCCCCACCCCCGCCCCTAACCCTGGCCTTTTGGTTAACCCCTTTTCCCCCTTGTTTATTCAGCGAACTGCCTTCGTATGAAGTCATTATTCCCGCTATGCTCGAACATGGAATCTTCAACCTAAAGGAAAAGTGCAAATTGCAACCAGGAGTGCCCTTAAAACCTATGTTGGGCCAAGCCTACAAAGTCCATCACGGAAGTTCTTGACCGTTTCGAAGTAAAAATTTCACTTGCGAGTACAAGTATGATGCGAAGACACAGATACACTACGTGCCGTGAGAGATGCACAATATCGTCGACGCGTCACTTGCAGAAGATGTGAAGCATCTGTGCCATCTTCTCACGAATTCTGAAGACTTGTCATAGAAATATCCGGATATCTTGGGCAAACTAGAGAACTGGGTTAAGCAGGGGACAACAAGTTTTGTGTTGGACTGCGAGACCGTTGCATGGGATACGGTCAATAAGAAAGTTTTGCCATTTCAGCAGCTCATGACGAGGAAACGGAAGGACGTGAAGGCTGAAGATGTCAAGGTTAAAGTCTGTGTGTTTGCATTTGACCTGTTGTTTTTAAATGGAGAGGTAAGCCGGCTATATAGATACATACGTTTAATTCCTTTTCCTTATCCCCTTTTAAGTTTATCGAACCCCCTATCTAACATATCCCTTTGCAGCCCACTGTGAAAATGACACTGCGAGAACGAAGGGCTCGGTTGCATGACGCGTTCACTCCAATTGAAGGCGAATTTGTATTCGCCCAACACGGCGACACTAACGATCTCGACGAGATCCAGACATTACTTGACGAAAGTGTAAAAGCGTCGTGTGAGGGTTTGATGGTGAAAATGCTTGATACCGAAGAAAGCGGATATGAGCCCAGCAAACGCAGCCGAAACTGGCTCAAGGTATAATACATATAACACTGCATCAGATCGACCACTCATGCCACAATATTTCTCTAATCAATTTAAATTTCCTGTAGGTTAAGAAAGATTACCTCGCCGGCATCGGCGACTCTCTCGACCTCGTCGTTCTGGGCGCCTACTACGGCCGCGGCAAACGCACATCTGTGTACGGCGCGTTCCTCCTAGCCGCCTACAACACCAGCACTCAAACTTTCCAAACAGTCTGCAACATAGGTACCGGATTCTCCGAAGCGCTCCTCGAAGAGCTACACAAGTCCCTATCCCCACTCGTCATCGACTGTCCGAAACCATTTTACGACCATTCTTCCGTCCCCAAGGACCAGCCGGACGTCTGGTTCGAGCCAAAATATGTTTGGGAGGTGAAAGCGGCGGATCTGACGCTTAGTCCGCGTTACAAGGCCGCGGCAGATGAGTTTATGGGGACTAGTCATGGCGCTGGAAAGGGCATTTCGCTGCGATTTCCTAGGTATATTAAAAGCCGGGATGATAAGAAGCCTGAGGAAGCAACAGCAACGAGGCAAGTGGCAGAAATGTATCGGAGGCAGGAGAGTGTGAGTAAGGATACGGCAGGGAAAGGCGGGGTGGATGATGATTTTGAGTACTGAACAGTTGAGTTGGGGCGTATGAAATGGTCGGATGTATGGGGAAGGCAGCTAGTTTTTTGGAGCTGGCTGGTTGAGGTTGCTCCACTTGCACATATACATTCGTTGTTTGGTTCCTTATACCTCGAGTGCTATTGTTCTATTTTCATGGATACCTGTCTTGCTTTCTATATTTTCATATCATCGACACCACTGTCATTGCTGAGGTGGCGATGAAATGGAAAATGAATTACTTAGATATACCTTGATGATGAGATATATAGCACGTCACTCAGTTGGGCACGGTTTATTATTAGGAACATCGCTCTGACACTATCCATCTTCCATATTTACATTTTTGAAACAATCCCATTCGCTAGAGAGACTAGCAGAAGAGAAAAGTGAAAATCACCATAACCGCAGGCACCAAGAACACCTTTCTTAGCATAAAATTAGCAGCATAAAGGTTTCATAAAGGATCAAAACGCCAGAGTACCTGCAACCCTGCAACCCGGAGAACGAAAAGGAACAATAAAAGCACAGAGTAGTAATTATGGAGGTGCATATGCATTTCATCCCAATTCATCGAATTTCCCTCCTTTGCCGCTTGTTCAACCTCTGCTACAACTGTCAACAGCACCATTTTCCACTGTAGCCTCTCGCCCCATCCACTCACTCTTCAAACTTCCTCTTCGCCCCAGTTCCAATCCCATTCATCCCCGACCCCATTGCCCCAGCTCCATCGGGTACCAAACTACCCCTCCTCCTCCTCTCCTCTTCCACAGCCCGATGCTTCGCCATGTCCGCCTCAGCCTGCCTGCGCTTCCATGCAACCTTAATCGCCGGCGCCGCACGGATCAAATCCTCCTCCCCAACGCGATCCTCAATACTCTCCATAACACTCTCGACAGTCGAGATGTGATTTGCGTCCATTTTTATCCTCCTCGCACCGCATGAAGCGCCATCGGTGCTGCTCGTCCTTGTAGCACTCGACAATGGAGTCGTCAGCCGCTCTGCATCGCTTTGAGCGTTTCCCATCCTCCTCCGTGACGTGCATGGTGCCGTAGGGTATGTAGTCATTTGCCCTTCGCACGACGAAGAGGTGGAAGATGGGGATGGCGTCGTAGTCTGGATAGGGCTCCGTGGAGCCGTCACCGTCGGCGTCGGCCGGGTCGGGCTCGACGATGGGGAATTGTAGACGCATGCGAAAATCGACTGTGTTCTCTCCTGGTGGCTTCCATTTGAGAATGTTTTCATCCGTGCCGATTTTATAGGGGGTGCTGCGACAGGTGAAGATGAGCCCGTCATTGCCGTGGACCTTCTTCACCCGGGGTATTATTTCGCGGAACATCATCTCGAGGCCGTAGCTGAATTGCGTTGATTTGTCCTCCACGGCAAACGCGCGATGTTGCTTCTCCGACGGGTATTTCTTGTACATAGTATTATAGGGCTTGAGGACTTTCTCTTTGAAATATGCCAGCCGTTTATCGAGCGTGCGGTGCATCAGACTCGTCCCGTCCAGCACGAGACAATCGAAAACGTAGAATTTCAACTGTGACGAGCCATCTTCATAAGCATCGATAACTAGCTCCCCATCCACAATCGTATCTACATGGAAGCTCTGGAAGGTATCGTCGTCTGGTAGTGGGAAATGTAGGCCAGGCACATATCTGTAGTCATTCTTGCGGTCGATGAGGTAATGGATTTCCGGTGTGTCGGACTCTGGGTCCCCACGGGCAAAATAAAGAAGGCAGCGGATCCCATCCGTCTTCTCACACACGTAGTAATCTGCCTTTTGCAGTTCGAGGATATGTCGTGCAGCGAAACTTACAGGTTGCGCGCCAGGGAACCCTAACGATGTGCGACCCAGAAGATGCGCAACTTCTCTGCGGAATTGGTCTGCCAACTGTGGCTCGGCTTTTATGCCGATTTTGTCGAGATCGGGGACGGTGGGGTTGTTCATGGGTCTCGTTTCTTTGATTGATACGGATGGAGGGGAGGGGTTGTCTGAAGGTCTGCACCGCAAGAGGACTCTTATGGCGGATAGAGTGGTGTGGAAGCAGGGAGTGGGAGCAGGGAGTGAGAGCAGGTGAGCCTCAACGAGTAGCGGCGTATAAGCCACGGAGAATGGGACGGTAAAGAGCGCGGTGGGTGAAAACCGGCTGGAGGCAACTTCTCAGTTGGTGGTTTGGATGCTTTTACCGATGTTGGATGAGTGATGCCTGAGGCGCCGAAAATCTTAAATGCATCCAAACAAAACATCAATATCTCGAATGAAGGAAATAACTATGGCCATATGCCCCAGAATTGAATTACTTTTTTTTGAGTAGGAAAAATAGACACAAGTGTGCAGCGATAATAAATTGGAATTATCAAAATATCTTCAGTTCCATGCACACATAATAGTTGAATCTCACATTAAACATAGACTGTATGAGCAACCGTTTTTACAGGAGAAAATTCGATATACAGTCTTTCGGAAAGTATTAACAGACCAAAATTGCATCGTGTACTATACAAATGTTGGGGTATCATCTCAGATCGCCAAAAATCCCATCCTGTCGCCAAAAACGCCTTGAGCAACCAACCGCATATACATCGTTTCATGCCTAGAAATCCAAGGGAAGCCATCATCATAATAACAAGTAGTAGCAGAACACCATTAAACATATATAGCATCCGAAAAATTAAGCTGCAGTTGCAGCAGTCGAAGTCGTTGCGGCGGTTGTGGCAACCGTTGTAGGTGGTGAGACTGTCGCAGGATTTTTCGCGGCAGCAGCGGCCTGGGAAGCCCGGTTCTGCACTGCCTGCTGAGAAATGGAAGGCTTTCTCGATGTTTCCGCAGATTGCACAGCGGAATTAATGACGCTTGTGGGAGACGATGAAAAGTTGGTAGAGTCTGAGGCGAATAACGTTCTTTCACCCCCAACTTGGCCCTGGCTGCTTGTGTCGCGTGGATGGGAAAAGATCCCTCCCCTGGTGCCCCCAAGAACCTGTGAGAGCATTTCCTTCATGCGCACCAGATGGTATTTTCGTCTGGTTGGAATTAGAGGATGGGTTATCAGCGGCTGAGGATTGGACCGAGCGAGGCCGGCCATCACTGCATCTTTCTCCTCATCCGAGTCGATCGGTCCATTGCCATCTAAATCGTCGTGGATCGGAGCATTCGCATCGATAGCGGCCTCTGCGATGTGTATATTAGCAGCTTGAAAAAAGGGGTGATCCTAACAAAATGTATCAGATGACAGATGCAGAGGTATACTCACTTTGCTGCCGCGCCTGGTTCTTCTTTTGATATGCCTGGAGCAACATATCGTACGGCAACGACCGTCCTGGGACAGCTCGTTTGGAACCCATAGAATGGCTCTTACAAGTTAAAGATCGCGCACACTGGCCGCCGTTGGGGAGGGGAACACCGCACTGCTTTTCCACGTCGACAGGGCCCTTAGGCTTTGGGACTTTGGGTTTGGGTTCGTCTTTCTTTTTCTTCTTCTTCGGCTCCTTCTCCTTATCATCGTCTCCATCAGCTTTGCGCTTTTTTCCTTTCTTCGGCCCATCGTCCCCGCCAGCGCTCTTCTTCGCGCTCTTTTGTCCTTTCATTGCATCGTCATCATCGCCCACACCAATACCAGTCCCGTCATCCTTATCGTCACCGTCCTTCCCCTTATCTTTCCCTAACGCCTTCTCTTTCGCTCTGTTGGCAGCGTCGCGAGCTTCTTTCTTTTTCCGCGCTTTCTCCTGTTTAGCTTTTAGGCAGCCTCGTATGTGCTCTGCCGACGTTTGTTTTAAAACTGGTCGTTTACAGTGTTTGCATATCACTGTTTCCAATTGGGCTTCTCGCAATTTGCCGTTGGGGAACGAGGCCATGATTTTCTCGTCCATTTCGGGGAGGATGGGCGACGAGGAAGCTCGCGATTCAGGGTTTCCGTCTTTCGATTCTACCCGAAGGGACCGCGTGAAACAAAAAAGGTTTTTAGCTAGCCCGGGTTCGTTGCAAATGAAAATTACAGCAAGTATCCATGACACGCGAACGAAATCCCCAATATTATTTCAAGTATATTTTTTCACTCACCAGCTTGTTCCTGGGTCTTTCTTTGCAGCCTTCGCGTTCTTAGCCGCGGACTTTTTGGAAACCTTAAGTTTTCCTAGCCGATTATCCTTATCACTAAACTTGTATCCCGACGCATCGACAAAACTCGCTCCCGAACTTGAAGCGACTGACGATGCTATTTGCGCCGTTAAATGCCAAAAATGGAGGTAGATGGCAACGAAGCATTAGCAACAGTGGTAATTTAGTGCCATCTTCGCTTGAGCGATAACCTAGTATATGATCGGGGACGGGGAATAGCGGGAATCGGAACAGGGCAAGTCGGGAGGGGGAGGGTGATCTCACCTCGGCCTGAAGCGCCGTTTGTCGCCATATTGGGAGTGTTAGACTGAGCTAACTGTTGGCTCGGATGAAGATACAATTATCTCGTGGATTGGGTATGGATTTGTATAGCCAGACAATGCTGTTGGTTTTGGGAAATCGGATGGAAAGATCCATGGATGCGAGAAGCTGGGTCATGTGACCTGGCGCCTTCAACCCAACTTCATCTCAACGGAATCACGACGTGAGATTCTATGGCGAATATCAAGAGGACGGTGATGAATATGTCTGGGAGAGCGTTCGCAAATAATGACAATAAGTTTGTAATATAGTAATACATTTTATTTTACATTTGATCATTGCACTGTTCGGTCAAGGCTAGAACAGGGACAAGCCAATCGGGTCTCTACGCAATCGGACAACTCAGATCAGTATCGCGCAAAACAGAGGGTGCTATTTGTTCCCCCGAAGCCAAAGCTGTTCGTCATGGCCACATTGACCCGTCTCTCCTGCGCCACATTAGGCACGTAGTTGCAGTCAAATTCCTCCGTCGTGTTGTCCAGGTTTATCGTCGGTGGTAAAACATTCTGCACCAGTTAGATTATTAGTAAAGGCATACCACTCCACATATCTGCAACCCTTTCCCTGGGTTTAGCGATCATGTTGTGGCTTACCTCGTGAATAGCTAAAATGGAAAAGACAGCTTCAATAGCCCCGGCCCCCCCCAGCAAATGGCCTATCGCACCCTTCGTGCTGCTGACATTGATATCGGCGGTTTTCTGTTTTCCCTCACTTCCTAGCAGGAGCGTTTTGATCGCAAAGTTTTCCGCTGCATCTCCAATTACTGTCGACGTCCCGTGAGCGTTGATGTAGTCAACCGTCCCCGGAGAGATCTGGGCATTCCTCAGCGCCCTTTTCATGGCTAATAACGCGCCCTCTCCGCTCTCCTTGGGCGCCGTCATGTGGTACGCATCGCCAGAACACCCATAGCCCTTCAGTTCAGCATAGATCTTCGCACCCCGGGATTTAGCATGCTCAAGTTCCTATATGTAAGAAATCAGCCTTGAGAAATTCCATATGAATACAAGTATGAACCGCGACTTGTGTAGACTCAGGACTGTATCGCAACACACCTCCAGGACCACAACTGCTGCACCCTCTCCCACGATAAACCCCTCACGGTCCCTATCAAATGGCCTTGAGGCCTTCCTTGGTGAATCATTGAATGACGTAGCAAGGCTACGACACCTGGAAAACCCACCCAGGACTAATGGGTGGATACACGACTCAGCCCCCCCTGCTATCATTACATCTGCGTCTCCACAGGCGATGAAACGGGATGCGTCGCCGATTGAGTGGGCTCCGGTCGTGCAAGCCGTGGTTGCGGCATGGTTGGGCCCCTGTGTACGATTAGAGCCATATCAGAAACGATGATAATAATGTGAATACGTACTGCAAATCCATATTTCATTGAAATATGCCCTGCACCCAGATTGATAAGGAGCTTAGGGACGAAGAGGGGGGAGATCTTTTTGTAGCCCTAGATGCAAGAATGTAAACATGGGGGAGCCTTTTATACATATCTAGCGGTAATTAAGTATGAAATTGTTTTTACACATACCCCTTTATCATAAACGAGAGAGGTATCGTAAATCTCATCGAAATTGCCAATGCCAGAGCCTAAACATACGCCCTATTGACAAGTTAACCGACCACTTCAGCTAGCATTAGTAGTCGATGACCTTCCTCACCGTCATTTCCTGCTGTTCACGATTAGTAGGCTTCCAGCCGGCATCTTCCAGAGCCTCCTCAGTGGCTGCAAGGGCATATTGCGTAAAATTTGCTGTCTTCCTTTCTGCCTGTAGTGAAGAAACGTCAGTGACATGTTTCGTGCTCTGTGGTATGGAGCCAGAACACACCTCACGACTTAGCCAATCCGATCCTCTCCAGCCACCATCATTCTTCGAACCTTGAGGAACCAGCGCAGCAATCTGGCAGGGTAGATCTGCATACCTGGGACCCCGGTTCTTGACCGAGACGACACCACAGTGACCATCTAAAAGGCGTGTCCATGTTCGTCGTACACCTACAGCGACAGAATCATTCAGGGAACAGAACAACCTATGGAGCAATTTTCAATTTGCTTCGGCTGCGTCCAATGAACACCAAAATTAAACTCCCAAACGTACCGATTCCGAGTGGAGAGACTGCGCCCAATCCGGTGACTACGACCCGGCGCATGGCACCGCTCCTATGGCATGTGTTTGGTGGCGGCGTAAAACGTTTACAGGACGATGTCTTTCATCATTTCGTCAGGAATTGCGTCAGAGAAGGGGGAAGCATACTTAAGCTGATCGGGTTCCGTTGATAGTGTGCAAGGTATGCTTAATGTTTTGGTGCCCTTTTTTTTCAACCAGCTATTTAACCAATTTGGCCCGTTGGAACCGTGGCTTATTTACGTCCGCCACAATACATGTGACAATCCCGGGCATCACCACACCCAATATTTTTGGTGTACTCGCCTATACATTGCCTGGGGATGCACAGGAAAAGATACATGAATATTTACTACGATTGGGTTTTAATAGTTTAACAAAAAAAAAAAAAAAAAAAAAAAAAAAAAATGGAATAACGAACTGCTAAGTATGCAATTGATCGCAGAGACTTCTTGATTTAAAGTATATAGCCTAGCTAATTGCTATTTCAGGCTTCGTGCACCTTTTCCGCCAACTGTCATTCCATTGTGCCTCATACTGACCAGCCGCCTTGAGTCATCCTTCTCGAGCTCAGAACCAATCCTCCACTGCAGTCGCCTTATTACGAAGAGAATGGTGCGATGTAGACACGTTTGCCCAGGGGCACTCCTTGTTGCCGCAGGATAGCATAGGAGGTCTGCAGATGGAAAAAACTGTTGGGAACCGAGTATCCGACGATGTAGTCCTTCGCAGAAAGCTCCTTGGTTTTGCCGGGACCGAGGCCCATCGTGATGAGTCTCGTCTCCTTGCCCTCGACAGAGTCGGGGTCCACCTTCTGGAGGGAAGCTATGGCGTCTGTGGTTTGTTTGCGGAGGCCAGCGAAAGTTGACTGGAGTTCCAAATCGACTGCTTCTTGGCCAAGCAGGCGGGCGGCGCATTTTGTTGCCGTTTCAGCAACTGACCGTACCTGAAAGTCGAGGGGTTTCATGTCTTCGTACAGCTTAGCCTGTACGTAGTCATCGACATTGAGATTCTTGGTTGCGGCGTGCTCTTCAGCGCTGGCGAGGATGGCATCGAGAGACTTGAGGGTCTTAAGGACCATGCCAACACTGGCATCGTATGTTGAAAACGGCATGTTGAGGGGGATTTGGTGGTGGGGATGGTGGGGTTGGTGGTGGGTGGTAGTGCGAGTGGTGGTAGTGGTTGGTGTTTGGAGGATATGCTGAGAGTGAGAGATGGGAACGACAAAAGGGAATTCTCTCCTGGAGCGAAGCGGCTTTTAAATGGAACAGACTCGGGCAGACGGGACACTTGAATGCGCCGGAAACGATGCTTGAGATTAAGGATAAGGAAAATGAGGGGAAGGATGCAAGTGTTTACCTTTCTCTGTATCGGATGACCACGACTAGTTAATTGACATGACTAATACACCCATGTTTGACGACTGTGACCATTCTCCAGGGTGCGCAGCATGACGTTTGAGATCTGCTAACTTCTCGTATCCTAAACTCGATTGCAAACGTATGTTGTTTGTCAAGATGGAGGCAGAAGAGGGCCTGTGGCTGCCCAAACCGCCAATTACATGGAGTGGGATTTGGTCCCAAAATAATTTTGTCCTACGGGTTTCAATTCCTCCGAGTTCTTGAATAATTGGCTGATAATCCGTCTTGTTGGATATTTTGAGGCAACTGAGTTTCAGCCCAAGCATGCCCAGTCAACTAAACGTCTATAATAATATCATTTTTTTCGAACTGTGGCGCGCGGGAGAGACGACTGATTACAAATGTAGCAATTTCAAATCAACAACTAAAAGCCAGGAATCCATAAATTCAGGGACTTCTTGACACGTTTCCAAGACGAAGGTCGTATGCGCCCATCATGCAGAGCTCATTTAGCACTCGTATTGTAGCCTTCTGCCCTGAGAGCTCTCAGGCAGACTCCGAAATCCGATCCTCGCTCAGCAACCAGTGTGTTCTTACTGCAGCCTATAGTGACAAATGTGACAAATGGGGTTTTTTTTATGTTTTCCACTGTAATTACTTAATTCCACTAACAGACACTCATTGATAGAAATTTACGGAGTATTAGAAAGCAATGCACCTTGAATTCTCTAAGTACATTTTAAAACAGTGAATTTATGTCATCGTAGGTATCATCACTAGACATCATCGCTAGATACAATTGATAGATACCATTGTCAATATATATATATATTGTGGTTTCCACACTATGGGCTGGTGGTTGCAGTGTATAGATAATGGATTGAGTGGTCACATCCATGGATATATATATATATATATCACTATGAGCACAACCATTTAACAAATGCTTATGTTGGCTTTTCACTATGGATAATCTATGATTATAGTGCTATCTTATCACAGTGATCACTGATGATATATATTACAGATAACATCTAACAATGCATTGCTTTCTAAAATAATCAACAAACTCTATTCAATTACAAATAGAATGAATATGATAGGTGTTGTAACACTAGTATAAAAAACCCATTTGACACATTTGTCACCATTGGCTGCTGTAGTTCTTGGTTTCTCTGAGTAATCTGTCCTAGTAAGTTAGTTCTAATGGCTGAATAGGCAAGCAATCCTTCCTGACCGCAGTTATTTCACACAGGATATCTAACGAACGACACAGGAGTGTTTGAATATCATCGCTATGTTGTGCATTCGAGGCTTCAAGTGTTTATCATCACGGAGATCACGTTGCCTCTTCGGCTATCCCCAATGTTCGGCACTTCTGGCTGGTTCTCGGCACTCAACGGCAAATCTTCCAATCGGAGATGGTGTTTGCCGCTGCCTCCGGCTTCCAATCCCGAGGCCTGGAGACATTGCAGATTTTTCCAAGCCGCTGTTCGCCATAGTGTCCAGCTTTCTTTCTTTTCGTAGCTCCAAGGGAAACATCGCGTCTTCGCAGCTCAAGAAGGGGAAAGATGCCGCTTCGAAGCTGGACAAGCATCCTTGGCGGGTTTCTCCTGTACTATGTTAACCCCATATATACCCATGATGGGCACGACTATTCTAATCATGAGAAGCGCTCCATTGACCGTAGGAAAGAGCTCCTGAAGAAATGGGACCAGGAGGTAATGATTCTTGTCCCTTCTTCCTTCTCAATTATCTCCGTTGAAACCGTGCTAATCCTAGAAGCATCTTCATCAGTGGAGTTTTTCTGGTGTTTCAACCTTCGCCCATCTGAAGCATGTAAAATGCCTCCT
>NW_001813975.1:1091436-1093057 GCF_000149585.1 Histoplasma mississippiense | reverse complement strand
GATCACAGCATCACCTACCGTTTACGGAAAACCGATCACCGTGTTGCACTTCGATGCGCACCTGATACCTGGAACCCCGTCCGGTACTCGGCGTATTGGACATCTGATCAATCCCGCTTCAACCACGGTAGCTTTTTCCACACGGCCCAGCCATGAAGGGTTGATTTCCAGCACCAGCTCCGCACACGCAGGTCTCCGCACCCGTCTGACCGGGCTGGATGATGGCGATTATTCAAATCCAGGGCCGGGACAAGGCTTCCTTCGAATCCATGCGGATGAGATTGACGATGTTGGCACGCCGGAGCCTGGTGGGTGGACTACGCGGGAGCTGATTAGGATCCTGCGAGGAATCAAGAAGTTGAACCTTGTCGGTGCGGATATTGTGGAGGTCTCACCTAGCTACGATACCGCTGCGGAGACTACTGCTCTCGCGGCTGCGTAGGTTGTGTTTGAGATTATTATGAGCATGGTCAAGCTGGGTGTCAAGGAGGAGGTGGGAGGTTGGTATGGGAAGAAAGAGGAGGCAGGGAAGAAAAAATGGGATGAACCTTGAGAAGCTGATTTGTCTATGATAATGAGTGACGATTCATGTTCCGGGCCCACGTGGTGGAAATATCAGGATAGATTATGGGTTGTCAGATCATTATCTGCACAACAGGTTTGAAGCATATGTCATTAATTGTTTGTAATTTCTTATACCAAGGATCTGATGTAGCCATTGAGCAGGTCTCTTTCTCACAGGAGTAAACAATGATGAACATAATAAGTCACGCTCCTCTATGCTCATTCATATGCTTCTCATCGAACTAGGCTCTGAACGTTTGGCAAAGGTAGATAGAATGGTATAGAGCGGGGAGAGATCGTACATTGTCAATTTACAAGGCCCAACTCTCTGACAAGCTATTCGCTGTCAAAATACAGTAGTGCTCTCCAATCACAGAAGTTAAGACCAGACCTCGATTCCCCTTGAAGACACATCTCCCTTTCTGAACTAGGTCCGAGTCTTGACGTGTAGAACAACCGGGGGTGATGAAATGCCTGAAATGGCCCACGAGGCTTAACTGTAGAGGCATTCTAGATACTAAACGGAGTACAAAGATTCTTAAAAAACCTTCCATGGGAAAGTGTTGAAAAAATACCGCCACTTCCACTGCAAGAAACTGTCATAGTCGGCACGTCCGTCCAGTCACTGCTTGGTCTTTTGGGACCGATATGGGGCATCGACGAGACCGACCATGTTCAGCGGGGATCAAACAGGGAAACAAATCCTCCTGTAGCATTTGGCGCCGTATCTCACGCGCGCAAGCAGAACCCCGAAGATCCCAAATCTCAATTCCGCATGCACACCAGCCAAACGCAGAGCAGAAAACTGAACATGCTCATATCTTAAGGCTTCAATCATCGACACTAGTATTGTTGGAAGGGAAGTAAGGGGAGTTGGAAACCAGAGATTTTAGAAAATTGGAGTCTATACCTATTAGGATAATAAATGCGAAGATGGAAATTATGAAAATTGAAAATCCCAGGAGCTGTCAGCAACGGAGACCAAAGAGCTCCTCCTCCTCACTAGTGATAACTGGCCAGGGGATCATTAAACTGTGAGAGGACGGAAAAATCCAAG
>NW_001813975.1:1086835-1088283 GCF_000149585.1 Histoplasma mississippiense | reverse complement strand
GTGATCACTGATGATATATATTACAGATCAAGTAGAGTGACAATGCATTGCTTTCTAAAATAATCAACAAACTCTATTCAATTACAAATAGAATGAATATGATAGGTGTTGTAACACTAGTATAAAAAACCCATTTGACACATTTGTCACCATTGGCTGCTGTAGTTCTTGGTTTCTCTGAGTAATCTGTCCTAGTAAGTTAGTTCTAATGGCTGAATAGGCAAGCAATCCTTCCTGACCGCAGTTATTTCACACAGGATATCTAACGAACGACACAGGAGTGTTTGAATATCATCGCTATGTTGTGCATTCGAGGCTTCAAGTGTTTATCATCACGGAGATCACGTTGCCTCTTCGGCTATCCCCAATGTTCGGCACTTCTGGCTGGTTCTCGGCACTCAACGGCAAATCTTCCAATCGGAGATGGTGTTTGCCGCTGCCTCCGGCTTCCAATCCCGAGGCCTGGAGACATTGCAGATTTTTCCAAGCCGCTGTTCGCCATAGTGTCCAGCTTTCTTTCTTTTCGTAGCTCCAAGGGAAACATCGCGTCTTCGCAGCTCAAGAAGGGGAAAGATGCTGCTTCGAAGCTGGACAAGCATCCTTGGCGGGTTTCTCCTGTACTATGTTAACCTCATATATACCCATGATGGGCACGACTATTCTAATCATGAGAAGCGCTCCATTGACCGTAGGAAAGAGCTTCTGAAGAAATGGGACCAGGAGGTAATGATTCCTTGTCCCTTCTTCCTTCTCAATTATCTCCGTTGAAACCGTGCTAATCCTAGAAGCATCTTCATCAGTGGAGTTTTTCTGGTGTTTCAACCTTCGCCCATCTGAAGCATGTAAAATGCCTCCTAGAGCCGGATGAGCACTATGATGTCGCTGTACTCGGAGTTCCTTTCGATACTTCCGTCTCCTTCCGGCCGGGAGCCCGGTTCGGCCCGCGCGCCATCCGTGCCGCAAGTGCTCGCCAGCAAATAGCTACAACACCCGCGCTGCCATCAATCCCTATCTGAACTGGGCTTGCATTCTCGACTGTGGCGATATCCCTATTATGCCATTTGACAACGGGGTGGCAGAACGCCAGATGTACGAGGCCTTTCTGGAGCTGGGCACCCGTGAGGCCCCAAACCCTATTCCGGGCATTTCGCACGGAAAGCCCAAGATTGTCACACTGGGCGGTGATCACAGCATCACCCTACCGTTTACGGAAAACCGATCACCGTGTTGCACTTCGATGCGCACCCTGATACCTGGAACCCCGTCCGGTACTCGGCGTATTGGACATCTGATCAATCCCGCTTCAACCACGGTAGCTTTTTTCCACACGGCCAGCCATGAAGGGTTGATTTCCAGCACCAGCTCCGCACACGCAGGTCTCCGCACCCGTCTGACCGGGCTGGATGATGGCGAATTATTCAAATCCAGGGCCGGGACAAGGCTTCCTT
>NW_001813975.1:1083387-1086735 GCF_000149585.1 Histoplasma mississippiense | reverse complement strand
CATTCCCATGGACCCAGCTAACATCTTCACACAATGCAGTTCATGGTATGGGCTCTTCAACAGCAACTATTACTTGGAAAAAGCAAAGAATCGTGACATGAATAGTTGAAATAAAGCATGCCGCTGTATCTCCCATCTGCATGAGGCAGCTGTCAATGGTTAAACCCCACGCTTTTTCTTTCGCTGTCTCCCGGCCATTCAGGACCATTTTGATTTACTCCGTATCTTACTGGGCTGTTGGTATAAATAAATATCTTACAGGGAAAAGTCGCCGGGGCCCATTAGAGTAAAGAAACTCACGCGAGTAATCATCATGGATTTTCCTTATTAACTTACTGCATGACTAGATGTAAGTGCATCTCCCGTCCATTGAGCAATCACTTACTCAGGCACCTCTCTCGTCTTGGAATTCTATCTACACGTCCAATTCACGAGCGGGATGGGAAAGGTCGACGATACTATTACTTAGCCCAGCATGGTAGTTTTTCGGGAGGAAAAAATACCCTCCCCTTTTCAACATCATGACCGCGCATTGACCTACGCTGTGTACGTGCCGAAGGTGAGCACTGACTGGCATGAAAGCCTTTAGCTCCTCTGCATGGCCACGGCAGGGTTTGCAGATAGTCAAAATCAGAACCTCCCGAAGTTAACAAAATTCTATATATATCGCCCGTCGTCGTGGTCGTCGTCGTTAGTTACAAAGCGTCCAAGTTACAGTTGCAGGATGTTGGCTGTTCACTCATTCTCTGTTCATTTGCTGTTTCATCTATTGTTTCAGCCTATGTTTTCGGCTCTGACAACAAAAGCCACCGTTTTAAGGGTTGGTGTTGATTCAAGGATCACACATCCACCCAAGTCCATCAGCCATTCTTGAATCTTCGACCAACTTTGACTAACGACAAACTAACTAACAAGCCAAATGGCATCGGTTCTTGTCAGCCTTGCCCTGGTCCTTGCTAGTATCTTGATCGAACTGTCAAGGAGTTCTATGTTACTAGCGTATCATCACTTTGTCTCAACGTGAGAGAGCCACCTGGAGCTTGACTTGCTGAGCCTCGAAAATATTTTGGCATTTGATCAGGAGTTTCGTAACTAGATATATTGCCTGTTGGAGTTTGTTGCTCAATCAATGAAAGCCATTAAGTGCCTCTCAACATGACATGAAATTCGTCAACCAAGGACGATGGAAATTAAGTTCTTGATCGACTGTACAGAGAGAATGGCAAGAAAAAAGAGAAAAAAGATCATCTCTATGGAAGAAGTATAGAGAATGGAGTAGCGACGGCTAACCATCATCCTTTGACTGTGGAAAAAGTAAGCACCAAAGAGAGATCGATCGGAGCTTATTCTGAGAACACCCTCCGCTATGCGGGTTGGCCTAGAAGAGTTTCATTTCTACCAACCCTCAGAGCTCCAGCCTACGATCATTCTTTGTGTCTCTCTGGTTAGCTGTAGACTGTGTCGTCCACCAGGAAATCCAGGAAATCGAGTTCCCCTTCCTGACGCATTGTATAGCCAGTTTCGGACATAGTGGTCCAGTGCAACCGTTCATCCTCCAAGCTAGCCACAAAATCGTCACAGATACACAAGAACCTCCCGGGGCGTCCTTCGGTACCGCAGAAGTTGGCATATAGTCCAATTTCCAACTAACTTCCGTGGGTAGAATCCGGTTTTCCTGAAAGAACTTGGCTTCGGGTCTAACGAGGACTGTTTACGAGTGGAGAGGTGCTGAAGCGCTTGTTTTCCTACACCTCTCATAGCCGACCTGACATCTGATGGACGCTGGAAAATTCAGACAATCAAGAAGATTTTAAGGAAACGAGCGCCAGGCTCAGGAGATATTCCATCTGTTCCACATTTTCTCGGTCTCCAGCAGGGTATGGTGTACAATTTACCGATTCAAGAAGTGTCATGAACGGAAGATTGAATCTCGATATCCAATAACAAAAAAATATCCGCAGAACCACCGCTATCGATTCGATAGCAGCTGGAATGGGTAAAACCATATGTTTTGGCCAATGAATCCAGATCTACTTCAGATGGTTTGGCACAGTTCCGAAAAACGCTGGCGAGATCTGTGCCACCCGATGGCTGTATGCCGGATATCCAGCGCAAATAAAATGAGACTAAAAGCATTATGAAAATGAGGCAGTTCCCTACAGGGTTTTCCAGGCCGTTGGTCGTTGCTTGATCCAGATTTAATATCATCTACCACTCCAAGAGCCGGGTAATAAATCACAAATATAGATGTTATTCGCTTGCAAGGGATTAGATTGAACGGAGATGAAAAAATTATATTGATGGTCGGATAGGTGTGGACAGTTGTCAGTTGAGAGTTATCGGTTGTCGACTCCCAATTGACCCTGTCGAACGCCTGTTCCTGATATGTCGTTGATTCATTTATCAGGAGACAGCGAAACAGGAGACAGCGAAACAAAGTTCAGAAAAAATAATAAAAATAATAAAATATCGCATACAAGTTCCGGTTGTTCTTTTCAGACCCTCCTAAACACGATCGGCTGCACACCTCCGTCCGGAAACAAATTCTTTTTCTTTCTCCTCCGATTTTCGTGTTTCACGTCCTTAGACGCCAGCTCGCCGTCTGCGTCAAACCATACACCCTCGTCCAATGATGTTTCGTATTCTCTGTATATACTGGCCGTCACCTGACGCATAATAGCCCACGCGACGCTATTTCAAATCCCAGCAATCAAGAGTCAGCAATAAATGATGATAATTAGATAGTATAAACAGCATTTACATTACAGACTAAGTAGAAGACACACATCAGTGAGATGGTGATTGATATCTTCTCTACACAGGAACTCAAATAAACTTATTTACGTACTTCATTCCCGTACACATCCTTTGTCCATATCCAAACGGCATCAGCATGCGTTGCATCTGACGGTGGGCCGGGGATGTAATTGGCACTTGCCAGCGTTCTGGATCCCACACGTCTGGGTTAGGAAACGTATCCGGGTCGCGGTGGAGGGCGTGGGGTTGGATGGAGATGATGGTCTAGATAACGCGATATTTTGTCAGCATTCTCTATCCAGGAAAGAGAGGGAAGTCTAGATTATCGGGATCGGGACCGTTGGCACTATCCGAAAGCTCACCCCTGGGTTTATCTTCAACCCCATGACAGTAACGTCCTGATCTTTCGTTTTAACCACTCTCGGGGAGACTAAAGGGGATTGGGAGGACTGATTTCGTCATGTTCTCTCGCAGGACGCTCGTTTATGTACGGCAGGCGCTTTGTAGCTGGTGATAAGGGTATGTGTTCCGTGGAACGAGGCGAGGACAACTTCTGTTTGTTGACAGTATCTTACTTCTTGGGCGAAGTTT
>NW_001813975.1:1074092-1083231 GCF_000149585.1 Histoplasma mississippiense | reverse complement strand
AGTGTCGCTGGCGATGTAATTGATATTTTTGAATAGCAAGGCTGGGACCATCCTTTTTGAAAAGACAAAGAAGATGTTGGAGATGGGTATTTGCCTTCCTACCGTCATCATCTTTAGATTGGGGAGGCAGTGACTTGAGAGACTCCTGCACCAATGACATGCCAAATGTAGTCAATTTTGACCCTGGGTTGATTAACGGTGATAAGAGTTTCATGATGGGAACTTAACGATCAGCATCATGGAGTATTAGTTCCTAACTCCCGGGAACAGCACACTTACGGGGAAGCCATTGGAAAGCAGTCATTAACGGACTGGCGACTAGTTCCAGTGTTGGGGTGAGGAGTTCATTCATCTGAGCTCTTGAATCAGGATTGCTCAGTAGATTGAGTGGCTTTTCACGCCCATAGATCAACCCGATCATGATATCAGCGGTCAACCACCTCATCATGGGAAACACATCAACAGTCCATGAAAGAGGCTGCTCCCGACCCTGCCTCCGCTTCAATTTCGTTCATTAATGTATCAATAGTCGTTTTGATATGAGTCTGAAAGGCTGGTGATGCCGCAACTGGGCTCGAATAGAGACCCGCGACATTTTTTCTGCGAATTAAATGTAATTCTGCGTCAACGGTGCTTACTACGTTTGGTGAGCCATACCGCTCAAAAAACCAAACAAGATCAATGGCATCTAATCCGCCTCGGGATCCGGTGTAAATATCCTTTATGGCATCTGGATGACAGAATGAAATCATTTTCGGGGAAAGCTGAACAATGGGACCATAGTTTCGGTGCGCACGATGAGTCGTGTTTAGGATCCCATCTGATGTAACAACAATCGGACTGTTAACGAAGGTGCTAATAGTGAGTGAACTTCGTTGCCCGGATCACAAACGCACCTCTCAGTTCATGCCATCGAAGCCACAAGCTCGTAAACTTGGCTAATTTCGGACCTGGGAAAGGGGAGTTAATGGCGCGATACATTGAACGACATAGGTTCAGAATCATCAACGACAGTATAGAAATCGCAACCAATGGCCAACCAAGTTGAAATTCACAGTGCAGATATGTGAGGAGGTTAGCCACAGCAGACATGGTACAGGTATTTCCTGCTTTTTGCGGCGGAACATCGCGATGCTAAGATCACATCAGCTGCGACAAATCTAGTTGTCGGGTGGAGCTGTTTAAATATGTTTCCAGAAAATCTCTGGCAATTTCAACGTTCACGCAGCAGTCATATTTTATAAGCTGCGGTTAGTGGCGTTGAGCCCTGAAATTCTTTATCCCCAGGTAGATAGGCGCCAGTGCCCATGTTGCTCCGGCTTCTAAGCCAAATCAGGGTATTTGTTGGAGAAGCGTATTTCAAAATGCAAAATAACTTGATTGCTCATTTTGCATCATAGCTCGTCATTGAGCGGAAGCATGAAGTACTGCAACCAAAGACACTGCTTCGGAATCTCCAAAAGCAACACAATGCCGAAAAAGATAGTGGCGGAACCCCAAAGGTGACTCTGCTGCGGATGAAAAAGGGAAAAAGAAGAAAATATCAAGGTTGAGGTTGTTCGCTTATACGGTGCTAAAAACAAGCGCCAGCCTTAACCTGCCTCCAAACAACCCCCAACAAGCCTGAGACAACGTCTGGTGGTGAATCTGGTGACACCACGCATTCGGGTGCAATCAGCTCCAGGTGCCTTCAGCGTTCATATTGATGATGTACCAAGTTCGACGTCACCGCCCCCCCAATGAGGAGAAATGTTCAAAAACTCCCCCAAAGGGTTAAATACGCGTATTCAGCTCCAGCTTCTTCTAAGATTGTCCCAAGGATGGAAACCAATAACATCGTGTCCTGAGGGCTGTGATCCATTTAGCAAGTGTTTGGATACTGGCCATAGTAGCCAGGCACAGACATAAATGATCCAATGCATCTTCGGGGATTCTGGATTTTCATTTTTGTTTGCTTGCTCTTTCTCATTTATGAACTCTGGGAATCCAGGCTTATGATAAACTCCTTCTCAAGGCCATATATTCCATTAATATATGAAACTGTCTTCTCTTATATCTGCGAATTTCCTTTGAAGCAATCCCATGATCTATACGATCCACTATACTCGATACAAAGGAGATAAGGTCATCATCCGCCATCACGTCGGCCAATCACCTCCTCCTCTCTGCATCGCACATGCAGGCCTTGAATGACAGCATGGCCTACATGCAGCCACCGATTCGCTGCGTGCACCTCGCTAAAGAGAGAAGCTGGACTCGCCTCAGTTATAAAATAACCACTCCAGACGATTCTTCTTGTCTGTACACAGTGGGAACGTCCAGGAGTCACCCAGAAATTACCTTGACGCGACATCTCCAGCCAGTCCCATATACCCGACAGACTTCTTCCCTATCAAGGCTCTCTGGGCAGTTCTCCCTATCCAACCTCTTGGGGCAATCTCGTCACCACCACTACCACCATCAACAGACGGTCCAGTTCAACAATGACTACCTCGTCGGAACCGCGACCTTCCATACCTTCTCGTCGAAAATCGACATTAGCCTCAGCACAAACCATACCATCACCATGAAGCGGCCAGACCCGTTATCCACCACGCGCAGGTTTGAGAGCCTGACACCGCTTGGCACGTTGGAATGGAAGAGTGATGGCGGTCCCTTCGGGAGCCTTGTTTCCAGCAATCTTAAACTGGTGGACACAAGAGGGCGTACGGTTGCGCGATACCAGAAGCGCTCATCGTCGCTTTCCAGGGAGAGTGATGTGATCACGTTGCTTGTGCCGGAGCTGGACGGATTTCTTGACATTGTAGTTATTACGTGCATGGTCATGATAGAGTATAGACGGGTGGATGACGAGGCGATAGAAGAGGTTGCTGGTGGTGTGTGAGTGCGTGTACTGAGAAGCCAGGAGATACCGCTATGATTGGTTTTGTTTGATTATATGGTCAATAATGCACTGTTTATTTAAATCTGGTTTTCCCTCTCTCTGCTTTGTATTGTTTGATTTAACTAGCATCCGGCCTGGAACCTTCATATTTCTACCCTTTTTGCTATTGTTAGACTACTTTTGATGCATATCCACAAATGATAAGCGTTTACAATGACAAGATGTTTATGAGCGCTTATCCATGGTTGTCATCATATTGAATATGTGAAAATGTACCCAGTCTAAAATACTAGTAGTTATGAAAAAAAGCTGCCTCGGAGAGCTGAGCCTGGAGACCCGCAAGGTATGCCTTAAGAGTTATATATGTCAGAGACAGTCAGATGAATCTTGAATAAAACATGATAAATCTTTAAATAAGAGATTGAGGAGATATAAAAAGCAAGGAGACAAAAATAAAAGAAATGAAGATAATGCCATGGTAAAAATCATTATTGGACGGATGTCTCTGTTGAATCATTTGCCTAGGTTCATTATACCTTGGAGATATTTATATGATATCCCTGGAAGGTCAACTCAAACAGCAGCCAAATGGACCATCGCATAAAGCTTGACCGTACACAATAAAAAATATATTGACAAAATGTGAGAATATGTGGCACCCTTCAATCAGCAAAAGATCCGCAGTTATGCACTGTTAACAACTTTAGTCCATCCAGTCAGACTATTGCCCTTACAACCAAAAGTGCTCCGGAAGTTGATCTTCTCGTCAGCCTAATAGGGAAATCCGTGGTGAAGCCACAGTGATCGAATCTTGGCTGGTGAGATGGATGACCTTGCACACAAGAAACGATGAACATGATTAGCAAGGATATCCGGGGGGTTTTCTTGAAACTTGTTAGAAATCTTTAATCTGTGGGCATTAGTATTGTTGATGGTTTAGATGAGAATGAGCTGGACGAGTCGGGCATTTTGATCGTTTCGTTCATCGATACTCCGTGAATGACCGAAGAATCAGGAGGCATGGTAAAAATTACCGTTTCAGGCAGAGACGAGCAAGCACACAGAGACTTTGGAATGTGGCCCATGATAGTAGTGATTGAGGTGGTTATAGGGAAGCAATTATCACGCTTTATCAAACAGGAGCTTGTGAATGTTGACAGATGCACAGAGAGCGGAGGGAAGGTCAATTGTACCCTAAACGCTCGATTAAGCACAGGGGTTGATAGACGCTTAAACTAACCTGCGTGTAAAATCTGTGCTGAAGGTTCATATATATATATATATATATATATATATATCAAGCGCAAGATTTGAGGATCTTCTTGTTATAGAGCCGAAAGACATAATAATGGCCAGTGGATGGATCTTGCTGCTGCATCACCAACACCGCCACAATCAACCTCCAATTGAGGAGACACTGTCCTACCTCTGCAGCGCGAGCCTGATATCAACCCCATGATTCGTGCGAGGTCTGCAACAACTAAGTTTGTTCTCAAAACGTCACTCATGGCAGGCCACATTGTGACAAACTGTAAACTCTCCCCCCTTGACGGTTAAGTTAAAACCGACAATGGAGTCAATCCAATTGCCTACAGATTCTCATTATGAAGTTACCTTTCTGAATACCAATGGAGGCCAACTGACAACTACCCCTCCTTTACTAGTTCACTAGTTCGAACATACAAACTTCCGAAGATCACGTACATTATCCTCCAGATCTAATGGCAGAGAGAGAGCGAGTATTTACTTACAGGAAAATAATTCTGTGTTTGGATAAATTTACTCTAGTAAAATCGTTCTTTTTACGATAATTTTGAAACTGCACTCTTTTTCTCTCGGGGAAGAGGAGAGGATGATGAAATCCCTGCTTCATTTATATATATGCCAGCAGATAATACGTCGAAGACATGCGTCGCATGAACACTCCCCCCCGCCACCCCCCTCCAAAATAAAAAAAGAAAAATAAGAAAAAAAGTAAAACGAGGAGAGGCTCTAAGGGTGTAGATATACCAAAAAAGGGTAAAAGACAAACATGATAGATTCAACAACGCTCAACATATATGGTATTGATTTCTATATGCGTGATTGAGGAAAGATTAGCAGATAACGGCGCCACCGCCATTTGCTTGGTGGTGGGCGATATCAATTGACAGCACGGCGGGGCGTGACGTGGTAAAGAATTTGATAAGTACCAAAAACGGTCAAGAGGCCCTGTTTCACTCATGGATTTGTCATTATTTGTTCGTAATTTGTCCTTGCGCCAAGCGCTTAGCTGGGTGCATGCAAATATATATGCAAGGCAGGGAAGTGAGGGGATGTATATAGTTAACGAGGTATATTTCCGTAGGGAATAAGCTCGGCACATTTGTCGTGGAGGCAGTTGAGTTAGATAAGTTTTCCAGCAATTTCCATCACAAGTGGCTTCTGTGACAGGAGCTGGAGCCGGGTCTTTCAGAGCCTGTAGGACAAGAGATCAACCTATCTCCCTCCTCGTCATGTCTGAGTGCTTCGCCTTTTACGACAGAATCCATCTATTGATGCGGTTTGTGCAGTCAGTATTGGTCCAAAACGGGGATACTCAACGAGGAATCTTAGGGGGGAGGGAAAGGGAATGGTAAAATGAAGGAAATATAGGTACTACGCACATTATCTAATTTATAATCCACCATGAGCAAACTAAGCGGAATAAGCGGAATAGTCAAACAGACGGCAATCGCCAGAAGTTTGCGGAACGTCTCATCGTATGCACGATTGATAGCGATTCTCGTCGCAGAACCCAGGGGGTACGAAAGCGCCTTGGTAAGTTTGCCGAAAATCTCCTTTGCATCGCCCTGGCTCTCAGCAGGGAGGTACAAGGACAGTTTCTTCGGGATAGAGCTAGTCCACACAGCCCCCGAGATGGCTGATCCCACCGCTCCACCCATTTCTAACGATGTGAGGAACATGGCTGTTGCCGCAGCGACATCTTGATGGTTCGCAGAGGCTTGTACACCTAGCTGGACGGGGACGTTGAGGAGGCCAGCACCAAGTCCGATGACGGTTTGAATGATAAATGTCGATGTAGTGGAGGTGCCCTCTTTGTTGAAGAAGAACATGAGGGCAAGGCCAGCTATGTAGATGCAGCAACCCCCGGCGACGAAACGTCGGTATCGTCTGGTTGCTCTTATTACGAATGAGACGGAGACGGCGGATATTGTTGATGTAAAAGAGAAGGTTTGAGTTACTCGACCGGCTGTGGTGACAGATTGGCCCTGGACGACTTGAAGGAAGGAGTAGAGGTAGGGCTGCACCGAGCAATAGAATGCCACTGCGCCGAAATGTTAAATCAGGGGTGAAATAGAGATCAAAAAGCTTGAAGGGGGCCTTACTGAAATAAAAAAAAGCAAGGGCACAGCCAACAAGAGCCGTTCTCTGCTTGAGGAGGTGTAATGAAAGGAGAGGGTGCGGAGCCAGCCGCTTCGAAGTTTCCCAGAAGGGGAAAACAACAAGGCAAATCCCCCCAATGACTATCATGGCGATGATGCTGCTGTTTTTCCACGTATTCTTCGCATTGGCCGCCAACGTCAGAGGAACCAAAATCAAAGCCACTCCCGCTGACAGCAGCAATAAACCGAATACGTCAAGGTCGTACCAAGTCCTTTTGACTATACTGGTGAAGCGGTGCGCTTTCCATGGCCGGGGTTTGAGGAGATTTAGTCTCCGAGCCTTCTTCTGGTTCAGGAAAAGAGACAAGGCCAACGGAAGAAATGCGGCGGGCAGGATGATTGTCCACATCCCATATCCCCAACGCCATGAGGTTTCGCGGAGGATGGCTGCAGCGATCATGGGCCCAATCCACACGGTGGCCAGGAATGGTAGATCCGGCATGCTGGAGAAGAGCGCTCGGTTAAGTAAAGAGCTGGTATCTGCAATGAAAACTTGTTGGAGGATTTGCAACCCCGTCGAGCCGGCGGAGTAAAATAGCTGCGCCGATGCATAAGTTTGTACATTACTTGACGCTGCCATCTGGGCATATCCAAGGACGTAAATAGAAACTGCAATGCAAAATGCCTCGAATCGACCAAATACATCGGCGACCTTCGCCATCGGAGGTTTCACGACAGCTGTGAGGCATGTTAGACTAAGATCCTTTAAATACTCTGAAAATTGAAGTGTGTGTACCGTTAACTACATTCTGGACGACCAGAACTGTTGATATTAACGAATGCTTGCTGAAGGAGCTCGTTGCATATGCTGACAAAGACAAAACCGTCTGGCCTTCTAGAGAAGTTGAAAATGCCATCAAAAACATTCTTGATTATATTAGCGGGGCTTTTAACGAAAGGGGGGGTTTTTCGTGGGTTTTTCGTGCGTGGGACGGGACGCAGTAGATTCCTGTTGCGGAGCAAGCAACATAGCGAGAAGCCCCAAACATGCGCGCCACTCAACAATATTTTCTTAAACAACGAATATTATGACATACCCAATATATGCAATTATCAATGACTTGTGCGTCCACGTCTTGCTAATGGCCTCAATCTTGCGTACACCCTCTTGGACGGAACTCGATGAAGAGGAAGTATATCTCCCACCACCTCTTCGGTCATGGCCATCGTAACAGGTGCCATCGCCATCACGATCTGCTGGCGGTGCCTCCATGGGCTCTGCATATAGCAATCCCACGCCCTCATCCTCTGTCGCCATTGTAGGTTGGGATTCGCATGTACCGTAAGAGTTGATCGAGGTCTGCTGATTCATGGTGGATGGTATGGGATTCGTCAGCGGGATAGACGGTTCCCCAATTTCAACGCTAGATGGCAGCAAAGGGTGAAAGAGAAAAAGGTGTAAAATATGACTTCGTTCGTCGTCGAAGTGAAGGAAGAAAGTTCACTGGGTGGGTTCATCAATCGGGGGGACGCATTTCAATATGTTAAGCGTCGTGGGTATCACAAGACAAAAGAGGAAGGGCGTAGAAGAGCGAGAGTCGAGGATAAAAAAATAGCTGCGACTTGCAGGATTGTTGTCGATATTCAGGCAAAAAGTCCTTCTATATAAACCTTGATGTGACCGGTGGCGGGGTGCCGTAGTTCCGAGCAAAACGCGGGATAAACGACGCTGCAAAATCACAACAAAAGCAGAATAGAAGGAGGAGAAAGAGGAGAAAGGGAGAGAATAGAACTATTCAAGAAGAAACTGTCGCCGATCTGGACAGATCCGTCAATGTGCGAGTGCAATAGCGTGGAATCAGAGCACAGTGATAATCAGTCAGACTCAAAATTGGGGAGATGCATGCCATGAGCGGATAAGAGCCAACAGCCCAGCTTCAGCCGCGAATGCGTGCCCTGAGATGCTGTGTCGAGGAGTACAGAGACATGAGAAGAGACACGAGAAGAAACACAAGTAGAGACACAAGAAGAGACCCGGAGAGGAGGCTGGCGGGACTTTGGAGATACGGAGCAGACGAGGACCGGATCAGGAGACACAAAACGGCCAAAAACCCCCAGCCAGGCCAGATCTAGAAAACCTAGGAGCTCGCCACACTCCCGCGGGCGCATCCGCTGGCACCCCACATTCGGCAAGTGACGCAGTATCCGAGGAGGCTCCGGCGTAAGCACCTTAGCACAAAGTGACTCTTCCCTGAATTTCCTGCAAACAGAACCCAAGGAAGGAATCATGGGAAAGCACACGGGCTCGATTGAGCGATTATGAAATCCAGTTAATCTACGATCTAGATTGCCGACTCGAATGGCTCTCAAGTGAAGTTGAGCCTGGTCGCAAGCCGTTCCATTTTCTGTTGCTCGCCAACCATTGGCTAAACAGAGCTACCTGGATTGTTCTGGATCCTGTTTCGAGAGTTCCACCTGCAGAGCGAAGGACATATGGGGACCCCAGGTTCAACCGCCCCTTCACTGAGCCCCGCGGGGATGCTGTTAAGCAGAATTATCCCGTTCAAGGCCTTGTGAAATTAGATGCTCCCCGACTAGATTCATGGAGAATGGCGATAAATGGAGCAAGGAAATCGACAGGTGCAAAAGAATTTTTAAAAGCAGCTGAATTATTCGATGGCTCAGTAGACGAAACCCCAAACTCTTCCTTTGATCCCGCGAGCTGGATTCTTCGAAAACCTCCACAGGGATATGAACGGTCAAAAAAACAAGGGGAAGTCTACTACGAAGGAATGGGTGGATGGTGGGAAAAGCTAGAAGACTGGCAGAACGTTTGCCGAGGGTACCGGGCGCGGAAAATCATTTGCGAAGGGGGAGCCAATAGACGGAG
>NW_001813975.1:1067784-1073992 GCF_000149585.1 Histoplasma mississippiense | reverse complement strand
TCCGCTTTGCGACGTTGTGAAGCACGACTTTACCTCGACTCTTCAGATTAAATACGATGATGAAGCATACGGACTTTTTATTTTATTTTGGATGACCAAGCAGCACCTTTTCCAACAAGTGCCTCATGTTGTCACAGAAACAGAGGCAAGGAAGGACATTGCTGGTACAGAAGTGGGGATAATAATTACAATGATATTGATGAGATCGAACTGCAAAAGGATATGAACTTCAATGAATACTGGTGCCAAACAGTCCACCGCGAAAAATCCAAGTAGCCAACTGATGGAAAAGCTTACTGGTCCCACAGCCGCGGCTGCTCATCGCTCTGGGGTTGCCAACCACTTTAAACTGGCTTTCAATAAGCTCCATTGTGTAGTCAATTGTACTGCAATGTAGAAGCCTAAGCGACGCGGAGTCCATCGCCGCGTTGGCTTCACCATCAAACAACTTCCAATCGGGGGATGATTTTCCACAATCTTGACCCTCCGCTTCAAACACCGTGTTCTCCTCAATATTTATCCACATGAAGCGATGACTCCAGGGACATCAGATAGAAAGCCATAGCATCCACCACTTGACACAGTGACCCGGAGACCACCATGGGGAACTTTTGTGCTGTTTGGCAGCTTGGTCGAGGGACTGGTGGGCCAATCGGCCCACAAAAGCACCCGCGAAAGCAACCACTGGTGTGACATTCACACAGGCAGCCTGCAGGATCCCGGAACAGTGCAGGCAGCAGCCTGGAACCGTACAGGGATGATTCCCATGTACCCTCGAAGTCCCGGTGGAGCTGGTTGCAAAATGCCGCGACAGAGCGATACCGGAACAGGCAGAAATTGGCGTTGAGCACCGACATTCAACAACACAGTGGTTTTTGTTCACCAGATTCACGTCTTAATGTATACCATAGTATATCTTTCCCCCAGGGACAGTATTCCACTCTAACGTAGTAAATATTTGGTTCGTAGTTGTCCTCTCGAACAGGAACCGACTCTCACATCCGTCCTCTTCAAACCTAGGTAAAATTGAAGTCTGTCCACCCCGGGCTGCCTGGATGCCGTCGACATTTTGGCCAATATCCCTTCGAGATAAGTAGTCCGGACAATCACATCGTTTCCCATAGACGCCGCTTTTTACAAGGGGATTCTTTCACCACAAGGCATATTTGGGTCTGTGGCAGCAGGTCTCTTGAGGTGAGTTAAGCCATAACCTTTGCAAGCTGCGGCACCTTCCGCCTGGGTTATTCAATCCGTGGTGAGCCCATCAGGTGGATAGTTAATCCGCTCCGATAAAGCGCGCGATAATCGGATTCCATATCTTAACTTTATCTTCCAACTCTACAGATCTTCCATTGCCAGCATCGCAGAGTTATCATCAGACGAGATTGCTTCGATTGATAAATACCCTCTGAGGACACTCGACCGGTTACGTGACTTTTTCCAAGGGGCAGCACAGCCTCACTTGCTATCTTATAATGGTGCCGCTGATGGCCCTGTTCAAACCAATCGAATGACAATATTGAAAGTTCTAATCACTTTAATGGATGAAAAGGCATCCTATAATCTCCAGTCACCGATAAGCAAGCTGAATATTGCATCAGAACTGGCGAGCATATTCAAAAGTTTTCAGCAGGATGACTCTAACTACAGCCACTGCCAACCACTAATCTACTTATCATACAGAAAGCACCCGACACTGACATATGGAAGGCCGTTTTCGATCTTATCACCTCAGTCGCACAGGCCTCACAGGCCACCAGATCCACTCCTCCTCCTCCACCCAGGTCGTCCTTGATAATTCCACAGACCTCTCACTCGCGCAACACCAGTAGTCTCGCTAACTCGTCGGAACTACCAAGAGATATTGATCCTTTCTTGAGGGATGAGCTGTTAGGAGAGCTCCATGTGAACACTCCTGGATTATTTGCAGCATATTTTGATGGCATTGAAGGTCTCAGCAGGGCTGCACAGGCTGTCTACCAGAAGTGCAACACAGGGATAGCCCGCTCTACAATGACAAGAGTGGATGGAAGGATTGGCCTGATGATATGGATGAGAAATATGTACTTGATTGGCTAATCAAAGTTATTAACCAGCTTTCCCAGTTTGCAGAGGATCATGACCTGACTCGAACACCTGCCCGCAGACGCTTGGCCCAGCCAGCCCAGCCAATTGCTGGATCCATTGCAAAGCGAAAACTTGATGTAGGGTTTGTGGACAACGCAGACAGCACACAAGACAAGAAGTACATACAAGTGGTCAGAGATCCTAGTGCCAGGAAAGCTGAAGAATGACCGAAAGTATGATATCCCTTCTGGTGCAAGGCTCGTTCTGGCCCGGTATGCCAGAGAGGTGCTCTCTGCGCAAGACGACCGCCGATTCGTCCTTGGCTTCACACTGTGTGGACCAATTTTACGCGTCTGGGAATTTGGCCGTTGTGGCGGGATTGCCTCAGATGGGATCAACATCAACAAAGATGGCCTGAGGTTTATCTCAGTGATGCTGGGGTTCCTCTTCATGGACCGATCTCAACTCGGTTTTGATCCCACAGTGGTCACAGTGAATGGTAGACGCTGCATTGAGATTGAGTGTGGTCGTGAGAAGGAGTGTCTTGTCATTGATGAAGTGATCCTGCGGGCGCAATGCATTGCTGGCCGAGCCACAACCTGCTGGAGGGCGCATCGTAAGGCGGATGATTTGCAGATGCCCCTGGTGATCAAGGACTCCTGGCAGTATTCAGAGCGCGATGAGGAAGGGGAACTGCTGCGCCAGGCCACGGAGTGCGGGGTCACCAATGGAGCCCGGTATGATTCCCATGTCACCGTCCAAGTGGACGGTAAAGACGATGACATCCAGGCCATTCGGAAAGGTCTCAGCATTCCAACAATGAACAATCAGTCGAACAGTCTGCAAGAACTCCCAAAGCGGAGTGCATCTAATAGAGGGCGAAAGGACCCTGGCAACAGTGTCATTGGACAGAAACGGTCATTTGACTGCATGGATCCAGTGTTTCCTCCTCCTAGCAAGCGTACCCAGTCAAACTCCCTAACAAAAGTTTCAGCAGAGGGCAAGCCACTCAATCGAGTCCACCGCCGTGTCATTGTTCGGGACTATGGGATCCCTATATTCAAAAGCAGCTCCAAGGTTGCTTTGCTTAAAGGAATCGAGCTCTGCATTGAAGGGTATGAATCTTTGTACTCAAAAACTGGATTGATCCAGAGTGATATCTCCCCACAAAATCTCCTGATAAATGAGGATTTAAAGATAACCCTTCCTGGCGGGCATTTCTGATTGACCTTGATCTGGCAATCAGAGAGCAGCGGGATGGCTACTCTGGGGCGCGAGGCAAAACTGGCACTAGAGCATTTATGGCGATTGGTGTGCTATATGGGGAAAATCACTCCTTCATGCATGATCTTGAGTCCTTTTTCTGGGTTCTATTCTGGATATGTGTTCATTACGAAGGGCCTGGGAGGGGAAGCGAAGTGGGGGATTTTGAGGAGTGGAACTACATGAGCACAGAAAGGCTTGCTGGATCAAAAAAGGGGGTGATAGATGATGAAGGTGATTTTCTCAGAATTGCAACAGATAACTTCACTCCATACTACCAGCCTTTGGTATCTTGGGTTAACAGGCTACGACGAATCGTGTTCCCGGGTGGGAGACGATGGAAGAAGCCTAATCCAAATCTGGGTTTGGACATGCGGAGAGTGATTCAAGAAGTATAAAAGGATCTAGATGTTATAGGATAGAATTTATAAATAGAATAATAATCTAACTAGGGCATATATAAGACCTACTCAAATCATTTTGGCTGTGTCTTGTGGGCGTTGCACTTCCGCGCCGCCCTCTTGAACTGGGACAGAGTGACGCAGGTTGGTTTCGGGCTCCCAGGAAGGGTCGTAGCCATGCCACCCGACTTTGACTGTATACTTGCACCAGGGGCCACATAAGATGCCAATTAGGGATATAAAGAGAAAGAGATTGCACACAAGGACTGTAGGACATAGGGATCAGCTAGCAAGTAAGGTTACTGCCCATATAACAACAACCTTGGATAGCTCCCGTACGACCCGTGAATTCGAAACTACCCGTTTGAAACATGGCAACGGAATAATCCAGAAAATCGTACTGGCTTTCACCCAGCCTTAGAATATTCGATTTCCATGCCATCTCATTTCTATGACGCGCTTGATTGTTGAGAGTACAAAAGCATTTCACATGTCGGACTCAACAACGAAACTTAGCGCTGCTAACCTGCGCTAATGCAGGAAAGACAGGTAACTAGAGCATGCGACTTGAGCGGTCCGTCGGATCGTTATTGGTTCAACCATCTGCGATGACTTGGCCCTGACCTGACACTGGGGGATGAAAACTGGAGCAGCATAAATTTTTATCCTACAAGACCTTGTGAAGAACTTGGTCAATGGGTGAGATAGACTTTCATGCCATCATCATTCGTATCTGGCGCTCGGGGCTGTTTATATGATGATAGATTTCCTTGCCGAAATGTCGAGCTGGGGGCCTCAGAGGAGAACCCACTTAAGCGAAAAATTCCACTGACATCATTTCCCCCGGTTGTCAGCATCCTTGAATGTGGTGCGCTCCCCACACTAGAAAAGGTGTGGGGACCTCTGTCGAGTTTTGTCAAATTTAAATATACACAGTAATAGCACAACTCAACAAGAATATGCCTGTTGTATTATCCTGACAGGGAAATTTGTTTGTTGTTGCTGCTGCTGTTTTCTTGCCGTCGAGAACCGTGGGGCTTGAATCTAGTAACGTTATAGATAGAGTTCCAGTCAAACCTTTCCAAAACACCACCTTTCCCCGAGACCAACATTCACGACCCTCTTAACGTCTTCCGCCTCAGCACTTGGCAGTCAATTCAACTTGACTTCCTCTCGTTTCTCTGTGTTGGTGTTTTTGCTGTTGTTTTCAACTTCGACAATAGCCTCTAGCTCCAGGTATGAGTGAACAAGCGAACTCGTCGGGCATCGAATCCCTTTCGAATGGGCTTCGAGAACGGAATGCACAGACATCGAAACCTATTGGGGACCGGGAAGTAACTTCCCAGTCTCTAGAGGATAAGTTACAAGTAGAGGAAGGGGATGCGGCAGATGCAGAGAAGAAGACATTTGGTAGAACTCCAGATGGCAAAGGTGAGCTCCCTCGCTCCTCGTTTCGATGGAAATTATTATGACCAAGAGGAGGATGCACTGTATCATAACAGCCGTGAAAATAGACCATGTCTGGTCATTCAGCGCCCTAGCGATGTGACTGGGGGCCCTTTACTTTTATTTGTACCCGACGAATAGAAAGCCTGGCGCCATTTCAGCCTCATACTTGAACTATTTATGGCCTTGCTAATGCCAAATGACATCAAACTATAGTTTTCACCGTGCCCCCCACTCGTGATATGGTATCGCAGCTACTTTCCCCTTCAGAGCCGAAAAACATATCTGATATCTTTGTCCTCGCCATTCTCGGCTGCCATATCCTTCTGCTCTGGTGTCTTCCATCCTCGTTCCGGATCGCAGCTTTTGCCGTTATATTCCTGTTCTGGCGTGCCTCTTACAACATCGGGATAGGATGGCTCTTGCACATGCAATCAAACGGCCGGACGTTGGTCTGTTGGGCCAAGAAGTCGAACATCTTCGTGAACCCATCCACCGGCCAGAACCCCCATCCGACCTTGTACAAGATGCTCAAGTGGGAATTGGAAACGAAGATATCGGAACAGTATTCTTTCGATGAAGCCCCCACTGAATACAACACCTGGCTTGTATTTAGACGTGTGGTGGATCTGATTTTGATGTGTGACTTTACCTCATACTGCCTGTTCGCAATCGCTTGTGGCGGTCGCCCAGCTGGAGAGAGTTTCATTATGCTAGCCTTGAGATGGACTACTGGGATGAGCCTGGTGCTCTTCAACCTCTGGGTCAAGTTGGATGCCCATCGGGTAGTCAAAGACTTCGCATGGTACTGGGGAGATTTCTTTTACCTAATCGATCAGGAACTCACTTTCGACGGCGTCTTTGAGATGGCCCCGCATCCTATGTATTCCGTTGGCTATGCGGGATATTACGGCATCTCCTTGATGGCAGCTAGTTACAAGGTCCTTTTTATTTCCATCCTAGCACATGCCGCCCAGTTTGCGTTTACTGGTTCTTGTTGAAAATCCTCATATCGAAAAAACCTATAATGT
>NW_001813975.1:1063828-1067110 GCF_000149585.1 Histoplasma mississippiense | reverse complement strand
AGCGCGTCCTCGGTTTAGCAGGCGTCTGGGGAGCGGTTTTAATCACTAGCACCAAGTCTCTTGTGTTTCTTGCACTATTAAGCCATACCTTAACCCTTGCGTTTATCCAGTTGGTCGAACGTCCCCATATGCAAAAACTTTATGGCCAGAGTCTGAGACGAGATGCCGGCCTTGTTAGGAGCCTGAAGCGTTCATTGCCTCCCTCTCTAAAACAAATCCATGGCAGTGTCGACAAAATACTCGATGAGTCGTTTGAATTTATTGAAGAGTTCATTGAGGCCGCTCGGCCTAAGCTCGCTGCTGGTGTCCAGACTTTCGTGAAAGATACCTCTGCCCTGTTCCAAAAGTACCCGGCACGAGTCACCATTTCTCGCCTTGAACCGGACCTAGCTGGCTACGATCTAAAGGATTATTCTATTACATTGGAAGGTACTCAGCCTTCCCAGCCAGCACAATTCGAAAGAGCTAGTGATAAGGAAGGCGAAAGAGCGCGATGTACGCAATTCAGGAGAGGCGAGCAAGAAAACCTCATATTCGAATACGGGGCTCCAATCAAAGTTAAATGGACCGCGCCACTGAACCATAGTAAAAAGGATTGGATTGGTCTCTACATGGTTACTGATAATACCTCGCGGGAGGTCACAAGTGTGGCATCCCAGGGCCGGTGGATCGCTACTAACCAAGCTTCATTCGACTCTGAGACGTGCGAGCAGGGCCTAGTCTCGAGTGACATTGTTATGAAAATATGTCGGGAAGATTGCGAGCCAATCGACGTTGCATCTGGAGAAATGGTTTTCTCAGGCGATAAACTCTGGTGGACTCAAGGTGTCTTCGAATTCAGATACCACCACAACGGCAAGCATAATGTTATGGCTGTCTCGCGTCCCTTTGAAATCCGCATTGGAAGATTCGATGAGGATATCGTCGAAGCCGATAATTACGGCCTCGTGAGGGCGGCTGTCGAAGCTGCTTTGCTACCAGTTGTCCAAAATTGCTTTGACAGAGACCCGGAAATTGCACCGCAAACTGCTGAAGAACATTATGGCTGCCTCGTTGAAAGGGATGGGAAGTACTCGAAGAGAGTAGTGTTTGCTGTCCAGCACATGTAAGTGATCTAATATTTTTGAAATCCCTGCTTAACGGCTTTATAACTTGATACGCACGGCAACATCACACTAACGAGTTACTCAGGTTTGGTATCGAATTTGCTCCTGAGGTTGTCCGCGCCGATGGAAATGTTCGAAACTTGGCATGGCGGATATGTAATGCCAAGAAAGTTCTGGTATGTTATCACTATCGATTTCAAAATCTGTTGGTGGCAGTAGCGTTTCCATTCGGTTCAATTTGTCGTACAACTACGATGACTGACAAATGGATGTCCCAATTTAGGCACCGTATAGTATGTCACGTTCAAACGGAGCCTCGACACCCACGACAGAACACGAAGATTAGACCGCGACCGGCCTTAATGAAATGATAAATAATTATGACGACGTATCTCAAATTTTTATCCTCTGCACTTTTACTGACTATATATACGAAAACGCTGTTCTCTCATCATGATATTATTATCAATAATGTGGCATGTCCGTTCAGCTGTTTTGAAATTGGCAATTTCATTACCTAACGCAGTACGGGTAAGAATCTATGACAGTCATGGAAAGACAAGATAATTAATAGAAGGAAGAAGGGTGGTGGCTCTATGCATATTTAGATATATAGACTTATAAGGTGGAAGCACCTCTGCATGCATATACATACTTGCGATGCTTTTCAGCTACTGATCAACACCGCTCTTTCTCTCTTTGCTTCTCGAGCATGCACAAACCACTATGCTGTCTGATTAATTATTTAGTTTTTAATTGTTTTCCTTCAGAAGCGATATGGCGTTTTTTTATCCTTGCGAGAGTGGTGGGGTTTTTGATTCTGATGGTTATATCCTGCATATATATATATACAAACCCAGAATAGAAAGCTTATGAAAGAATACTAATTTTGGCATTTTGCTTTACATATGGGTATCGAAACAGCTACACAAATCATGAAATATGGTGATGAGAAGAATGTAATCAATGTAATCCATTGTCACAAATGAAACTAAAAGAAAACGCGAGGCTACCTTCACAGTTGGAGGGATTGTTTGAATTCAGGAGGAGCTCACCATGTATATACCTAAAAACCTTGGAAGTCAGCCATTATTCGTCGATAATCACCAATGAGTTGAAATCGATATCCTAAACACACACCATAACGGCTATGATGAGAGTTTCCAAAAAAAAAAAAAAAAAAAAAAAAAAAAAAAAACAGGCAGGAAGGCATGAAAAGAGATCAGTGTGGAGATATAATATATTCAGCAAAGCCATGAACTCATCCCTTCCCTCATCCCGACATCACCCTCGAAAAAAAAACGTCCCAAGACGAGCCGTTTCCCCAAGAGATGATCGGACGAGCTAATCGATCAAGGAAAAAATAAGGATAAGGACAGGGTAAAAAAAGAGATAGCTTGGGGGAGGTTTTTTAACGACCACCCCCAAAAATCCCTTCCATAAAAACACCAGTGGATCTCCACAACCAATCATCCCTCTTCTTTTTATTTATCTTCATCAACCAACTCCCAACTTGCAGACGAGAGGCGTCAACGAAAATAAAGAATAAGAAAAGGTCCGGTATCAGGGAGAGTGGGAAGATGTGGAAGAGTAACTCTTTTTTCCACCTTTCTTTCCTTACTTTCCTTTATGAAAGAAGGTGCTCCGTGAGGAGACTCGTGGAATGGATTGACTTGTTGTCATCATGAAGATTTGATTTGGTGGAAGGGGAAGTTGACCGCGAGATTGTTCATTTTAACGAAAATATATTAATACTAACATTGAGAGTAAAGATAACAACGGTAATATTGCTACGTTAATATTTTAATTTCGTTTGGTGTGGAGAGAGCGCAGGGAACACTATTTGAAATATCCAAAGGCTTGTCAGCTGCGATTCGTAAAAATGCCATGTTGAAGGAACAAGTCTGGATTTGTGGATCAGGATCGTTATTTTTGGTAAATGGGGTTTCTTCAATGAGTTTGCAGAAGCAGAACTGAATAGAAGGTTTCTCATCATAGAAAGCAGGCAGACAATGGAGAAGGTGGAAAAAATTATTGTACCTTACCAGCCTTGTCTTGTCCGTACACTTGAATAAATCCGTTCAAACACCCCCAAGAGACTTCTGTTCATTACCATTGTGTTAGCGCAGTCCACAAAGAGACTCAGTAAGAATAGTGCATTTGGTGAGAATGACTC
>NW_001813975.1:1059859-1062680 GCF_000149585.1 Histoplasma mississippiense | reverse complement strand
CTTATCACTGGGGGTGTTGCTGCTTTTGTGGAGAGTCCTAACCGTTGAAACTTCAGGGCGAACAAAAGACTCGTCCCAGAGGGGACATGGCTACTCATTAGTATTGGATCCAGATCCATCCGAACACCTCGGGATTGTATCCGCCTGTGTTGTAGGCTATATGCCATCCCGTGACGAGATTACCGAACTGTGGCTCAAGGGAGACACCTCTAACATATCAGCTGGGTCGCAGAATGCAGCTGCCCAACATGAAGCTCTGATAGATGGAGCTGTTGACGCAGCGCGAGGAACACAGGCGGTTCTTGCGGAAGCTGTTAGAGAGTCAGCAGAGCGTTTTGCTATACATGCAGGCAAGAAGTTGGCATTGTCTGGTTCAGGTACAGAAGATATTGAAATGAAACAATAGAAAGGAGTTGTAATGATGTGACGACCAGTTGATACATGTACAATGGGATGGACCGGCTTTTTCTTCATGCATTTCCTACAATATACATTTGCAATTGGCTATATCTATTTCTCTTATTTTAAATTTCTACATGTGATCATTTGTCCATCTTAATATCAGAGTAACAAACTCGGATATATACAGATATTCAGGCGAACTGCAGCTCATGTTGAAAAGAACATTTCCTTAAAGTATTACCCTGCTCTCCTCGTTATTCTAAGATCAATTGATAATTTGCAATAACTATCTGGCGATGTTTCTGTTCTTTAATATTCACCTGGGCTTGTTGTTCTCTTCATTTCCATCCACGCAGATTTCCTCCTGACTAGCCATTTCGCTCCAATCCATACACGTTTCTTACATGTTCATTATCCACTTGTCCAGTTTTACCTTCCCCTTCCATATCAACGTATGCTGGGGTGTTCTCATTTTGAATTGGTCATTTGCTGAACAGATAAGGGGCTTTGTAAGATATCCACTCCGAAAATTACTTCTATAATCCAATTCTTACAGGAGAACTTGTTCAGGTATGCCTTCCAAAACCCAGACCGATGTGAACCTATGGTTCCTATATACCTGTCTTCAAAAATCAGACTACAAGACTGTGAGTCTGCGATTCCCCTACTACTGAGCACGTTGCGTATATTTTTTGGTAGCATTCATTCCAGAGTGGTACACTCCACACCTTCAATTATTACCCGCCCCCTTCCTTACGCTCCAAACGTTGCTTTTTGATATCATTTGGCCATTGATACGCGAGATATGCGTGACAGATCGATTTCAAAGCTGTGGGAGAGGCGACAAGTTTGAACCCTCCTGCTGCTCGTATGCGCTTTTCTCGTCTTAAGAAGGCAATCGAAGCTGGTACAACGAATTCCATAACGTCCCCTGAAAGGGCCAATCAATGTATTGGGATCGTAGGGAAATCCAAACAACGGTGCAAATCTAGCCAAGCGAAATCGAAAGGGGTCATGGTGAAAATGGAAAATCAGATGTGGCGTTCGGGTTGTCCGGGAGAAAACGCAACAATGACGGATAGAGAAATGGGAATTGAACCTCATCTGATGGTCTATAATCAGCAAGAGATGGGGCCGAATTGTGCTCGCGGTTCATCTGAACCTGACTCTGGGGATACAGACGACGATGACATCCCATTGGCTGTCAAACGCAAGGCAGCTCAACATGGAGAGACTAACAAAAAGAGGACGAAGCAGACGGATGTCTTGTGTTCGACGGAGATCAAAGATGAGAGGGCCATCGATGATAAATATAATGGAGAAACCCAAAACATGTGCCATAGGATCAACATGGACGAAGTGACGGCAATGGACGGCATACCCTCCAGAGAAGCCAACAGACAATCCCCAGGTACCCACCAATATAACACCATAAACGAGAGTATGACTCTTGCTCCTCCTGTTCTTACCACGACCCATCAGGGTGCGGTCCCTGGGTACATTGCTCCTTTCACCAACGACAACAACAACCAATTTACGAGCAGAGCTTCAGAGCAACATGACCTTTCCCACGACCCATATTGGACCTCATGGCCTTCGATGGTTTCCCATATGACCCATCCGCACGATCCTCCTGCTACTCGATCCCTATCCACTCATGCTCCCAGATATGTCCGCTCTCCCGGCATTGGCCAAAGCGACCCCACTATCCCCTGGACAACGTACCGGATTCCGAACATCACCATCACCGACACAGATCCGTACGGAGTACGCAATCCACTGTATCCCGGCAGCACCAATTCCGTGGACAAAGTCCAAATGGCTATTAATGAAGCTCTCTTCAGCGCAGGCTCCAGGGCATTTGATTGCAACTATTCTGGTACCACCGAGATGAAGGATATTCGACGCGACTAGGCAGCGACTGTTACCGCGAATATGAGAGCGATTAAGTCTGTGCTTTGCGAATTCTAACCGTTTTCTTGTGCCGGTCGTTTGTAATTCTCAAATGCGTGTATGTTTGTAGCCTGTTTAATTGTTTTTTTTTTTTTTTTTTTTTTTTTTTCTTCCTCAATCGCAGTTTTAGAATTGGGACATCATCCAAATGTGTGCCGATCTCGGATTTGGAAGGGAATAGGAGTTGATAGAACAAAGGTGAAGAAAGAGGAGAAGAGAAGAAAGCAAACTTCCAACTGAAATCCTTTGGTAGCTCTAATCCTATCGCGTGCGGCTCTCAAACGGCTGTTGATGTTGTTGATCGTCTAGTCACTCGGTCAAGCCATGAAGAATGAGATTTTATTTCCAAATTCCTCTTCACACGGGTTAATCGCGCTTTGATTCCTTAAAATATGGAATTACTTTTTCAAAAATTTTGAAGGTCATTGTGTGTAAAATTTCAGCGATAGACGTAATTGGAAATAGC
>NW_001813975.1:1053183-1059476 GCF_000149585.1 Histoplasma mississippiense | reverse complement strand
TCATAGTTCGGTAAAGAAACGTATCAGGCAAGGATCATTAAAGAAAAGGGGCATGGGAGTGCTAAAAAATTTTTATGGAAGGGATGTAAACATGACGAGAGGGATTGTGTATAGGATTGTTCACTCTTCCAGGAGATACTAGTATGTATGCAATGAAGCAGAGCGGAAAGCGTGTGGAAGCTGTTGATGCAAATGACCCTGTACAACCCAAGCATCTTCCTGGACTAGCAACTAGCAGCTACTGTAGCAACTCTGTTGGTTTCTGATGAGAGCGAGAACAACCCAGTTGGTCTCCTCGATTCTCAACATACGCTGTACAGCGTACATCCGCGAGCAAGTGCTCTGTATGGAGTATGGAGTATGAACATGCAAATCACCAACCGCATGGAGAACGCCAAAACGCTGCATGGATGCCCGATCCAAGGTTGATAGATAAACTAGTACGCATGGAATCGACACTTGCTATTCGTGATGATGGCGGATTGAGAGCCGTGAAGGATCGAAGGGAATCCACTTCCCCTTTCTCTTTTCATTCAAGCCATCGCTGAAGTTCCTTTTATTCCCTAGCGTTGGTTTTAGTCTTCCACAAGGACGTCTTAAGTTTTTCCTCGCAACGCTAACCTCTCCAACCAGCAGGTCGGTTCCTCCTGCGGCTTGAATCACGTCGGTTTGTGATTCTCCAGGATCACCTACAAATACGAGGAAGAAACACAACAAGGCTTCGAGAATTGAACACGACGGCGCTTCGATAAAATGCCCCTGCAGCAGACTCCAAGAGCCCAAGAGGACTAAGTGAGCGCTGGGTCTGAGGCGCAATGAATTCAAATATGGGGAGAGCAATAGACTTGCAGATCTTCACAACTGACACTGCCAATCGGAAATCGAGGAGCAACGTACGGATGGATATTTTTGACGAGCGATTCCAGACAGTGGAGCCGCCAGCCATGACAAAAGTCTGCCATACTAAGCCGCTTTCGCAAGAACGGGCCTGATGGGCAACGCCGTTGACGCCGTGGTTTCCACCTGTGCTGGATCATGCTTGTCACGCCGGAGCAGAACGCTTTCGACCATGGCTGGACCAATCCCCCTGAGATTGTCCGAACTTAGCAGCCTCGTACTCCGATCTTGACAAGCCAATTGATTTCTCAGCTCAAAAAAATAATAAAAAAAAGGAAAAAGAAAAAGAAAATAAAAAGACCTATGAATTCCGAAAATGCCAGTTCAATCGGGTATTTTCAATTTGCTCCTGGGAAACATTACAGACTCTGGTCCCGGCTTCAGTGTGCTCAAGGCTTGAGCCAGCTTGAGCCAGGGAATTTCCTGTCAGTCCAATAATGCTTGAGCTTCGACAACATTTATCCTCGTGAGGAACCAAGGTTCAATTGTTCTCTTTGAAACGAAGATTTCTTTCATTTCTTTCATTCCTGATTCTTAGACACTCGTTTTGCGGCTAATACTATTTCATTTCCCCCTAAAGTATACCATCGTTCGTGGCTTTCTTTTTGCTCCATTTGCTCAGTTATTATCCTTGCTAATCCTCCAGTTCCTGCGAATTCCAGTTTAGATCTCTAAAAAAAAAATAAAAATAAAAATAAAAATAAAAAACCTGCAAGCAACTTCCCGACGCCAACTGGTGAATCCTGCTTTCAAACTTGTTTTTCCTGAATTGCATGGAAATGACTCGACGATAAGTCTCTTACAATGCGCCGGTTTGCGACCCCCCTTTTCGGCTGGCACCGTTGACCTTCATTCGGTTTCCTGACATGTCCAATTGGGAAAAATGGCGGGCCTCAGAAAACTTTTCAGTATCGAGAGGACATTGTTCCAGTCGACAAACCCCGAATTGATGGAGAGCGAGTCCAACGGTCCAGTAAGCGGCACCTATTCCCCATGCCTTGCGTTGCCCCGCGGATCGCCTGAAGCGAAACTCCCTCGACTCCCACAGATGCAAAACCAAACTTTCTACGGAATTGAGAGGCAATTTGAGGACCTCCATGATCAGTTTTGCTGTCACCAATCATTGTCCAGGCAAAATAAACGATTCAGAAACGCTGAGCCTACGTCCTCCCCTCACCAGATCCGTCGCCATGTCGATGTCATAGAAGCCGGCTTCCCGGCTCAACACGCCCGAGTTCCGACTCCGATATCTCCTGCGAGTATGTATAATGAGGAAATTGCGGATCGCAATATCCATAGCAAACGATCTAACAAGCGTAGCACAAAGTACGCGAAATGTTATATCAGCGGTATACCAGGAAGACGTGGCGGATCGTAACATCTTGCTTGCCGCTGGAAATACACGCACACTTGAAATAAGAAGGGGAGGGGTATCTCAGTGCAATTTAAGTAATAGTAGATCAGCGTCATCTCTTTCATACTATCAGGAAAGCCGGCCACGGTTATGGTCCAGAACACAAGCATCGGGACACCGAACACCATCAGGGGAAACCAGAACAGAATTGAGAGTTATATCTTCTGACCACGACCTCCGAAGCCATCCTCCATCACATCAACAAGAAGATGCTGGCGCCAGCCCACCGCGCAGGATAGGTGTCAGGCAGTATATCGCTTTGCGACTAAAAAATTCTTCACCAGCGCTATCCTCTCAGGAGTCGGAGAATATTCCTCCAAGACCAGCACCGCAACCACAGTTAAAAATTTACAAAGTTGCGCCCGACCGCCAGCCATCTACGAGAGATGCCGGCGAATCATCCAGGTTTAATCAGAGCTTAGTGAATCCACCGAAGCAGCTGGATGTTAAGCCTCGAAATCATGACTCAAAGAAAGCTACTCCCAAATGTCCGGACGGTTCGAAAGACGGATCCCACCGGCTTATTATCCCCCGCCCTCAGGCGAATCTATCAAGGGAAAAATGTTCGAGATCTTTTCTATTAAATACAAAATTGGCTGCCCCCCACCAAAAATTTTGTGAAGGTGCCTACCCAACCCCCCTGTCTTGGCCCCCCGCTGGAGCCAGGAGAGAGCCGAATTCGAGTATTGCTGGGATTGTAAACAGTCCACTTCCAGTCGCAACTCCCTCTGCGGTATCTCCAAGGACCTCGAGCTACAACGTCGAGGAAATTATGAGTATGTTCAAACATGCTTATAAATCATCACAAAAGACCAATTCCCCCCCCTCCTTCGAAACATTGCATGATGCTATTGTTCGTGAGATAAATTCTCATGAAGCTTTTCGCCAAGTTGCTTCCGATATTGAAACAATGCCGTTTCCGGAGCCTAGTCCGGTTCCGATTCCCATTAAACAGAGTGAAATTAATGGCCATACGAGGAGGAAGTCCTCGTCAAAGAGTTTATCAGGAAAGGAGAAACAATCGCTGAGACTTGTTGGTAGAAACTCCTTTGCAAAGACGCGACGAAACTCATACACTTCCGGGAAAGAATTATCTTTTCCTGCTATTAAGGGACTAGAAGCAGGAACCGAACCGGACAGCAGCCACCAGGAACGAAGGAGAAGGCACACTTACTCGCAGCCTTTACCCCCGAGTGTACCCGTTGCCCCTGAATTCCCAAGGGAGTTACGACAAGAGGCGGGAAAAGCGTCTCTGGGAAGGTCTGGAGATAGTCCGCAACCTAAATACACTTACAAGCTAATACCTGATATCCGACCAAAAAGTTCACATAGCGTACGTTCTAAGGGACCACCTTCCAGGCTAGGCAAATCTGGTTCTTCAAAACAAACCCAATCATGTCGACCTGCACTCGTGTGTCAGAACTCCCAGTCGGAAATGGCACAAAGGACAAGTAGCCGAAATACTCCTGCAGAGCAGACGAAGCCTGACCTACCCAAATATCAATCCGACAATCCTAAAAACGGAGAGCGTGATACCCTACCCGGCTTAACTAACAGCTCATGCACTACACCCGAGCCTAAAATTGTCACCTCCAGTTTCCCCCAGCAAACCTCTCAAAAGCCACCAATAAAGAGGCTATTTAGCACTTCACCTCAACAAATTGGCCGGAATCGAATACCTCTACGCCGAAGTAGTATTCAGAAGGATTTATTCGATTCTGGGCGGTTTAAGCTATAATCGAGCTCTATTAAGTCCGTCTAAGCTTGTCATTTTTCAATTCTAGCGACGCCAAATCTGGTTTACGTGTCGAATAGAGAAACGATTTTTATATATTTCCTACCGGAGCCCAATAATCTTAATCCGACACACCTCACCATCTCTGCCGAAATAATCTTCATCACCAACCAAATCCATTTTCCCGCGACGGCATCTGCAAGTCCCATTTACAGCCCTTCATTTACCCGATCGCGTGCCCGCCCTTGAACTACACCCCATTCTCCCAAGTAACGCCGTCATCCGATCCTTATATACTTCCATCGAGATATCTCAGAAAAACAAAGAATTTTGTGATACATCATCCCAACACTTCCCCCCCCTTCGCCTGACACCTCCTTGTCACACATCGATTTCCTTTTTCTTCGGTCACTTTATATCCATTTACCCAGTTCATTCATTACTCCTAATTTCATAAATATTGTCATCATAACATGCATGGCTGATACTATTTTGCATACGAACATGGGGCGATTTGGCGGCGCATGAATAAATCCTGTGATGGCGACTCCGGCCTACTGAAGGGAAATATCATCTTCTTTCCCGATTACTATCGTTATTATCATCTTACCATTTTATTATGTTCACTCGCAGAAAATTGGGAGAATTTTGGAGTTTTATTGTTCATCTGTTTGCGGGGCGGGGAATCTTTTGGAAAATTCCATGTTCTTATTCTTCGCTTTTTCCCTTCTCAATATTTTCTATACTATACATGAATCATTTGGTCACTAGGGTCCCCTTTCTTCTCAGATTTCTTCCCCTTGCCTCGGGCGAGGTTTTTCTTCATCATTTGACAGATATGGGCTCTTGATTTATTGTCATTTTTTTTTCAATGACCCCATTCTTTTTCTATAAATATTTTGATAACTTAGTCGGGCCAAATTGGGAGGAGGGGTCTCTTTATCAGCCTAGCTATTTCTATTTGGGTAGACGGGAGAGTTATTATAGGCGAACGCCATGTAACATACCACCTGATTCATCCACGATATATTTATCCTTCATGTTTTCCTTAGCTTAGTTCTTGTAAAGAACTCTGCCTTGCCCGGCTTTCTAGAATTTGTCCTTGGGTGGTTTGACAAAAAGAAAAAAAAAATGATATTTGAGAAAAAGAGATATGATGTCGCCCAGGCTCGAACTGGGGACCTTGAGTGTGTTAGACTCACGTGATAACCAACTACACCACGACACCATCCAATTATGTAAGGCTCACCGTTCTTATTCCCTTTATTGAGAGAACCAATCAATATATGAGGAGGTTTGTGTTGCATATATCAAGCTGAAGAATACATTCACATCCATTGACGGTACAGCATGGAAAGATAGGTACTGACTTTAATTTTTTCTTAATTTCTATTCTTGATATTTAAACTCTCTCGAATCATGACAACATAACTAGAACTGCCCAGACTGAAGAGCAGATGAGCGCTTAAAACACCGATAGCAAGATCAGCAAGGTTGTTTGGATACGCCTTCATCAAATATCGGGGAAATTTAGGCTGGGAGTCTTGAGTCTGGTAGGAAATATTGATGCACGCTAAGCTCCGTGGGTATTTAGAATAACAGAGATAGGCTATGCCAGGTCCGTTTGGTAATATGCAACCGGCTGGGTGTTCGGAGACTGTTTAGTAGGAGCCTATCATGTTGGCTGCATTAGTTTCGAAGACTTTGGAGAAGGAAAAAAGTCTACATGTCTAACAGTGGAATTTGCGCTGAGGTGAGAAGAAAGATGGGGAGCTACTCACGTCCAAACAAGCACCATTTCTCCGCGACCCGTTTGCAGTTGGGGTTCGTGCACTTGGTAACTCCCTTCTCAATGCCCTCAGGCTGCTCGAATGGAATACACAAACTCTTTGCACCCATGCTTGGGGCCCTGGCATCCTGGGCTTCACCAGTCTCTTCTTCAGCCTTTCGTGCACTCATGTCTTTAATTTCGTCTTCGCACTGCTCGGTCAGACAGTGGGGAATCATGCAGAGGTTCTTATCGTTGAGCGCAGGGGTGAAATCATCCCAGTTCGTGATGCGCTTAACATGTGACTTGTACGTAGCATTTGCTCGTGAGTAGAGGTCGGCTTGGATGGTTTCAAGAAGGGCGGGGACTTGGATTGCCAGTTCAGTGATGGGGATGGTGGATTTTCCATCTTTGCCAAGGATATCACGGCGAGAGGCAGTCACATAATGACCAGCTGATTCGCCTGGGCCAAATGTGGG
>NW_001813975.1:1047018-1052935 GCF_000149585.1 Histoplasma mississippiense | reverse complement strand
ATAACCAGGCCACGATCATCGCCATGGACCATGACCATGATACCAATAGTTCGGGTAGACAAACCCCAAGAATTCTGCCAAACATGGAGTGCGGGCTTCTTCTCGTCAGGCTTAGCCGACGGATCTTCAACGGTGATGCCGAACATCTTGCTGAAATTTTGGCCTAAGCCGTGAGACGTCCCTCCTTGAATTCCGCGGCCTGTGGCTGGGATATAACCTTCGACTGTGGTGGTGTAGAGGCCCCCTGCAAATTTTTCCTTTTCGGTCTTCTGACCCCTGATGACGGGAATAGCAAGAAGCTCCTCGTAAACGTGGGCATAATGCTCAAGAATTTGCAGGACTTCTTCACGAGCACCGCCTTCAGTCAAATGCGCGGTGTGGCCTTCTTGCCAAAGAAACTCACGAGTGCGAAGGAAGGGTTGGGGGTTCTTGAACTCCCATCTAACAACAGAGTTCCACTGATTAAGCCGGAGAGGCAGATCACGATGACTTCGAATCCACTTGGCATAGTACGGATACATAACTGTTTCCGACGTGGGACGAATGGCAATTTTCCGTTCCAACTTGGAATTTCCTCTTTCGAAAACGTTAGCAAATGCATCGGCAATGAACTAGATATACTAAATATTATGGGGGTTTGAAACCCAAAACCTACGCGTGAGTGACCCAGGCAACCTCAGCAGCAAACCCTTCTATGTGGTCCTTCTCCTTCTTTAAGACGTCTTCGGAGACGAACAGAGGGAAAGAGCAATTTTTAACACCCATCTTCTTGATTCGATCATCAAACCAGTTTTGGATCGTTTCCCAAATGAAGTACGAGTGTGGCTGGGAAATATCCATATTAGCTAGCAGCTCAAAAATGGTGACCACAAATCTGGTAAACAAAAAGATAAAAAAATTGAAAATGAAAATACCTTCAAAATAAAACAACCTGATACATCGTAATAATCTAACATCTGCCCTTTCAAGAGAACCTGTTGATACCAACCTGCGAAATCCCCCTCCTTCGAGACATCGATACCGATAAGAGCGGGGCCGTCAGTTTTCTTCTTGGGTGCTTTCTGGGAAAGTTTATTTTTCGATTCCATGCCTATGCCTTTGTTGGCCAACTTTCCCGCCTTCTCAGCAGCTTGCTTCTCCTTTTTAGCAGCTTTTTTAGCAGCATTTTTGGATATCTCGCCGGCCGGGGAGCTCTCCCCTCCAGCGGCGGGGTCCATCGTGCGATCAGGCAGGGATTCAGTTGCAGCTGGTAAAGAGCTTGCTAGTGCGTCAACTCGATCCTGCGCTTGTTGTACCGGCATGTCAAACTTCCTGAATATTCAGTATAGGCAAATAATCGCAACTCACTTGTGTAATTGGTGTGTTTGGTAACTGGGCGGGAGGAGTCACGTCGGTAAAGCAATAAGTGGGACAATAACCCTCACCGCCTTTGGGCGGCAGAATGGGCATCAAGCCAAAAAACAGAGGCCGCAAACTCTCTGGGCGCAATAGACACCAGCAAGCTTCTATCTCCACACTAAGACCCCTCCTTCGACTCTTTAATTGGACATGGCAGGAATTTTTGAGGCTCCCCGGAATGCGGGACAACTCTGTGAGCTTTCTCTCTACTTTGCAATGTGGGAAGGAGTCTATGGAACTAACAGCTCCCCACAGTTCTTGGAGGACAGAAAATCAGTGGTTCTGATATCAGAGATCAGAATGGTATGTGACTATCGAATTAAACATGTCAAGGTACCCAGCTTACACAGTATTTTTTAGTTCTTGCGACTCAAGCCATTGCCAATGTGGTGAAAAGTTCCTTCGGCCCCTCCGGGCTCGACAAAATGATGGTAGATGATATTGGGGTATGCCATGCCCTTTCTTCTTGGTTGAGCAGTTGAATTAATACGGTAATAGGATGTTACTGTTACCAATGATGGAGCAACTATCCTAAGCTTGTTGGACATCGAACATCCCGCGGGAAAGATCCTGGTGGACCTAGCAAAACAACAAGACAAGGAGGTAGGATCGCCTTTTTCCGCGCCATTTATCTGTGCCGTCTAATTTAGCCTGTCTAGGTCGGTGATGGAACCACTTCCGTTGTTTTAATAGCAGCCGAGCTTTTGCGACGAGCGAACGAGTTGATGAAGAACCGGATACACCCCACTACAATAATCACGGGATACCGATTGGCACTTCGGGAAGCCGTGAAGTACATGAATGAGAATATCAGCACCAAAGTTGAGCATCTCGGAAGGGACAGTTTGATAAATATTGCGAAGACATCAATGTCAAGCAAAATTATAGGAGCTGATGCAGACTTCTTCGCCAACATGGTTGTTGATGCGATGCAGCAAGTCAAAACTACGACGCAGCGAAATGAGATCAAATACCCAGTTAAGGCTGTCAACTTGCTCAAGGCTCATGGGAAGAGTGCTACTGAATCTTTACTTGTCCATGGATATGCTCTAAATTGCACAGTTGCTTCACAAGCCATGGTTACTCGGGTTACTGATGCAAAGATTGCTTGTCTTGATATGAACTTGCAGAAAGAGAGGATGAAACTTGGTGTTCATATCACAGTCGATGACCCACAAAAACTTGAGAAGATCCGTGAAAGGGAGTCTGGAATTGTCCTCGAGAGAGTGGAGATGATACTAAAGGCGGGCGCGAATGTCATCCTCACGACTAAGGGTATTGATGATCTTTGTCTCAAGATGTTCGTCGAGAAGGGCGCGATGGCAGTTAGGAGATGCAAAAAGGAGGACCTTAAACGAATCGCCAAGGCTACGGGAGCGACGCTGGTTAGCACACTATCCGATCTTAATGGTGATGACAAGTTTGAACCATCCAGCTTGGGCCACGCAGAAGAGGTGGTACAGGAGCGGATATCCGACGATGAGTGTATCCTTATCAAAGGAACCAAGGCCCACACTGCCGCGTCGATTATTCTCCGTGGTTCAAATGATTTTCAACTTGATGAGATGGAACGTTCCGTGCACGATTCTCTCTGCGCTGTCAAGAGGACACTCGAGAGTGGAACCATCGTTCCGGGAGGTGGTGCCGTTGAGACCGCCCTGCATATCTATCTCGAGGAATTTGCTGTTACAGTCGTAAGTGTTTTCTTGAACTCCCCTTTTGCGCAACGACCAATAGCGACGAGATCGCAACTAGTACTATATAATCGAAAACAGGGGTATTCACGAAAGTGATGAATAACAGGGCTCCCGCGAACAACTCGCCATCGGCGAATTCGCCCAATCCCTCCTCGTCATTCCCAAAACCCTGGCTGTAAATGCAGCTAAGGACTCATCCGAGCTCGTCGCCCAACTCCGTGTCCGCCATGCCCTCTCTCAGCGTGTTCAGGAGGGAGAGGCTAACGCGGAAGAGAAAGCCATCGCCAAGAAGAAGATGTATAAGAACTACGGCCTTGATCTAACAAGAGGCAAAGTTGTGGATTGCGTCAAGGCGGGTGTCTTGGAGCCCAGCATGAGTAAAGTGAAGCAGTTAAAGAGTGCGGTGGAGGCTTGCATTTCGATTATGAGGATTGATACGCTGATTAAACTTGATCCTGAGAGGAAGGCTGAGGGTGATGGGCATGGGCACCACTAGACGATTGGGAGCTGTAGCCCGTCAAAGAACAAAAAAGAAAAGGAGTTGAAACCAATCTTTTTGCTGGCTGGGTTGATACCGTACATCTCTTTTCCTTTTCCTGTTTATTAATTAATGTCTAGAGGAAAGAAGAGGACCCGAAGAAAAAATTTTTTTAAGTCTTCATAAGGAACTCATCAAATGAATATGGATATCTGGAAGTTAATACTTGTCGTTTGGCTTAAAATACTCTTTTCCGCATCCCGCCTCGAGATTTGAATAGTCACCTTATTTTCACAGCACATTTAGACTCTGTTGAAATTTCGAAGGTAGAGAATAATTAGCTCATCTTAAACTGTGTATGTTGTGATAATACACACGTAACCTGGGTGTGCAATTCGTCTAGTCGTCTAGAGAGACAATGGGGAATAAATATGAATAACCGAAAAATGGACGACAGAAACGGTAATTCTCGCTAGCAAAAACGCCTTATAATAACTTCGCTCTGAAACTTGAGGAAAAATTACACGCAAAACGAACTCCCCAATGCACATAGCAGTACCAGCAGATGCGGTAATGGACCTTTCCCCCTATTCATCTTCATCGTCACCTGAGTCCTTCACATCCGCCCATCCACAACGCCATCTCCGTCCTTCACCATCCCCGCCGATCCTGAGGTCTCGCGCTGCAGGGCCCTTTCGCCAGCATCGAGCATGTAAGTCATCGCTAACGGTGATAAGCTCGCCACCATACGTCCAAGAAACGCCAGATACTTCCTTCTTATGCCCTTCAATTAGCGCCGCGCCATGCTTGTATATCGGGATGGTATCTTCCAGACGTCCCGACAAGCCTACACTGCTGGAATGGGAACTACGTAGGTTGTGGCCGTGTAGTGGCCGAGAAAATGTTTGGTTGGAAGCGTTATTAACAATACCTGTGGAGGACGAAAGGGAAGAAGAAGCAGCGATGAATGGCGACGGTAGATATCGTTCATCTGTCGGAAATACGATGGCGCAGTTATCACTGCTGCCGACTGCGAGCATTTCACTTTCGTCATTGACTGCACGGCGGACGGCGATTTTGACAAAGAATGTGGCGACTTGAAGGTGTGGATGGCGGAAGCCGTACAAGGGCCCTAGGCCCGGTTTGGCCTCGTCGCTTGGGAAGCGCTTGAAACTTGAGCTGGATGGTGTCATTTCTGGACAGCTCCCTAGAGTCAGGTGGGAGGTCGAGTATGCGTAAACGCTGCCATCCCGGCATAGGGTGTAAAGCCTGCTCCCATTACCACTGAAGGCCATCGATGTCAGTCCGAATTGGCGGTATTTTTCGTGGCTCTCTGGTTGTCTAGTGATGGCTAAGGGGACAGGTGTTTTGCGTCGTAAAGAGTAGGTAGTTCGCAGGTCCCACAACCTCACACATGCATTTGATTCGCCGCAGGTTACGAAGAGGTTTTCACGGCCAGGGTGTAGAAATGCGATAGAAGTAACGGATACATCGTCCCGACGTGCTAGGGCTTCTGCTTCCGAACCAGTTTTGGACCGGGCCCTTTCCGCATGCGCTGGCCAGATGCTGTTGGATACCTGGGGATACTTCATTTTAGTGGACGCTCTTGCAGAATCATCCACGTCCGATGTAAGAGAACAGCGTAACTGCATTGTAGGCTTTTCAAAGGCTTTGTATCGTAGATCCCAAATATTAACGCTGCCGTCACGACTACAGGTTGCAACAACATTGTTATTAGAAGCGGGCTGGAATTGAACGCGTTTGACAGATGAAGTATGCTTCGACAGGCAGTATATTTGGGTTTGAGTAGTCATATCGATAATCCGTGAGGTTTGATCACCCGACGCAGTAGCTAAAAGTCTGTCGTCAGAGGAGAATTCTAGGTCCATAATGGAGTTTGTATGCGGTTGAAATGATAGATAGGTTTTGGAAAACCCCGGTTTCGCGTCCTTAGCTGAGTCTAATAGTCGGACTCCTCCTTCTTCGTCTCCAATCGCCACCAGAGAGTTGGCTGGAATTCATTAGTTAGAGCTGCAAATTGTAACGGGGAATTAAAGAGCGAAAATTACATACTGTGACAAGAAACAGTGCAAAACGGTAGAGTGAGACGTTCTCCCCTCTGATCTTTATAAGAGCATTGATGGAGGTCATCAGCTAAGCTATAGAAGTCGGACACCTCATCCCGCCAGGCTGTTTCCAGAGTAATTAGCGACAATAAGTTTAAAAAAGCACAAGAGATGTACCACACACCATTCCCATAGTCATATCGGTGTGTCAGCGTCCCCAGTGTATTACCCGAAAGGCTGCGTATAAATATTTGACTGGTGGTTGAAGCGTATGGGAT
>NW_001813975.1:1043435-1046844 GCF_000149585.1 Histoplasma mississippiense | reverse complement strand
AGATTTAGCTGGTGTATCTTGAGAGCCATCTGATATCCTGGAAAATGCTGGTCCCGAGACGGTTCAACGCAGGGGAGCATATATCTTTCAGTATGTGGCGATTGGGGCGGTCGTTCCCTCCACTTGAGAGCGCCCCCAGAACAGAGCGTGGGGTAAAGAACCGTTTGAATGATCTGGGCGTGACAGGAGGGGGCTTTTTAGTCTTCGTTCGAGGAGGAGATGAAAGTATCTGTGGAGCATTGAATATAGGAGGAGAAGATGGAATCGTGTCCTGGGATCCCTCGGGGGTGTCGGATCTGACATATAGAGAAGAGGACCCAGTGACAGATTCCATGGCTAGGGTTATATTGAGTTGGATACAAATTTAACGCATTGAAATCAATATCTATTTATGCTTTGAAAGGAGTTGGAGGGTGACTGCAGCTGGCGGAGGAAGAGGAGGAGTTGTCAGATTTCGAGCCCCACGGGAAGAGATTTTGATATTGAGGCTCTGTCTGCCCTCAAACTGCGTCCAACAATTGATCTCCGCGAAGTCGTGCCCGTGTCGGTCTTGGCGCTTCCGCGACGCGAGTGCTTAGTCATGGTGACCTGGCGTCATACTGCCCCAAAGGAAGCGATTCCGCTAGATTTAAAGAGGAAGGCGGTGAAGTACTTCACAGCTTGGTGCTCGGCTCTCGGGGTGTTGATGCCGAGCCTGCGCTTAGCCTAAAGGAGAATTTTTGATTTTTCAATATTGAAAGTTGACGAACAATTTAAGTCAATTGCCCTGTCCAGTTTCTGCTATGAAGATGGCTCCCATCAAGCGGAAGGGTAATGGCCCAGATGAGTCAGGTTCGCGGCAGCCGCAGAAAAGAGTCAAGGTCATAGCTGGCGTGCAGCGCAAGGATGTGAACGGCGGGAAGAATTCGAAGAAACCGGCGGAGAAGTCGAAAGATTCTTTGGATTCACCCTCGAAGACACCAGCTGTTTCTGTCTTGCGGGAGGAGGAACCCGCATTTCCCCGTGGTGGTGCAAATATTTTATCACCGCTTGAGCAGAAACAAATCCATATCCAGGCAACTCGTGACGTTCTGTTCGAGCAGAAGGGAGCGCAGGCTCAGGATGATATTGACAATGAGGACGGGACTCAGAAGAAACAATCTAGCAAGGAATTCGGGATTAAATCTAGGAAATGGAAGACCAAATCCATGAAGCACACGATTCCTCAGGCGTCTACCAAGGAGGAGGTTCGCATTGAAGGGCTTAATTTCAAGGTACTTTGTTCCTCCCTGAATAGTGAATCCTGAGTGAATCAACACCACTGATGTTTATTTTTAAAGCGCATTGTCGTAGGATCTAATATCCTTGGCCAAGTCTCTAGCATCAATGCTCACGACATTGGTTTGTCGCTTCCGAACAATTTAACTGGTTACGTACCACTCACCGCAGTATCGAAAACACTCCAGCAGAAGATTGAAAAACTCTTGAACAGCAGCCAAGAAGAAGAAGATAATTCCGATGGTGATGATGATGATGGAGATGATGATTTGGATTTGAAATCCTACTTCAAATTGGGCCAATATTTACGAGCGGCCGTTACATCAACTGAAACTGAGGTGAATCATGGTAAAATCAAGGGGAAAAAACATATCGAGCTTTCAGTGGACCCTAGGGAGGCTAATTCAGGCCTTTCGAAATCCGATCTAGTCGTTAATGCAACTGTACAAGCCTCTGTCCTTAGTTTAGAGGATCACGGATTGGTTATGGATCTTGGCTTGGAGGATGGCCAAACGAGAGGGTTTATGTCTTCGAAAGAAATACCCCATGACCTCGAGCTATTACAGATCAAGGAAGGCACGGTTTTCCTTTGCGTCGTGACTGGGCATAATGCGAATGGCAACGTTGTGAAGCTTTCCGCCAACTTGCCAACGGCCGGCTCCATTAAAAAATCCCACTTCTTGACATCTGCACCCACCATCCACTCATTCCTTCCTGGAACAGCGGCAGAAATCCTTCTGACCCAAGTTACTTCGACTGGCATGGCTGGAAAAATCATGGGAATGCTGGACGCTGTTGTTGATATAGTCCAGTCCGGAGCCACTGCTGGAAAGGAAGATATTACCGCAAGGTATCATGTTGGTGCGAAAATTAAAGGTCGACTAATTTGCACATTCCCCACGGCAGAACCTTTGAAACTTGGATTTTCGATCCTGGACCACGTTGTCAAGTTTATGCCAACAGTTCTAGACCGCAAATCTAGCTGTGAGGTTGTCCCTGCTATATCTGCCATTGTGCCTGAAGTAAAAGTCACTAAAGTTGAGCCTGGGTTGGGAGTCTACGCTCAATTCAATGACAAGCATTATGGATTTGTCCATATTTCCAGGCTCTCCGATGACAAGGTCGATAGCATATCTTCTACGCAAGGTCCTTATATGGTCGATTCTACCCATGAAGCAAGAATAGTTGGCTTCAGCGCACTGGATAACCTCTATCTACTATCTCTCGAAAGAAAGGTCATCGACCAACCTTTCCTTCGTCTCGAGGACGTTACAGTTGGCGCGGTGGTCAAGGGAAAGATCGAGAAACTCCTCATTGGACCTGATGGTATCAGCGGACTCATTGTTTCTCTCGCGGATGGCATTTCCGGGTTGGTTCCAGGAATGCATATGTCCGATACTAAACTGCAGCATCCAGAAAAGAAGTTCCGTGAAGGAGTACAGGTTTCCGCCAGGATCCTTTCCGTGAATTTGGAGAAACGCCAGTTACGACTTACGTTGAAAAAGACGTTGTTAAACAGCGAATCCTCTACCTGGTGTGATTATAGCGACATCCTTCCAGGGAACAAATCACCCGGAACCATCATCAGCATTCAGTCTCATGGAGCAATTGTTCAGTTTTATGGCGAAGTTCGAGGATTTCTCCCGGTTTCGGAAATGAGTGAAGCTTATATCAAGGACCCCGCTCAACATTTCAATATTGGACAAGTTGTGAATGTGCATGCGCTAAATGTTGACGCAGAGTTGCGAAAGCTGGTAGTCTCCTGCAAGGACCAGTTGTCCTCCACAGAAGCTTACAAGCGCGCGCTTGAGCATATCCACCCAGGGAACACTGTTTCAGGCACTGTATTTGAAAAATCCAATGAAGATATACTGCTAAAGCTGGAGGACTCTGGGTTGGTTGCTAGATTAAATGCGGAACACGTCAGCGATGGCCAAGCTTCGAGAAATGGCGCTGCTCTTGCCCGCATTAGAGTCGGACAGAAACTTAATGAACTTTTAATCCTTAATATACAAAAGTCTCATCAGTTAATCAAGGTCACCAATAAGCCGAGCCTGAAGCAAGCTCGTCAACGAGGGGAATTACCTACCAAATTTGAGGATCTTCGAAAGGATCCAAGGTGACCGGATTCGTGAAGAACATCATTGCGGAT
>NW_001813975.1:1040462-1042327 GCF_000149585.1 Histoplasma mississippiense | reverse complement strand
AAATTAACCCTGCAGACTTCCACAAAAATGAAATCCTCCGCCTTTGCGTTGTTGATATTGATGTCCCTAAAAAGAAGATATTGCTTTCCATGCGATCCTCAAGGGTCCTTAGCTCATCTTTGCCAATTCAAGATCCAGAAATATCCTCGATTAGCCAAATAAAGGTTAATGACATCGTTCGTGGCTTTGTCCGGAGAGTTGCTGATAATGGTCTTTTTGTTACCCTGGGCCACAACGTTATAGCCTACGTTCGAATCTCGGATCTCTCAGATTCGTATCTTAAAGAGTGGCAGAATGAATTCCAAGTAAACCAGCTTGTGCGTGGAAGGGTAATTTTGGCGGACGCTGAATCCAATAAACTTCAAATGAGCCTGAAGGAATCGGTCCTTGATCCAAACTACAAGACACCGATCACAATCAAAGACCTGAAGCGCGGCCAGACCGTTACCGGAAAAGTCCGCAACGTAGAAGAATTTGGCGCTTTCATTGTGATTGATGGAACTGCCAATCTTAGTGGTCTCTGTCATCGAACGGAGATGGCAGAGGGGAAAGTAGAGGATGCAAGAAAGCTCTTTGAGAAAGGTGATATTGTCAAAGCTAAGATCGTCAAGATCGACCTTAATAAGGAGCGGATTTCTTTGGGATTGAAAGCCTCCTATTTCAAAGATAGCGATGACGAATCGGATGGTGAAAACGTTCAAGGCGAGAGCGAAGAAATTGTGAGTGAAAGTGAGGACGATGGTGACATGGATCTTGAGCTTGAATCTGGCAACGACATTTCAATGGGAGGAGTCGACTTGGAGGATACCATGAATGGCGATAATAGTGAGAGTGACTCTAGTGACGGGGATGTACAAATGACCGGAACGAAAGATGCCGGTATAACGGGAGGCCTAGTCACTTCTGGATTTGACTGGAATGGAAACAACACCATCGGTTCTGATGAGGACAATGAGTCTGATTCCGACTCCGACAACAAAGCCGCTGTGAAGAAGAAGAAGCGACGGAAACAGGAGATCCAAGTCGATAGAACGGGTGACCTTGACACCAATGGTCCGCAGTCTGTCGCGGATTATGAGCGCCTCTTACTCGGTGAACCCAACTCGAGTTTCCTTTGGCTGAAGTACATGGCCTTCCAACTTGAGCTGAGTGAGGTTGATAAAGCACGAGAGATCGCGGAACGAGCGCTTCGATCAATCAGCATAGGCCAAGACACGGAAAAATTTAACATTTGGGTCGCGATGCTCAACTTGGAGAACACTTTTGGAAACGATGACACTCTCGAGGATGTTTTCAAGCGTGCTTGTCAATACAACGATCCGCAGGAGATCCACGAGCGGTTGACAAGCATATACATCCAGTCTGGAAAGCATGATGTACGTTGTACTGATCACAATACCTTAATTCAGTTGCAAAACTTTTTACTGATCAATTGGTATATAGAAAGCGGACGAGCTCTTCCAAGCAATTCTCAAGAAGAAATTCACCCAATCCCCAAAAATCTATCTCAATTTCGCTACCTTCCTTTTCGACACACTTGCTGAGCCGGAACGGGGACGTGCACTCCTCCCGCGCGCCATCCAATCACTCCCAACTCACACTCATGTCGACATCACGTCGAAATTTGGCCAGTTGGAATTCCGCTCTCCAAACGGAGACGTCGAACGTGGACGAACGATATTTGAAGGCCTCATCTCTTCGTTCCCCAAACGCGTTGATCTGTGGAATGTGCTGCTTGACCTGGAGATCAAGAACGGTGACATGGAACAGGTGAGGGGGTTGTTTCTGAAGAGGTTCTGGGGCTGGGACATCCCATTGCGGCGGACGCGCTTATGTTCAGCATGGGCGAAGAGGTGAAGGATAAG
>NW_001813975.1:1038880-1040341 GCF_000149585.1 Histoplasma mississippiense | reverse complement strand
TGAAGGCCATTAAGGCGGGACAATGGTATAGGTCCATTCTAGGAGTGATATAGACAGCTCGGAGTTGAGAGAAGATATAGACCCTTTCTTTGTATGCATTCGCCGCTCGTGATACCTATCTGGACTCAGATCTCAAGGCGATCGAGATTCTAGCAAGATTTTAAAAGTTATCTCTATGTTTTTGCTTTCGCATTTCAAGGCGTTGTTTTATAGCGAATTGAAGTTTCAATTCCGCAGTTGAATCGCCGTCAAATTCAACAAATAACACTGTGATACCACGACGTAAAACAAATATTCTTTTTCACCCTCTCCTCTCTGCCATAACCCTCCTATACTCCTCTACAATGCTCTGCCTCTCTTCCGCCAACTCCTCCCGGGCCCGTAAACTCCCGGCCGCTGACGGAACATTGACCACATTGACTTTCGCACCACCCATGCCCCTCACCTTGAACTTCTCCTTCGGTTTCGTCAGCTGTGCAGGAGGCGCCTGCACAAACTCAAGTGGGTTGGCAGGTTGCATAGACTTCGCTTTGCGATTAAGCTTCGCCCACGGATCATCCTCGTCATCATCACCATCATCATCGTTATTATTGTTGGCAACATCGTCAGCATCGCTTCCACCACCACCGCCCAACACGTCACCTCTTCCACTCTTCTTTCTCTTCTTTCTCTTCTTCTTATTCTTCTTGGCAGTGGTGCCCTTCTTTTTCTTCGTCAACCCCGCTTCGGCCTCCCACGCCTTCCACTGCTCATTGATCTCTTCCTCCTCCGCCTCATTTTCTTCGCGTTCAGCCTCTTCCCGCTCTCTAATCCGCGCCTCTTCTTCCCTCCATTCCCGCTGTAGCCGTAGAAGCCGCCGTTCATGTTTGGTCTGTCTGTGTTCTCTCAAATTCTTCAACGCGGGATCCTTGCTTACACTTGACGAGCCCGATTTTCTCGAGATGCCCGAGAACGGGAGGGCCCGGTTGACTCGCGCGGAGAAATCGGATAAGCGTTCGCCGGGGAGGATTTTTGGGATAGCAGTAGACGTCTGTGGCGGAGCAGGAGGCTGCGATGATGTTGCTATAGAGTGTTGTCCGGGTTCCGAGTTGGATTTTTTACTATTACCGGTTCCCTTCGATGCCATCCCCCCTCCATTGGCAATAATTGTGGCCCCCTCCCGTTCTCCTCGTTGCCGCTTTTTGTTGGGCTTTGTCCCGTCATCTTTAAGACCGGATTGTGAACGTGTAGTTGTTCCAGACGTAGATTTTTGGAACTGGTGCATCATGCGGAGAAAAGCCTTGGGGGTATCATCTTCGAAGGCGTTTTGGGCCGGCTTTTTCAGCCGGCGCTTTTTGTTGGCGGATTCCTTGAAGTCTGCATTACTCTCTTTTGCTGGAAGGGGCCTTGCGACCTTCGTCGGAGGAAGGTCAAAGTAGGCGCTGTGGGTAACAATCGGAATTGAGGGTTAGAAAGGAAACT
>NW_001813975.1:1037273-1038428 GCF_000149585.1 Histoplasma mississippiense | reverse complement strand
TAGTATGTTCGCTTGCGTATCTCGATGCTTTCTGCGCAGCTGGTGAAGTGCGGGCCCTACTTATGATGTGCTGCAAGATATCATGTGCGGATCCAAGTACTTCTATATGTATTGGCCATAAACTTTGAGCGTACTCATTGATACTTAGTCAATCTAGTGAACGAAACTTGGTGGGTACCTCTGACAGTCGGTTCATGGGTCCCTCCATCCTTGAACTCAGTCATTCCTGGCTCTTCAAGAAAGAACCCAGTGATGCGGAAAGGTGTCCCACAGGTTTTCACATCTCCTTCATCCAACATGACAGTGACATTATCCGCAAGGACAAACTCACTCATCATCGCCGGAACATGATCCTTGGCCATACTCGTAGGGTTGCATCTCGCCGCCGGCTGTTAGCTTGAAGATGTGATTATGGATCTCTGTCGGGTTGATGTCTGCGATAGAAGTGGGCTGAGCCCAGCATCCTTGAATGGATTTGATCCCCAGTATGATTTCGTCTTCCTCAATCTGGAAGTGCCCGTGGATGAAATGGGGTCCAAACATTTCTGGACATTGAAACATGCAAAGAGGCCAGCAAGCTCCTGAAGATGAATCTTCTGCACTTGCGGCTGGTCTTTATCATCTGACTTTATCATCTGATAGAAGATGTGATTGTTTCGGTGTGGTTAGCGCACAGCCAGTCTAATTGCAAGTCACTGGGATTAGCATACGCCCGCGAGGACTGTACAAGGTCCTTAATGGTAAAAAGAACGTGAAGACCAGGGATAACGATGGGAGCAGTTACAGCAACTGCCCTGATGGAAATGAGCTTGGGAAGCAGTTACTGATTGTGAATGCACCAGTTGATGGAGAGAGAATGAGAAGAGAGCGAGATTCTCTTGATAACTATATATAGGAGGTCTTTTAAGTATTCATTCAGCACTTATCAGCTGTCGAGGATGAGCAGTGTAAAGCCCCTCATACTTCCAACTCCTAACCCATTTGTATATGCCAGCAGTGATGCCACCTGCAGCTACCTCGTCATGCGGAAGTTCGGAAGACTTGGATCATGTTTGGGGATAGTAGATGGGTTTCTTTGGCAGCTTTTATGTCTAATTTTGGAACTATAGAAATGGTCCTGCAACGCCATGTTGCATCAATATTTTAGTATGCATG
>NW_001813975.1:1029786-1037173 GCF_000149585.1 Histoplasma mississippiense | reverse complement strand
AGCGACGCGTGATCAACAATTCGAGCAGAAGGCCAATCCAAAGAGTTTTGAGGCTAAGTAATTGTGGATGTCCAGCCCACTTCACAGGAGTGTCCCAGCGCCGAATTGACGCGGAATTGAGTTTGGCGTAATACGGCTCTCCTATCTTTATTTAGTAAGTTGCCAACGCCGCGTCTGATTATTATAACCCGGTCTTTATTTTATAACCGCCAGGTAAGGTCAGCTAGAGAGGATTATAGCAGAATAACAAACTACACCTTATATATCTCTTTTCCTGGCTGTTTGGCCCGCGATGGATTATCCTACATCCCCTTTATAGACAACCGTCCACCTATTCCCCCACGGGTTTCCAGGCAAACGTCATATCCCGTATAATCATTGCCTAGGTTCGACCAATTATTAACTGGCTAGGAGGGGTAATATCAAACTAATAAGGAGTTGGGAAATGGTTGGCAGAGAAAGTGAATCCCGGAAGAAACTGTCAAACTATGTTTCCCTAGTTAACTGCAGCAGCACCTCGCTTGACCCGAGCATGACCTCCGGTGGCGATAGGATGGGCGGGAAAATAGAGATGAAGGGACTTCCTGAGTCGGCAGAAGAGCGCGACGGGCAGAGCCATTATATTGGCGATGAAGAAAATGGACATGAGGATGAGCATGCATATCCACCGCAGTCACCAGTGTCTCCTTCGATGAACTGGAGGCCACTGTCGCTGGGCGGGCCCTCAAGAAATAGGCGAAACTGTTTCCTGCGAGATTCCCGCGTTGCTTGTTTCCCCAGAATCTCCAAACTGTGGAGGAAAGGGCCGGGGTCGGGGTCGATGACGCGACGCCTGCTGCGGCACTGCATCGTGGGTGCTCTAGTTGTACTGTAGGTGTTTTTCTTCCTCGTCATGCCTCGTTAATTTCCTCCCCCGTCGTGTCATTCTCTGATTATTAGTGTATTCTTCCCATATCTGTTACACACTCCAGTTGATGTATGTTTTGAGAAGCCAACGGACCGGGGTATAAGCAAGAATATGGCTGACGCTGGCGACAACAACAGAGGGCTGGTTCAGTTGGTCGCTCTGACTCTAGGGGCTTTAGCGTCTCTCTTACCTGGTGACATCGAGGACGCCATTTTTCGATGGGGTCGAACCGGCAAACAAAGCGAGTATCGCCCTTACTGGCCTACGGGTACAAGGGGTGTTAAGCCCATCCCGTGCCATTCTCATAACGACTATTGGCGTCCTGTACCCCTGTTTTCTGCCCTGGAGGCCGGCTGCATCAGTGTAGAGGCGGACATCTGGCTCCTCGACGAGGACCTCTTTGTGGGCCATACTACGTCTTCTCTCGCTCCAAATCGGACTTTAACGTCAATGTATATCGACCCCCTCGTTAAGATCTTAGATAACCAGAACCGTAACACCAGTTCCCATTCCAAAAATTCACCAAATGGCGTTTTCAATACTCGACCATCCCAAACCCTGGTCCTCCTTATCGATTTCAAGAATAAAGCACTTGAAACTTGGCCGCGTCTCCTTTCCCAGCTGTCCCCGCTACGTGATCGCGGCTACCTTACTTATTTGAATGGAACAGATGTGACGGAAGGCCCGATCACTGTGGTTGCGACAGGAAAGGCACCATTCCAGAAAATTATCGCCAATGACACATATAGAGATATCTTCTTCGACGCCCCACTAGACAAGCTGGGCAACAGTGCGATCCTAGAAAATCACGAACGGTCCTCAAGCCCAAAACTTGTCAACAATGCAGGCATAGATGACAAGTTAAACATTATGAAACTCCGCCGTCATCTACAGAACGGCACGCCCAAGCAACGTAACTCCCAACTCCCAGAATCTTCTCCCACTAGAATCGACAAAATAAAAGCAGCACCCAACAATTACGTGTACAATTCTAATAACAGCTACTATGCCTCCGTCTCCTTCATGAAATCCATCGGCTTCCCCTGGCGTTTTACTCTTAGCCAGAAGCAATTGGCGCGGATCCGAGCCCAGGTGCGTGAGGCGCACAAACGTGGCCTTAAAGTGCGCTATTGGGCTACCCCTGGCTGGCCGCACAGTTTACGAGATCGCATATGGAGGGATTTGATTAGGGAAGGCGTGGATATTTTAAACGTCGACGATTTGAGAAGCGCACCGAGACTAGATTGGGGTAACATGTCGCTGTCGCGATGACAATGTTAAATTAAATATAGCTAGGGTCTTGGATTGGTCGCTTTTTTGGCTGCTCTATTCTCTCCTTCAACATTGTCTTTTGGTCTTTCCTTTTCCATCTTTTGGGAGTTTAATCTGGATTGAACTAACTCTGGGCTATATTTGTATTACTTGAAAGATTTTCTGCTTTCTGGATATTGATCAACTGGGCTGAGGGGGCGTTTGGTTCATTTTATATATGAGATGCAGCTCTGTGAGTTGTCAGTACGGCATCCTCCTTTGTTCTCTTACCTAAGAATTATATGCCACTAAAAACGCGATTTTGGATTGGATTTGTTGTTCTTCATATTTATCTTATAGCACGGTGATCTCATGAACAGCATTTTTATTAAACCATTGACCTGAACTATTCTAGCGAACCGATGACCAAACAAAAGTCTGTATTCTAAAGTTTTTCTTTTTCCCTGTGCGCGGTGTTCCATCCTTCTGTTTCTGTTTATGCAAGAACCTGCTTGAATTAGAATGTAAAACAAGTAACAGAGGTGATGTAAAGTACATTTTCATTGAATATATATATATATATATATATATATACACGCATATATCCTTACTCTCTCTCTTTGTGTATTTGTGTATGCATGGTGTATGCATGTGTGTGTGTTGGTATGTACACAACAAGAGAGACACAAAAAAAAAAAAAAAAAAACCACAGCAACGTTCTCCCGAAATAGATCCAGCGGGGAAAACGAAAAATAAAATAGAATAAAAAAAATATTTATATATATTTACAAACACCCCAGCGCCTCCGTGCCAAACTCCCCCACCACACTCCCCTCCCTCCTCATCAACTCGCCCAACCACCCCTTCGCGCTCTCAAAGTCCTTCGCTCCGAACTTCACAAGCACGAAATTCGATCGCACTCGTGCCGCCGTCCATGTTACGGGGACCTGCCCAGAGGCTCTGGTGCTGGGTATGGGAGCAAAGGCGCTGGCCGCATTGGATGATGCAGCCCAATTCCGCCCGCCAATGCGCGGGAGGGAGGAGAATTCCTCCATGATGAAGGAGGCAAGGGAGTCGAAGAGGGGTCCGTGTAGGATGAGGGTTCTCACGATCCCGTGCGGGCGTGTGCGGGACTGGATGGAGAGCGCAGCGGGGGAGGCGTGTGCTGTTTGCTGCGACGATGCGGGTGTATGCGAGCATGTCGACGGTGGCAGCGGGGGCGGGATCGGGTTGGAATCCAAGTCCGGGCTGGGTAGGAGGTTCCCATCCTGGTCCTCTGTGTATCTGGTCTCGTCTTCCAGGACGACGGTGTCGCGGAGCAGCAGCTTGCGGGCGCCCGTGGACGGGTCCTCGGACCAGACCTCGTTGCGACCCTTCCAGGAGTGGAAGTCCCAGTCTTCGCCCCGCGCGGTGCGGCCTTGGGTTACCCAGTCGAGGATGCAGAGGCTGGGTCCGTGGTTGCCGGTGGCGGTATTTGCGTCCTCTGGGTGCTTGTCCTGCAGAAGTGTAAATCGCTGCACCTGCTCATACTGGCTATCTTGGAACGGTTGGGAGGGGTCAGGGATGTAGCAGAGGCCTGCTTGGTGGCTCAGTTTCACGTCGAGTGCCTGAGAACTGTTGCATTGTGGCAAGCCTTTGTCATGAAGGTTAGTTTTAATATTAACAACTTTGCTATTGCCATTTCCCGTTGGTTGCTGGATGTTAATCCTTTTGTTGCTGGGATCGTGGTCTTGGAGAACGGGCTGCCCGCCTCTGTCCGTCGCCCGCGTCCGCTCTGTCTTGTATATCTTGGTGCTCCCTTGCGGCGTCGTCACCACCAATCTCGTGCACGGTTGCAGGGTGATCGAGACATCAATGTGGTCACCGGGAAGCAATCCGCCGCCGTAGGTGAGCAGGTAGAGATGGACGGGGATAGTTGCGGATTCCGGGTATTTGGAATTGAGGGGCGTTGCGGGAGTTCTGTTCAGAAGCTTCAGCGGGTACTGGTAGGACAGGTGAGAGATGGTTGTGACGTAAGGGGGCAGCACGGAGAGGACAACCTCCCCGCGGCCGGGAGAAGTCTGAGCTGTTGCGAAGGGGGAAACGAATGGGCATTTGGGAACATTTGGTGAAAGGATGGTTTCCTTTAAGGGGAGGCCCGAATGGAACTTGTATGTGTACATTCTATTGCGCAGATATTTAAGCTGGTGTGGAGTTGGATACGGAAAATGATTATTTTGATAGTTGACGCAAGTGACTCAGGTTGGAGGAACTACTAGTATTTAAAGTGAATAGTTGAATATTTCCCGGTCGTTCTTATATCCCCAATCGGCTGTGTGGATGCATAAAGTGTGTGATGTTCCCATGAATCGCACCCCGATCCTTGCGCTTCCAATGGTTAGGGCCACCTCTCGCCCTCTCGCCACATAAGATCGCCCTCTTATTAATGGCTATTTCCATCAGCGGGTTACAGTTGAACGTAGTTTAAAAGAAGTGGGTCTGAAAAATAAACCATGCTCAGCCCTTCACTCCCTCACTAAAACCTGCACACACTAAGTTTCTTTTACACACTCTCATTGCATGTTACTACGGAGTAAACAGCTCTTATTTAGTTCTTCTACTTCAATATCTGAAGCTCTTCAACATCTGAAAAGCTGTTATGAGTTAGAATTAGCGATTAATATTAGTCAAGAGATAGGGCTTTGGGAAATAAGATAAAATCACTGTGTCTGGTGCATTTGAAGATGTGTGAGAGATGTGTAGGGGGTATGGCTAGTGCATGTAGTTTTAATTGGGGGGTTAACATGGTTTATGGCCAAAACCACGCCGAAGGTTATTCCGGCCCGAAAAATTAACCATGTTCAACTTTTTATTGGCCACATTCAACTGGTTGCCTTTGACTCTATGTGGTAGCACTTACAGGTACAAGAACTCTATGTGGTCTCCTGGCATTGAAGGTGGAAAAATTTCCAGTCTGAATCCCTTTTTCCATGACGCTTCCATGACCCTTTTGATGTCCCATCCCCTGAATAGCGATTTGGCGATATAAATGAAGATGTCTGATACTAGGCCCCATAAAACGCGTCGCGCAAAGTCGCTTTACCGTCATATCTCCCCTTCCGGCGAAGACCCCAACATAATATCCTGATCTTTACTCCTCCTTATCTGCTTTGCTTAGACCAAGTATGTTCTTCTCCAACCTGCCGACTGTGGTTTTGCAACTCGCATTGTGAGGTTCCATGAACCGGTCTTATATATATATTTCTCTTTGGGTATGTTTGTTCTGTACTGTGCTTTTTGGAGTTACGGGCCACACAACTTCTGCTTTCGTCAAAAGATGCCTTTCCAAGCTCAAGGAAAAATTGGGTAGGATCCACAGGCAAGTAAGTGATACGCCCAAGCCTGTAGCCATAAGCCCACTAATTCCTTTATCCCCAAGGCGAATGAGTCTTTGGACATATCAGGCTGGGAAGGCGATGCTCATGTTCGTATTCAGCGTGGTGCAAAGCTTTAGTAAAGGCACCTTTACGGTGGTTAGTTTCTTGGACGGAACATGCGCACATGTAAGCAGCTGCTCCTGCTACCGCATATAGGCAAACCCTTTCGCGGAGGCTTGAAAATTTTTCGGTTTGCAATGGCTTATGCGTCTGTTCTTTGAAGTTGCCAGAGTACGAAGGGAAACATGATATGTGGAAATTTTTGCCAAGCTCTTCCTATTTCGGGATTTCAGTGTCGGGTACCTGGATCGAAGATAGGATTACCATGGGTCACGCTGCTAATGTTGAAATAACTAACCCTCTTACTAGGGAGACGTTCTCTGACTGGAAATATGGGAAGATGCAAAGGCAAGGGGTTCTCAAAGTAGCTCATGCTGGGTTGGCGTTTTCGATAAAGTACTGGTTAGAAATACAAATTGGTGTTATATCACCTGGTCAGGGTTTTTATTCTCGATCATTGACGTTTTTCTGCATCGGGATTGCTAATAGCGACCACCTTTCCAGAGCGCGAACCGGAGGGAATTTTGTCCTGCAGAGACCAGCTGCAAGCGTACCTGATCGTTGAGTAGGCTAGCAACAATTTGTAGTTAAGTTATAACTAAAGGTAGTGAACGATTCTTGCCTCTGACTTTCTCAGCCACGTTGTATGAGACAATTTAGTTAACTACCTGCTTGTGTTTGAGGTCTTTGTCTTACATAATCTCTTAGTCAGTCATCATAGCTCCCTGTGTCCTATCGCGATCCAAGATCCACAAGATCCACAACCTGAACAACGGGCTAAGCAATTAGCTAAATCGGCAGAGGCCAGCTTGCGTTAAAAAGCTATGGATGCCGCCTGAACTCCCGCCGCATACGTCCCTGCCACGCACAAACCCGTCTTCCGTGTTCTCGGGTTTGCCTCTCGATCTCCATGTTTCGGACCATCAAACCATTGATTCTGACCAGGGCCAGGACGTCCAACCCCAACCCGTAGTGGGTGACAAAGCCACCAGTCCTCCTGTCGCTGGTCGTCGCGATAAAGTTTCCTTGGCTGGACAAGAGGAAGATCCGGGAAATATTGAAGACGAAGGGCTCGAAACGGAATCCGACGAAGATAACGCAAATAGCCCAAGCGGGTCTAAACTCTCATCCGGCGAAGACTTTGACGAACCATTTCAACCTCCTGGCCGATCAGCCAAACCGAAAAACCTTCCAATGAGGCGCTCTAAAAAGGCCGGATCAGTCAAACGTCGCTCCTCCAACAGGCCGGGCCTGTCCGTCGTGGCTGGCGGTGAAAACGGCCACGCCAACAGCGACATGAATTCCAATGTCGAAATGCGGAGGAAGGACAATTCTCTCGACTCGGCCCCTTCAGCTACCCAGGCTGTCCAGCTGATGAACAGATCAAATTTCACGCTCGACGATGAACCCCCAACCCCTCAAACACCGAGGATGACGAACATGAGCTTTAGCGATCTACCCATGTATGACAAGCGGAATTTTGCGCTGTTATGTCTTCTCTACTTCTTGCAAGGTGTACCAATGGGCCTAGCGGCCGGATCAGTCCCTTTTCTTCTTAAACCTTTCCTCTCCTACGGCCAAATCGGCATATTTTCCCTTGCGTCATACCCTTATTCCTTGAAACTGTTATGGAGCCCCATTGTAGATGCCGTTTGGAGTCGAAGATTTAGAGGGAGGAAAAGCTGGATCACGCCCATCCAGATGCTATCATTGATTACCATGTTATACCTGGGAGGTAGTATTGATCAAATGA
>NW_001813975.1:1020684-1029623 GCF_000149585.1 Histoplasma mississippiense | reverse complement strand
AATTCAAAAGATTTCGCCCTTAAATGGGTTCCGCAATGAGCCCGGAAACACTGGCCTTATATCTTTGGGCGGCTACCTTACATTCTGGGGATGGTTCTATATCATTGTCACACTAGTTCTAGCTGTCCGGAAAAGGGAAGAGAAATCCAACGATCGAGATGGCATCCTCGCCGTCTACAAAAGCATGTGGGGCGTATTGAAGCTGACCAACATTCACACCTTAATAATCGTACACCTCATCGCAAAGATTGGGTTCCAGGCCAACGATGCAGTTACCAGTCTGAAGCTAATTGACCAGGGCTTTGGCCAAGAGAACATGGCACTCGTCGTTCTAATCGATTTTCCCTTCGAAATTGGTCTGGGATACTATGCCGGAAAATGGTCGAACAGATATACGCCAATGAGACTTTGGTGCTGGGCATTTGTTGCCCGCCTATTCGCTGCACTTCTCGCACAGGCAGTTGTCATGGTTTTCCCAAAGGGTGACGGGCCAATTCCTACCTGGTATATCCTGGCTGTTATTGGCGAACATGTCTTCTCCACGTTCATGATGACTGTTATGTTTGTGGCTATTTCCGCCTTCCACGCACGCATCGCTGACCCCGTCATCGGTGGGACTTACATGACCTTACTCGCAACGTGAGTCTCCTACATATTGGTCACCCCTCTAATCCCCGCACATTCACAAAAAACACGGTTTATATGACTAAGCTGATATGTATTGCACAGTGTCTCCAACCTGGGCGGAACTTTCCCCAAATTTTTCATTCTCAAACTGGTCGATCTCTTCACGAACGCAACCTGCATACCGCCCACAGAAACACCTGCGGGCATAAAAGATCCTATCACGGCGCAATTTTCCTGCGCACTCGAAGCAGACAAGCTTCGCTGTGAAGCTGGCAAGGGTGTTTGCCAGGTCTACCGCGACGGGTACTATACTACCAACATTATATGTGTAATTATCGGCACAATTACATTCTTCCTATATATCAGACCGGCTGTTCTCAAGGTGCAACAATTGCCATTACGCGCATGGCGACTTAACGGCAATAATAGGCAGGCATAGAATTTTCTCTGATTTCTCGTTCTCTTTCTTCCCATCTTCTCTTCTTTTCACCAAAAATAAAAAGACTCCTTGTACTCTTTGACTAACTGTTTTAACTGTACACCTTTTTATTCATGTTCGAAAAGCGTAGTTTTTGATCTGAGAGGGATCCTTGGCTCTTTTTTCTCCTCTCCCTTTTGCTGTCTTGTCCTTCAGCATTCCCAAACGTCTCAAATAAACAGTGCATTTTCTCTAGACTGTTCAGTCTGTGTGTACAATACTATCGATATATTTGAAAACTTTTCATATTAAATTCTCTTTATTTTCATTTTTTCATTTTTCATTTTTTCTTTCTCGAAGCCTCAATGTTGTTCTCACACCTCGCAATATCACCTTTTCTATTTCCTTCTAACATGAATAACTAACTAATAGCAGAAAAAGAATGATATGCATAGCTCATCTACTGTGTGGATGATGCAGTACCAGAACGGGCAAAATAGGTCTAGAACAGCAGCGCAGCTCTGATTTTTAGGAGGAAGTTGTCAGATCCATTTCAATTATCATGTTTGAGTGCTTTGAGGGATCTTGAATACAGAGGTCTTCTAGGACAGCATGCAAGGAGAAGTAGCAACACAAAGAGAGGACAATTCTTGACCAAGAAACAGCTCACCGGTCAGCAATAATGTAGAACATGGTCAATGATTTCCACATTATACCTATCAATGTTCATATTATGTGATTAGCTTGCAGTGATGTTCTTTTTTCATGACATTGTATCTTGTGGCAATTGGCCGCAGCATGGCAGGATATCCTTTTCGTAGAGGCCACAAAATATGCAATGTAACTCTCTGGCTGGCTGGCATCAACCTAGCGACAGATCAACAAGAAGGGTCAATTGTGTATGTTTTGCGTTAGGCGTTGGCATTCCCCAATCTTCGCATGGCATCAAACAGCCATTGAAGCATTACACGGTGCCGCTTCTTATCCCAAGGAGTTCTCTCGATTGGCTTTTCGTCCACCCTTCCCACCGGGTTAACATGCTGCTACACAAACATCTACGACCAGCAGAAACAGGATATGTACTTATAGATGCACTGGATTAATTGGCAATGAATCTAACCTACCTAGATCCCGCAGCTGGCCCTGATCAGAGTTACAGAAAGGTGGTGCCGTCCCAGCATTTTACTCCAGCGCTAGTCAACCCATTGTTCTCCTTCATAGGCCAACAATACCATTTGACACAGTTATTCCTGGCGAAAGGATCATATTCCTGGGCGCAAAATTAATTAATCAGACAGAACAAGGTAGATATCGTATATGACAAAAACCACATCCACCCACACACACACAGAGAGAAGAGAGAAGAAAAGAGAAAAATAGAGTTTTATATATAGACACATCACCAGAATAAAAGTATATTCACGGAAATTAAACGCGGAATAAGAAGATAAATAAATCCTTAAGATCACAACATCAGCATCCTCCGCCCTGTTCAGTAACCTCTCTGCCCACAGGAAAACGGAACAATAAGAGCAGTGAAGGGGAAAAAAAGACAATGCAGAAAGGAAAAATTACGTACAAGATCATACTGGGTTGAATAAAGAGAAGTTGAGTGTGAAATGCCCACAAAAGGGAAGCGCACGACTGGAAAAATAAATTTGGCTAAATTGAAATAAGGAGATCAAAGAAAGGGGGAAGGTTCTTCGCTCTGGCCCAGATGATTGTGCTAGGCCTTTGTTATACTAAGTTCATTTTTTTTTGTTGCCTCTTTAAAAAATTAATCTCCCATCACGTCATCATCAATTTCGTCAGGGGCGGGGGTCGGCTCCAAATCCTGATCAGCTTCTCCCATACCAAGCCTATCCTCTTCATCATCGATTAGCTCTCGTGCCACTAAGTCGCCTTCTTCATCTTCCTCTACCCGTGCCATCTCGTCTTCGTCACCATCGTGATCTTCAGCCGTCTCCGTTAATTTCATCTTCCCATTAATTTTCTTCAATCGAGCCCCAGAAGGTCCAGAGCCGTTAATTTCTATCTGTTCGGTTTGCAGTCTCATATTGTCCGTAGCCGAAGCTACTCTCTTCCCACCAGCTTTTCCAACATCAAGAAATGCCACAACTTCCTTATAATTCTGCCCGAGGCGATTCTTGTTCCGCAATAGCTTCTGTTTTAACTTCCCACCTTGACGCCCTGAAACATCAAGTACACCGCCAACGATAGCAAGGACCATCTTGCCCGTGAGTTGGCATAATTTCTGCTCAGCCAACAGCACATTCCGAACTCTGTGGGCAGCTAATATTTCCCGTATTTCCTCATCAGCCTCGTCTTCATCGTCATCACCACCTGATGGACTGGTATTGTTATCCGACGACGAGTCCATGGGCTCGTCATCGTCTGCTATTTCAGCGACTTCCAGCTTCCGTCGAGACTTTTTAGCGAATGTCCGTTCCACTTTGTCGTGCAAACGGGAAATGAGAGCTTGGGTTTCAGGGACGATTTCTTGCGTTAGGCTTTGGATTTGGAGAATAACTTCATCATTCAGTGACGGAACGGTGTTCTTTTTGCCCTGAACTCTTGACCCGGAAGTACGAAGCGTTCCAAACACCGTTTGGAGGTCAAGGAGGGTAAACGTAGCAGATACTCTAAGTTCATCAAGCCCCGAACGTCCTTGGATTGTAGAAGTAAGGATCGCCACAAAGGCATCTCGACGAGCAGAAAGTGAATCGCAAAAATCGGTATCAATGGATGAATCACCTGATGCCAGTGCAGTTCTTATGAAACGTACCTTCCACATAAAATAGATAAGAAGGGTTTTAAAGCTGTTGGTCACAAGATCGAATTCCAACCTCTCAATCTCCTCATCGGAGTCCTCTGCCCGGAGACCCCGTTTGCTCAAGTTGAGAATAATATCAATAGGTGGTTCCGTTGACAGTTTTTGCTTTTTAGACGGAGCACGAGGTTCAGATTCCAAAATGGAACTGCAGTCAGATACACTTGCGAGGTTTGAAATCCGCATCACGGTATTAGACAGAGCGGTAAGAACACTGGCGGAGAGAGAGGGTAATTCCTCCTTGCCTTTGGTTACAGATAGCGTGCGCAAGACTTCAATGGTATCATCCCAGAGCTCTTGCACCTTCGATTCCATGGCTTCTCTGAGTTCGTCAGAAGTGCGCGCATGTAAGAAGGCTATTGTGGCCTCAGCAAGGACAGATTGTTGCGAGTGCGTCAAGAATTGTTTGTTAATATTGCCAATGAGATCCGAATATGCAGCCGCATCCTTCTGAAGATCCTGGATCAAGTTGAGATCGACCAAATGCTCTAACTTCAAAATAGCAGAAGCGGCCTCAGGTGTTGATCCAAACTTATTTAGCAGTTGGGGGATTATCTGAGATAGACTGTGAGCAATAGATTCTTGCCGCTCCTCCATCCTTTCTACCAACAGCTTAGTCTTCCTGCCCTTCTTGTCTGTATCGGATTTGGCGACGTCCATGATATGAAGTTTCACTGCACAGCTTAAAACCTCCAGCAAGATCCCTTCCTGGCCTTCACTTAGTTTGTATAGCTGTTTCATAGTAGTGGCAGAATCGTCGTCAGTCGAAGTCTCTGGGATTTGTGAATGGTCGTAGAGGAGATACCCAGCCAAATGTTCCCATTGTTGGAGCTCTTCGAAATGGGAATATATAGCTTCCGTCGCGAGCACAAATCTCGAATCGACGCGACCAGTAAAACTTGTCCGTGAGATGGAAAGATCTTGGTCAGCTGGAACCTCCGATACTTGGCCATCATACACCTGTAGTACGTCCACTAAACATTTGTATTTTATCCAAGATGGGCGAGGCGTTTCGAAATTGTCTTCGCCATCGTCTTCCATAAATGTTTCGTGTAGTTCTTCCTCTAAACTCTCTGTAAGAGCATCATAGACGTCCTGGATATTCTCAACGAAGAATCTGCCAGCCGCTTTGCGCACACGGGGTACGCTATCGAATACAAGACGCCCAACGCTGTCGATATCATCTGGTTCAAGCAGTCCAGCCTCTCGAATCAAATCCAACAGCTCCACAACGTCGGCGCGGACACCTGGTTCAGCATCTCTAGCAGCCATCTCCACAATGCGTGGACGAAATCGTTCAGTAAATGCACGGAGCCCGGCAATGTTATCTTTATTCTGGTAAAGTCGATGGAGTTGTTTCACCACAGCAGATCTAGTATGAGAGACGGTATCTGAAAGGACCCAGCCCAAATAGCGCAGATATTGACCGTCGAAGAACATTTCTCTATAAGTATTAATCCACACGCCAAGTGCGTTGACGCACTCGGCGCGAATTTTCGGATCGACATCTCTGTAACGATGCACGAATACAGTGTCAAAGGAGTCGCCAAGGTAGCTATCAATCGCTTGTAGCTTCTTCTCTCCTTCTTGAACCTTTGATTGTATGGCATCGGCTCTGCCTTTATTCACCGATTTTTTCCTCTTCTCCGTATCCAATTGCTTCCGAGTATTCGATACAGTTAGAGAGACCTCTCTGGCAACATTGCACAACGTCGTCACAATTGCTAGAGAAATTATCGTGGCGGTATGTCTAAAAGGCCGAATAGGGGCGGACGACATTGACGTTACCCATACTTGGATGTTTTCGACAAGGGCAGAGTCGCTGTACAGGACTGATGAGCTGTGGATAGTTCGGATGAGAGAACTGAAGAAGCTGGTAAGGGTGTACTGGAAAGACTTGAATTTTTTGGATTTCGAAATGAGGGAGTATTCCGTAATGTTCTGTGCTTGGTATTCTTCTTGGAGGTCATTCAATCGACTCGCAACATTATCAACGTCTTCAATATCGTGGTCGTCCACTTTCAAATCAGTTCCAGTACATCTCAGGATAAAATTAACCAAATCGGTCATCCCTTTGATATTGTGCTGCTCGTACTTCGTAAGCCACTCTGCAGCAACAGCATCAGTAGTGTGACCTCGGGCGAAAACCTCAGCTAAAGGATAAAACGGGTCAGCAAAATAGAGAATACAAGTGAGGCGATTGGGTCCAGTTGTCCCTACCGTAAAGGCCATCCTCCTCAGCAAAATCACTTGGCCTTGTGCGCGGTTTTTTGAACTTCGATATTGGCCGATTTCCGTTGACAGCAGGGCGGAGAGTAAGCTCAGTCGTGAGGCCGTTGGTAATTTTTGGTTTCTTGGCTGTCCGCTTCGTGGGAGGCTTCCGGGGCTTTTTGGATTCCTTCGACGCCTTCTTCATCTTCTGAGCGGCCGCCTTCTTTCGCGCCGCCTTCCTGAGTTCCTTCAGTTCTTCTTCGTCGGGTACATCGCTCTCACTGTCTTCCTGTTCGTCTTCCTCCTCATCCTCCTCATCCTCCTCATCCTCCTCCTCTTCTTCCCGTTCTTCTACGGCCTCAGCCCCGCCTTCTCCTCCATCCGACGCGTCGTTCTCGTCCTCATCCCCGTCTTCCCTGCTGTGCGGCGCGCTTCCGCTTGGTCGTTCTGCCACCCTGCGATGGGCGACTCGAGGTATAGGCAGTCGACGAAAAGAGTTCAGGTTTCCGCTTCGCCCGCCCTGACTTTCTTCTGCTACTCGTATCTGCGCTCGACGACCTGGCATTTTCGCCGGGATCCGTAAGTGAGCTCGAGTCGCGCTCATCACCCTGAGCGGACGCATTCATCTTGTATTCTATGCGACGTCAGAATTGCTTCCCTCTGATCTAGTAACCAGTATGGTCGGTTGCGTATTTGCGCGGGGGTCTCTGTGTTTGCAGGAATCACACAGGGACGCGACTTGGTAGCATCGATATGGCCTGCCAGCGTGTAACGTGTCAAGGGCCAGGTGTCAGCAGTGAGAGAGTAAACGTAGTCCTTTACAAACAGGGGACAGGGCACAGATGGCGGGCAATGGTCTGGGTTGGGGAGATATCAAATCAAGCGTTGATAGTCAATGGTGGAGAGAAGCCGCAAGTTCGATTTCTGGTAAACGCGACGCTGAGAGATTGACCACGGCATTTCCCTTTTTGGGAACGTCCTGAGGGTGGTATGACGCTAGTGTATGGTATGGTAAGTTGCCTTACCTAAGGCAACTTCAACCTCAACGGGTTAAGTAACCACTGCAACTGCAACCGCATCAAAAGGATCGGCCCTTCAGGTGGGATCACACAACTAGTGGATATGTATGTATAATGGGCAATTTTCAACAGGAACCCATTCAATTCTGGTTGGGGTGCCCCTCGAGGTCGCAATATTCGACAACACGCTGCACAAAAGGACGGCTGGGCAATATCCGTCAAACAAATTGGGATAATCTCATGGTTGCATTCCCAGGGACATGTGGATGCGCCTTTCCGTCGGCATGCCTTGCCAGGTCGACTAGCGGCTTTCATTATGTCGCCGGCAAACGCGCCCTACTACATCATGGAGCTGATTTAAAGTACTGGTATAGTTAAATCAACTGGGTTGAATTTGTTGTATATATATATGTCCAAAGCATGGTCCATTTTTACCGTCAAAATGAATCCACTCCAAAATCGTCACTACTACTATATTTCTAGCAGCAGCAATTCAGCTACCAAAAAATTCAGAGCCTTCAGAATGGGGCTACTACCTAAGGAACCCGTCTATGTGACGTTTCCAACCACTCTTTCGTCGATGGAGAGCAGTCGGCTGCTTATTCGCCCTATCGTCGACACTGACTTGCCGGCGCTATTCGCGATCCGTTCGCGGCCAGAAGTGGCAGCGTACAAGTGGGCAATGATTCTTCCCCTCCGGGTTGTACAGCATGTAAACTGATACAACTACTCTTTACAATTGCTAATTCGTAACATCAAACAGCCACCCGAAAGAACCATTCAAGTCACTTGAGCAAACGCGTGAATGGTTGATGTTCAAGATTTACAAAGACGGCCCTCCAGATGTCGTGGGCCGTTCTTTCAATTTTGCTATCCTGGACAAGTCAATTCCTGATACCCAAGAGCAACTGATTGGCTACGTCAGTGTCAATATGGTCGTCCCATGTCCGGAAATTGGATACTCGCTTCTTCCCGAATCGTGGGGGAACGGTTACGCGACCGAGGCATTGCAGATGATGCTGAAAATTTGGTGGGATCTTCCGAGGCGGAATGATACTGAGAGTCGTGGTGGTGACGGTAGTGATGGCAAGCGTGCGGATAAAGTATATGCCATTTGTAAGGCAGGGAATCATGCGAGCAGAAAAGTGCTAACAAAGGCCGGGTTCGAGATCGCGGAGGAAATCACCTATGAAGGCGATGATCTTCTTCTATTCGCTACAGAAAGGCCCAAAGCATAGGGAATAACTCGCAACATGCTTGTGGCTATGGAAAACCTTGGCCGGGTGGTGTTGAAGAACTTGTTTGACTCAGGATATATAGCTTACTCGCCCCGATCTCAGCCAGGAATTGGTGGGATTTCCGCTGCCGATCTGTAAGACCTCACTTGTTATATTACCAAAGCCAGGAATGAATTTTAACAACTTATAACTTCTAGTGTATTGTAAACAATCGATCAAGTCTGGCAACGTTGAACGAATCATGAAAATGGGCCGCTCCCTTTGTCAGATCCCCTTGGGGCTCGTGACTTGGTAAGGAAGCAAGTTGGTCCTGAATAGGATACTAGAGCATTTATCAATGATTGAAACGTACGGAGTATATAATATCTATTTTTATGGAGAATTGTATAGAAACAATAAAGGCAATAATAAAAACAGAGGCAGTCAAACATTCAGGTGATGAAAGTTTGTAGATTTGATTAACTTAATGATAGTTGTTACGAAATCGCAGCTATGTTTCATTTGACCCTGCGGGGTTATACACAGCGGGGGGAATTTTTCCTTAAAGAGCCAGTGTCAAGACACATCTTTTCCCCCCTATGGGCTGGGGGAGCCAC
>NW_001813975.1:1003436-1019659 GCF_000149585.1 Histoplasma mississippiense | reverse complement strand
CCACTCTGCGGTTGTGGTTATGCCTTGCGGATACCACTCCCTTGTATTGACATCATCATAACCGTCGATGTCCTCCCACGTAAAAGCTGACAGTTTGTCCTTAACGCCGGGAGAGGAATCTGGGTTGTTGTGATTGGTTTTCGCAAGGACTTGCTTGACGGACTTGATGGGCAGGGCCTTATCGAGGTCTTTGATAATGCCAGAGTAATCACTTCCTTTGAGTTTGTAGTCATCCACAGTGATGTTTTCGAATTCCGCGACCGCTGGTGGCAGCGCGCAGAGAGCTGCCGCTGTTGCTAACAGTAGCGAAGACAAGTTCATCATCCTTCCTGATAGCAGATGTAGAAGGGGTTGGAAAATGGATTCTTGATTCTACATCTTTTGGGCAGGACGACCTCGGGATGGTCAGTTTTAAATACGATGATGTATTCCTCAATGTGTTGATCGTCGCCGCCAATGACGGTTAACTTGGTCATCAACTTCCAAGTTTCTTCGTGTATCTGCGCATTACTGCTCATTATTGTGCTGTGCAATCGATTTGAAGCATCTAGAAACACGGATTTGCGAGGACAACTGAAATTGGTGCTGGGAGCGATTCACCTCTCTCGTCTGCGCCTCGTCTTGGCTATTTGCAGCGTGTTGGTGAGCATTTGGTAATGTCTCTATTGGCGGATGGCCAGAAAAAGCGGGTTGTGGGGGTACGAGGTTTCAACAAGTTCTGGTAGGAGAATGATAGATAGAGCACATAAAATATACGGCTTGTATTTAGTTTACAAAGTTGTATGAGAAAGGTTTTCATAAACTAGTTATATTTACACATGTAATTCATATTCTATACTATAGCTTTTTTGAAAAACAAAAACTGTACAATATATAGATTAGAAGGGAATTCAAATTATCATTTATAAATTACTCATAATGATGTGAGGTTGAGATACGAGCGTCAAAATTTGGTAAGCTGTATGCAGACAGTACAGCATCTGTAATAAAATACAACTTGTAAGTTTAACTTTCACAATCCTTTGCCAACTCAAAACAACCACACGGGACCATCAACGCGGTGTTGACAAAGGAGTGAGGACAGGACATTCTCCAGGACAGCCCAATGTCGTATTTGCGTAGTATATGACGTCGCTATGTCTGCAGACGTACTGACTACCACTGTGCCTGAAATAGACGACGCGTCAAGCGGCCTAGACGATGAAATCGCGGCTCTACGTGCTCAGAGTTAGTTCTTCCACTCCCCTGGTGGTTGTTTTTATGTTGTTGCCACTGACCGCAGTCATAGTCCACAGCCTTACCAATCGCAGACAATTTCTTTCATCAAGCCTCCTGTCTACAAATCCAGTGCAAGATGCGCTGCGCCAGCATGTCCCGTCCGGGTTGGAAAAGAATATCGAACCCGTCATTCTCAGCAGCGGAGAGCACGCGCGGACCAACCACCATCGTATGACATTCTCTGTTACATCCTTTCCTTTCAAGGACCCTTCACCCCATGCAACATCGCCCAACCTACTAGGTATTCGATTTGACATTTGTACGCGCCATGGAAAATTTGTTCAACCATACTATTTGTTGTTGAAACACGTTGACAGGCCAGAAAAGAAGATTCTCCAAGTACATCGCCATACCATTCCTGTATTCATACCATTGAATCAGTTGGAGCGAAAATACCTTCCTGTGCCCCAAGGCACCAATGAGACAGATTCTACGAGTACAAAACCTAGGAATACTCCAAAGCAGGACTTACGCAGCCTCGTGCGGGAATTGCGGCGGGAACTTGTCGCATGGCACTTACGCTGTGATGCTCTCAGGTGGCTCCAAGAGGAACTTGGTCTCCTAGACGAAAGCAACCAGGCCTTATCATCACAGCCTAGTACGCGTGAAGATCAGCTGCCTGCGGATGGCTTGGGTATTGTATCCGTTTCTGCAACGGCTGTCGAGGCGAGATACATTCGCATTGAATGGCGAGATGGCCGTGTAGGTCGGATAAAACTCTCTAATAGTGGATTTGTGGAGCGCGCTATTATCATTGGTGATGAGGGGAGAGATAAAATGACAGAAAACTTGCTGACAGGGGGAGACGGGCGTATTGAAAGTGTTATTGAAAGGCTACGGGGTGCCGTGATGCCGGGATGAGTAAGCCATACATCGCGGATGGTTCCGAATAACTGACGTCTCGACCCTGTGTCATTGTCATATATATCTGACCTATCGCCCACTGCAATTCACGCTAGTTGACTAGTCTCCATGACTTGCACTAGGACTTCTGATGGTGAGGATCTGTCAGCTATGGCAACCCATCTTATGGTGTTCACTGCGAAGTACCCACATACTATGGCGATCATGACCGGCCCTTAATGATATTCAGTCGAAATGCATTCCCAGAATGAGGTGGCAGCATTATGCTCTGCATATTTGCTTATAGGCAACTGCAGTATTACTTTATTCGAATCAGCCACTATCGATCATCCAAAACCTGGAGCTGGCCTTGACTCGAAGAGTGGTCCGTATCCCGGATTTGTTCGAAGGTTTAGTTGCTTGGTCAGATCGTGAATTTATTGCCAGCGGTAATGCACGATTCTCATACTCGAGGGAGTTGGAGTTTAGTATGGGAGAGCAATTGGAGTTAGAGATCTAGGCCTCTGGAGCGATACGAACCGGGAATTTGCTCAGCCATTGCGTATGTCGCTAGCAAGAACAGATAAATGCCCTACTTTAGTTTTAGCAAAAAATACGTGTACATGCTTTTTATGATTACGAGGTTTACTTTTACTTTTGCCCACGCTTACGGTTTCATCCTTATTTTGACATGCGAGCCGGTGGAAATGTATAGTAGATACTTAGTAGAGGCTGAAGCGAGTATAGATGCAACCCACTCTTTCTCCTTTTCGATGCGCCGATAGACTCACCCAGCCTGGGACGAAGTTTCGTGTCAAGAGAAGAACCGGACAGAGTGGGTTGGGCTGATGAAAAATCAACATTCGTATTGCCCCGTGGAGATAGAGACGGAGAATTAATTATTAAATAATAAGAACAATAACTATATAACGTTAATAACAATATCTACAAAATTTGCTCGGCAGCTATGTTTTTTTTAAGGCTAGTTTAATTATTCTCGATTTTATGACCTCGAGAATCGCGCGAACAGCTAGGTCTAGATACAACGACACGGCGGGCGGGCGGTGTGACCAGAACCTTGATTCGTCAATAAAAATGCCAGACCGCGATTGAACATGGCGTGCATATTCTCGAAGGTTCAGACGCCATTAAGCGCTATGGATCTTATCCTAACCCCGCGCACGCCCCTCTCTGTGCATAAAAGGACTATAGGATCATATTTATGGGGGGTTAAGTAGCTGTGAACTTTTAGTGGTATAAAAAGGTTTAGAGATCGGACCGTAGCTTTGTGTCGATTGCAACGATTAGTTAACGAACAGTCGTTCAAGCATGCATATTTCCTTGTTACCTAATAATCGGAACACAATGACCAGCTTGTGGAAATCCTAGAAATCTAGAATTTGAACTCGTACGATTCTACTATGCGTGCAAACTGGTAGATTAATCAAGAGTATTCCCCCCTATTCAACTTCGGCATTTTGATCTGTGTCGTTAATTTATAAATTATGCAAGATCGCAGGGGTGGGAAAATATCTTGATAGATATATTTCCGAGTGCGAGTCCAGGAACCTGGAAACGTGGAACTTTGCCGGTGGGTCTAATTTTAAGCTTAAACGCTTAAACTAACCCCTGCAGGCACGACACGGTTTAAGCTTCCCAACTTTTATTTTTATTTTCGCGTGTCCCGTCCAGTTTCCACGCACCAGTTTCCACGCAATCAGGCGACATTATTGAAAGCAAACGTGCAATTTACACTGAAATTTCTTTGAAAAGGTTTCGAGACGTAAAATATTCCCCAGAATTGAAGTATATTGCACGGTTTGGCTAGTGAAGGAGAATAAGACGAAGAGGAAGAAGGCTGGCTGTTCTCCCCAACTTCGAAGGGGATGGGACTGGCAGGGATGATCATGGTTGGACACAAAGGATGGGGAGTTTGGAGGCTTTCACAAAAGCGGATTCAAATCCATTCCATGGAGCTAGAACGGGCGCATCTCTACATTTGAGCTAGTTTTTTTTTTTTTTTTTTTTTTTTTTTTTTAATGCACACCTTGCTATTTCAGGCTGTATAATGTTCATGTACTAGAAATTGTCTGCGAAAGCAGATATATTAACTTCGTTTCTATTTATTTCTCTTTCTCTTGGCGCCTTTTCTTTGTGCAATACATAAAAGGACTGGTGGCGCATGCAGAGAATACATAAATTGAATCACGATACTAGAAGAGGGAAGGAGGCAATCACCGGTAGGCAGTTCGTGCTATACAATTTAAGAAAAACTGGGAAAAAACAAAAGCAAAAGAGAAGATGAAATTATAAACATGCAGCAGAAAAATGAGGGGTATCAAACTGGCATCAAATCGTTAAAACAGGGAGATGTCGGGGGAAAGAAATGAGTAGAATTTATATGCGGAAATGGGATAGAATGGAGAACAGTGTATGTGATTGAGTCATAATAAAATTGGGCCGGCAATGACTTGGGCCTGTGGAAATCGGGTAGTGTTGGGGATCGACAAGAAAAGTGTGAGCGACAACCAAGGTTGGTATCTGAGAGGCATATCGTTTCATTAAGTTAAGATGAATTGCCATTTTCATATTCCTCTGAAAATGAAATGACTGGCAACGGAATATAATAGATACCCGTGTCGTTTTCCAATCTCTTTCTAACAATTGCTTCTTCAAGCATCCACCTTGATTTTAAGTGTTGTTCTCGACTGAGAAACCACATACTGGCAACTGTGGTTTCGTTATTACAACGGCTGACAAGGTTCTGGAAGTCTTTTTCATTTATATCGGCCACTTTGCTAGCTTTCTTCTCTTGTCTCGACATTGTTTCTTGGTATTTCCGTTCCTGGGTATCTCGAAGTACTTTGATCTTTGACATATGTAGAGTATCCATCCTGTCCCGTTCGCGGTACCTTTCGAGTAGATGGTCCCTGTCTTTCTGCGTGACATGGCGGTGGCGCGGCTGGATCGGAGGGGGGTCTTCCATGTCATTATCCAGGAGCCAGGATTGGGGATGCTGGGGACTGGCAGCCAAGTAGCCTTCCATATGGTGGATACGAATTTCTAGCGTTTGTCTTTCTCGCCGTAGTTCCTCAACTAAGTCAAGCTCCGCATTGAGTTGAAGTTCTTCAAGTCGATTCGCTTCTTGAATGCTCTACAAGTGTAAAAAGTCAATATGACAGTATAAGCAGGTTGAAAAATCAGAATTGAACACTAACCTGATCATCTATGTCACGTTCAATTCTCTGATGTTCTCTTCTCTTCAAAGATTTTGACTCTTCGTGTCTGAGATAAAGAGACTCGAGAGTGTCTTCTTTGAAAGCCAAATGTCGATCCCGTTGGGCCTCCTGAACACTGCGTAACTTTTGCAGTTGAGGACAATTCAAAGTCTCCATCATAGCAGGATTATCTTCTTCATTACTATGGTTTATTGAAGCGCTGTTATTATGTTGCGGCATCAGTTTGCCCAATTTCGCCTGTGAGCACTCAGCTTGCAGGCTATCAGGGCCCAGAGGGATTGGCTTGGTATCGAACCACGCCGGAGAAGCGGGCGATTGGACGGCTGCCGCAGAGCGCCTTCTAAAATGTGGAAATTTCCCAAAAGATAGTCTGAAATTACTAAACCTCACTCTTTTCTCACAACTACCCGGCCGGTTTCTCGAAGACGATAAACTCGATCGGTGAAATTGTCGCGGTCTTGACAACGCCGGCAGAGTGCATGGCTGCTCCAAAACCGAACCGGGCGACGTTGGGCGCGTAGAAATGGACGTAGTTGAATACATGCTGCTGGCGATCTCATTGCTTGAAGATAGAGTTGGCGGAGAAGATATAACATTGTTATTTCCATAACAATAACTTGTCGAAATAAGAGGAGGAGACCCGATGTGAAAGTGAGAAGACGAAGCTGGAAAATAGTTCGCATATCGGGATATATCGAACTGTGGATGCATATCACTGGAAATATCCAAACCAATCTCTTGGGCTATACCGATAAGCTCTCTTTCCACGTCTTCCTCCATTTGGTCAGGTGGAATTTGTAGAACAATTTCATGGTATTGGCGTTGGTTGATTGATGGAGAGCTGCTATATTCGAGGCTGTTTCTCATGAAAGATTGTGGTAAGTTTTCTGGAGTCGTTGCCGCCGCTATGTCCATAGCTTGCAATCGAGAGAGATACGCCCTGTAAACCGAACAAGCGACCCGCGACGGCGCGGTGAGCCAATATTGGTGATGGACATCAGACAGGGACAGGGATAAGAAGATAGTTAACCTGCGGGGATAATTATCTGGCGGCAACCGGTTAGCCCCTCGAACCCAGAGTGTATCAAATGCACTTGAGAAGGGATATTAAAGAAAATCTAGATGAGATTTGGCCTGAAACAGAGTTTGGAAAGAAGAATGCGAGCTGCAAGCTGCAACACACAGGTTGGAAGAAGTTTAATCACCGTGGAAGACAGATGTAGCCGCCGTACTCCGGCATCTCCACGTGATCATCAGCAGAAAAGGGGGAAACCCGAGGCTCCGGCCCGAGCTTAGTGGACCTTCTTGCGGAGTTTGCAAGCGGGCAGCTTACGGATTGCGGCTGAATGGGCCGGACGAATTGGCTGTCGGCCCCCGACTTGGCGTCCAGCCACAGGGAAGTTTTAGTTAAAGCTACGCCTGGCTTTTAAGCACTGCCCTATCCAGTTTACCAGGCTACCCCCGAAAGCTATTTGGGTCCCATTTGCTAGCATGGTTGAGGGTTTCCTGTGAACCCTAGCCTGATAACTTGTTTGGATGGACGGAGTGCTGCTTACGTGGTAATGTGCCAAAAATGCAACCACTGGTGCCAATATTAATGCTATATGGTCCATTAATGTTCTTGTCCCTCTTGTTTAACAGTTTCCCCTTGACATCGGTAACGAGGTGTGGTTTTTCACAGTCTTACTATATATCAGTTCAAAGTCATCAAAATTATTATCTCAAATGAAACTGAAGACCATCAGTTGTATTTGATCTGCTCAATCAAAGCTACATAGCATGTGAATTTCAATTATTCCACTACACATCATATTGAGATTAGAGGGAATAACTAATTCAACTTAAGTCGTGCCTCAAGCCAGCCGATGATACGACGCTTAATAATACATGACTCAGCCGTTCCACCATAGGCTCTAACCTTAATTTGATGTCAGGTCAAGCGACCAAGATCGCTACCTTCCTTCATTACTATAAATGAGGATAGTAGCTCAACAACCACTTAAAGCTGTGGCGTATGTTGCTATTTTGCCATTCTTATTCCTATTTTTGAGCTAAATATGTGCTCAAACTGTTTTCCATTTCATTGAAACTGTTCTATTTCCCATTTCCTACCACTCGGCGTTCTTCAGCCATCTCCATCATGGGCCCTCAACCTGCGGAAATGGATCCACATTTCACCGTCTTCATAAGGCTACCATTTCCTAGAGGCGACTTTGTAGATCCTCCTGCGGTATGTCTACTTAAATATACATTTCTTAGGATTTTTATCTGATGGTTGTCTCTAGGTGGAATGGAGTGTTTCTAAAGACCATGCTCTGTGGGATATCCTGTCACGGCCTCCGAAAGGCAATGATATTGATTGTCTGTGAAATCTTTGGTCATCATTCTATCCTTTTCGCGAATTCTAACTAACCTTATGACGATCGGCAGGGAAAGGATTGTATGATTTTTTCATGGCCGAATGAATTGGGCGTATCTAACGCAGTACAGGGCGGAACATTTTGGCGTGACTCTACCGTTCCTTCTTCAGCAAGCAGCTTGGCTATATGACAGGCAGCTATCACAGGTTAGAGCTCAGATACGAAAAGTTGGAAATCCTCATTCTGCTGCAAATTCGCCAGTGCCCCAATCGATGTCCGGGAGCGGCGCGATTGGTGGGCAACCTATGAAGAGAGCTGGAAGTGGCGGTACGTTATATTGAACTATCAAGTAGCTCTTATTTGCACGTTTACTAACTGAGGCACAGCGTCAAGAGACCTGTCAAAATTGTCGATACGCCAAAAGGAAGGACAATCCGGGAAACAAGATCCCAGCGCACCTCCTACGCCGACCCACTCCAAAGGTAAGTTCCAGCAAAAAAGGCATATTTACTATACACTGATATTGACTACTGCTCTGCAGCCCCCATGTACCCAACTGTCTCACCAATGAACCCTCCGATTCAGGCGATGGGCATAAGATCCCAATCACCTCGACAGGCAGCACTTGTTTATGCAGACTCCACCGGTCGCAATCAGCAATCTTTGAGAAAGGAAGCACGCACGGTTTCTTCACCTCTTACATCGCCCCCATTGGAGCAAGACATCTCACCAGCTAGCTCATCTTCCTCGTCATCCTCTGACTCCGGAGCCGAAGAAACAACAAGACGAGGGCCTCCGTTCGCAAGATTTGGTAGATTTTCTGTCCATCGGGGAAGTAATAGTATTGATGAGGATGAAGAGGACTCACCGGCATTTTTGCCTTTAACCACACACCATAAGTCATCTATACAGGAAGCGGGACATGACCCTAGCGCAACTCTTCGGCAGGAGCCAGAACTACCCGGCCATCCACATGCCGGTTCGGCCGACACCACTATTCCTTTAATCAAGACGTCTGCAACAGAATTTTCAGCCAGCTCGGGCAGCTCAGAGCCAGCAAGTAGCGCAGCGTCGAACGAAAGACCCCGGCCGACTGGCCACCCCATCAATCCCGACCGGAGGAGAACTGCGGAATTGGCTCGACTCAGTCCACGCCGGCGTGCAGCTGGCCGAGAGGGAAGTGATGGGACGCCCAGCATGGGCAGTAGCTTTAGCGATTTGGATGGTGCGCCGTTTCCTCAACAGATGAATATAATATACTCTTGTGTTTGTCGGTTCGCTAACTACTATATCCAACCCGCAGACGCCAGCTTAACACAATCTGCACTCGAAGAAGCTCTTCTAAGTACGATGCAACGTGGTGGAGTTGCAAGCAGGATGAGCACAATTAGCCAGGCGCTCAAGAGCAGATATTTGTAACATAGCCCCCCGTAGTACCGCTTTATTGCCACGTACATGTATTGCCTGAAAATAGCTGCTCTTTTATTAGATTTTAGATAGGCTTCACTGAGTCGCAATGAAAGAAAACCATGAATCACGTGATGTGTAGTTTCAACATGACGTCATCTCAGCTTGGGGGTTCCAAGGCAAACTTAAAGTTTCATCTTACCCAAGGGCCGTCCACAACATAACAACAGAACAGAACAATCGGACTGCGAATCTATTTGCACCGGTCGCATTGGACCTGAAGACATTCAATTGAGCTCGGTACCAGGCTATTCCGGCGTCAGCCCACCCGTGCCCCTCATTTAGGATCCCAGGAGGTTGGAATCAGGCAAGCTACATTGCAGAACGTGAAAGAAAGGCAATTCTCAACTCAATTTTCAAGGAATGACAAAGAGTGTCAGGGTTTTTGGATTGAGATTGCGGTCAACTGAAGGGTGGTTACATGGTTTCTGCTGAGCTGATTGAACGCAAGGCCTGCTAAGGATACTGTACGAGTATACAATTTTACTTCGTTGTTCGATTTTCCCGCAAGTGCATTGCGAAATCAACCCATTAGTCGCTCTTTCCACCCTTCCTCCAACTCTGCGGAAATGGCGCTCCCGAGTGCCAAAGTAGAAAACGTCCCACGTACGCTCGCGCCGGAGCCTGATTATTTCAAAACCAATCCTCCGCCTCGGGACCTCGAAGCGCACGCGGCCCAGGTCCAAGAATTTGTAGATCTCCATCTAGCTGCAAGCAGACGGGTGGTCCTCGTCACCTCCGGTGGGACCACCGTGCCCCTTGAAACCCAAACGGTGCGGTTCATCGACAATTTCTCCGCAGGCACACGAGGGGCCACATCAGCCGAATACTTCCTCCAAGAGGGCTACGCGGTGATATTCCTGCATCGCCAATTCAGCTTGCTTCCGTACTCGAGACACTATAGCCACTCGACCAATTGTTTCCTAGATTTCATGGACGAAGCCGCTGCGCCACCCTTGTCATCTCCAGGCTACGATGAAAATAACCCAGACCACGGCGCGATTGTAGTCCGCCCAGAGTACCAGGATGAAATGCGCAAAGTACTCCGCCAGTACCGCTACGCGAAACAGAACCAGCTCCTCCTACTCATCCCCTTTGTGACAGTGACGGAGTATCTGTACGAGTTACGCTCACTAGCGACAATCATGCGACCACTGGGCGCCAATGCGCTCTTCTACCTCGCCGCAGCGGTTTCAGACTTCTTCATCCCCCGCGATCGCATGGTCGAGCACAAGATCCAATCCTCAAACGAGGTGTCCACGCCCGCTTCCCAACCAGCACAAGGCCACAGCGTCATCCCCGCCGACCGCATCTACACAGGCTTCAATGACGCGCAGCCGCCAACCCATGGCAAGAAACTGATCGTCGACCTGGACCCGGTGCCCAAATTCCTCCACAGCCTTGTGAATGGCTGGGCGCCACAGGGCAGTATGGTTGTCAGCTTCAAGCTGGAGACGGATCCGTCGCTTCTGATTTCCAAGTCCGAGCAGGCGCTCAATCGCTACTCGCATCACCTCGTCATTGGTAATTTGCTTTCCACGCGCAAGTGGGAAGTTGTGTTCGTTTCTCGGGGCCCGGATGGGAAGATTTTGGAGCATTGGTTGCGGATCCCGAAGACTGCGGCCCCACAGAGCGGTTCGAAGAGGCTGAGCTGGAATACAGTCCAGCCACGACAACATCAACCTGTGACGGAAGGTAAGAAGAGCGACGTAGTTGTGATGACGGCAGATGCCAATGCGGGCGAGATGTTGGAGATTGAGAGCTTAATTGTTCCGGAGCTGAAGAAGAAGCATTCGGCGATGATAGAGACAGTTCTTGCAAAGAAGGAGTAGATGTATTTGTTTCTCACTGATGTCGATGTGTATGCAGGCGGTTATGGGCGTTTTATATTTTCAACTATATATATATATATATTTGAATCGTGGCGAAGTTTCGCTACTTTTTGATAGACATATCCCAAGATATAAAACCAGTAGATATCGATTCTATATTAGTTTCTCAGTTCTAGATATATTATCTGCATAATTGTATTTCGTACAGTAAAAATCGTTTTCTATGTAACTTTACATAGTGACTTTGGGTGATATGAAAGGGTAGAAACAAGTTCTAATAGGTCAATTCATTGTGAAAATAGCGAAATCATTGTCTCTTCAAGTCAGAGATTTTAATTTTGGCTTCTGACTACACTCTCAGTGGCTGGCCTTTTTTCATTTTGACATCACCATTTGGTACTATCATTAAATTACAATTTTGAATATGTATATGGCTACGGCTGCGAATCAATGATAACTACGGAGTAACGGAAGCCTGAATCGAGCTTAGTCCCTTCAGGAACACCAAACAGTGGCAGTTGCAACTCAATTCCCTAGAGAGATAACACTAATAATAATTGGCCCATAGGCAAAAAAAAGTATTAAACACTTTCTTTTCAATTTTAAACCCACACACAACAACCGCGGTAGCATACTCTAATCAAGGGGTGGCGCCGCTGGATCTTCCATACACTGATCGACTCTCATAATCCTCTTTCCAGTATTCCTGGCAATCTGGATAAAATCCTTTGTGTACATCACTGTATCCTTGCTGAGGAAGTGCATCACCACCAGGTCACCCCCCTTATCCACGTCACGCTGGAATGCCTCAACTTGCTTTTCAGGGGTGGGTGAACCAACCCACAACCAGTCTTCGATATCGACACTCCAGTTGATAATCTGAGGGTCTTTAATGAGCCTAGCGAGTCGCTGGCGAGTGCGTGCTCCAAGGATGCCATATGGCGGACGGAAGTATCGACCTTGGGAAAGTTAGCCCCATTCGTTAAAGCTGAGTCGCGAAGGGCCAGTCGGTCAAGGCTCTGTAAAACTCACTTTCGAATCCCAGCTGCTCTCTTACTATCTGGATGTTCTTAATAATGTCCTCATCGATTTCTGCATCAGTTTTAAGTTCCTCTATCCTATCTGTTTGTTAGCAATGGATCGCTAGTGGCAACTGACGCTTACCTCCCGAGGAAGTAACATACGGAGGATGCGACCATGAATGAAGCGCAACTTGATGCCCATGTGCCAACATGTCCTTATATAGATTAGTCCACCCAGAGTTCGGAGCCGCCAGTCCATTCCCCACTGTGAAGAACGTCGCATTGATTCCCTCAGCGGTCAGAATGTCCATCATCTGTCGCCCCAACTCCAGGGAGCCATCGTCAATACCAAACGCGAACGAATTCGGGCGTTTGCACCGTTTCCATAGAGACCCGGTCGGTAGCTTTTTGGGAGCAGGGAAATTTTCGGGTCTTGTCGCAGTGATTTCCACTTTCGATACTTTCAATTTTTCGTCAAGATAGAACCCTTTAAACGAGACAGACAAAGCACGGGTATAATCGATATTGAAATGCGAGATAGGGATATAGACATCATTATCTTTCATATATCTATGGGCCTCTACATCATCCCATGTTTCTGGGTAGGGGTTTTTGAAGGCATCGCATTGGGGATTATTTTGGCTCAAGGAGACGGTGAAATGGCTTCCCCCCTGGCAGACAATGTGTAGATACATGTCCTTATACGGATTGAGGTCGTAACAGGTGCTCGTGAGCTGGGTGTGGAAGTTCTGGTCGGCATTGGTGGGAGAAAATTCCACGAAGCCGTAGCCCCACTCCACGGGCATGTCTTCACCACCTCCATGCCAGGCATCCAGGTCGTTGCGCCCTCCATTTGTGAACGTGTCGATCACAAGAACGGAATCTTCCCCTGGCTGGGCGCGTGGAATATTGGAGGCGCACGTAGACCGCAGGAAGAGTGCAAGACATATTCCGCGGTTTGTGAGAGCAACAAGGTTAGCGAATCTCATTCTCGATGGCAATACCCCTTTTTTCCTTCTGTTTTTTGTTTGTTTATCGTGGGGTGTATTGGTGATTCCAGAGAAACGGCGTGGACGGTTAGAATGTTTTTGGAGGACGTGATCAATGAACCCTGAAGCAGTGAAGGGATCCTATCAGCAGTACTTAGATAGCTGCTCGCCGAGCTGTATAATATGAAATACGGGGAGGTAGAATATCCAGGCAAACAAGAACCAGTTTGTATATCTGCGCATGTCAAGCAACGAAGGCAGAGAACGACCACGGACACGCCCGGCAGGAGGCTCTTCCCCTCGCTGTGGTTTACAACAGGCTCCACCATCGCCATTTCCTGCATAAAAGGTATGTGTGTGTAAATGGCGGAAGGAGCAGCAGCTCTTCAATGTCGCAATGTTCAGTCTGTGTTGTTTTGGTGGACTTGGTGGTGTATCAGGAACTTCGGGTTGATACATGTCTCCCCTGATATTACAGTCCAATCGGGAAAATCAGGGATAGCCATCTTAACTTAGATTCGCCATTTGTATAACTACCCAGTCTAATCCACATAAGTAGCTACACTCCCTCTCTCATAAGAAGATTCCCTATGGGCGAGGCGCAATTGTGAACACAAACAAAGAGAAAGGCAAAAAGCTCCCATTGCCAGTCCACTCATGAAAGAAGGAAACGAAACCCTCCTTCAATCGGCCTGTGAGTTGTGTTGCAGCCGTGTTGCAGCCGTGTTGAAAGAATCCAAATCAGAACAGAAAGAGGACGTAAAATCAAACGCAAATTGTCTAAACCATACCTCTCCCGTACTCGCTTCAAAAAACCTCCAAAAAATTCCCCCAATATTTCCTCACCTCTTGAGAAGACAAAAAAACGGGGGGGGTTTGAGAGGGTGTTGTCAGCTAATTAGTTATCTCAAGATCGCGGGGATGCGTTACCCTTCAATTCCGTGGCCCGATGTGGATATAAATCGCTCGGAAGCGAAAGACACGTCTACCAGCCAATGCTAGGATTCTCGGTGTTCCACCCTGGCGCTGCTTCTGGCTCAGCAGAAGTAGCGGTTGGCGCAGGCCCCCATCCATCCCCCCCAGAAGCATCCCCCCCGTCAGTTTTTTCATCTTCGTCATCCGTATCGTCGTTGAAGCGAACGTCATCTCCCTCTGGTTTCTCGGACTCGAGGAAGTCAGGCAAGGGCTGCTTGCACTCTAACAAGATCTTAACTAAGTCCGCTGCAATGTCGCTGTTACGATCGTGGTTGTAGAAAGAAGTAGCGAGTCCTTCGTTTCCGATACGGGCAGTGCGTCCTGAGAAAATTTAAATTAGCTTAATGTATCCCTCTCTTTCTTCTTCTTCGCCTTTCCGTGATGACATACCGATTCGATGGATATATTCCTCAATTCCCCCGTGAGTGGCGCTGGGCATGTCGAAGTTGATAACATGCATGACGTTTTTTATATCAAGGCCACGCGCAGAAACACCGGTAGCAACCATGATGGGAGACTTTGCTGTCTTGAATGCACGTCTACACATTCTACAATTAGTGACTCGAGGTGTCTCGAGGCCCCTCGGGCAAAAAAAAAAAAAAAAAAAAAAAAAAAAAAAAAAAAAAGAGAGAGAGAGAGAGAGAGAGAGAGAAAGAAAGAAAAAAAGAAATTGTGAATCCAAAACAACTTACAGGGCATCTTCTCGTTCGCGCTGGGTACGGTCAGAATGAATAGATGTACTGGGCAGGCCCATATTGTACAGGTAATCGTCGATTAGGTCGGCTTGGGTCTTCGTATTGACGAAAACAAGGGTACGGGAAGGGGGCATGGAAATAAGCAAGTCGTAGAGGGCCTGCTTTTTCAAATGGTCTTCCGCGTAGACGATGTTCTGGCTCACATTCAGATGGGCGCTTCCAGCACGGCCGATGCGGATACGGACGTGGTCCGCCGCAAGGAATTTGCGGGCAAGTTCACGACAACCTTTATTGAAAGTCGCGGAGAACATCATATAGCGATGATCTGCATCTTCGTTGGTATCTATACTCATTGTCAGAAAACTCCTGCATTAAGTAATTATCCTAGCTTGTTTCGTATAAGTACCTCCACCAGACATCAGCTTGCTTAGTTCGGTTTCCCAATCAGAGTGAAGCATTTCATCCGCTTCGTCAACAATGGTGTACTTGACACGATGAAGAGAAAGGATGTGCGGCTTCTCCATGAAGTCAAGAAGACGCCCTGGTGTCCCGATGAGGACATCGCAACCCTTTTGGAGTTCAAGGCGCTGTTCACGCGTAGGACCACCGCCATACACAACACAGGGCCGCAACATAGAACGGTAGCACAAACGGCGAGCTTCGTCAAAGATTTGAGTTGACAATTCGCGGGTTGGGACAACAATAAGGACTAGAGGCTCCGCACGAACACAGTCCAATGATTCGTTGAACCCATTGCCCAGGTCTGGACGGGGAGCGGCGAGCTTCTTTGCCTTTCCCATCAATTTGGATAATACAGGTATTAGAAACGCGGCAGTTTTGCCAGAGCCTTACTGCGTCAGTAACGGGGATTCTCGAGCTTAGGGTTAGAAATTGGCTTCTTACCTGTTTGGGCCACGGCAATGAGATCGTTTCCGGTCAAAACTGCTGGAATGGCGTACGCTTGAATTGGTGTGGGAACCTTATAGCCACATAGTTTGATATTCTCACGCATAACCGGATGTAAACCTGCTTCATCGAACTGGACATATTCTCAGTAAACCTTTCAACACGGAAGACAGAAGGTAGCTTACGTTCTTCACAGGATCGGGTTGATGGGTTGTTTCTGCCGTAACTTTGACTTCACGAAGGCTAGTGACTGTTAGTATTGACAACAAAATGATGATTTCGGGAACCGACAAAGGAATTCGATACTACTTACCGATCGAACTTGTTCCCCGCGCGGTTCAGATACTCATCGTGGAAAAGCATTTTTTCAAGCTCCTCATTCCGAGGACCCACATCGCCATACTCCTCCTTCCACTCGTACTTCGCGGCATTGGAAGCTCACTCAGGGAGATCGGTTAAGCCAGCACCCTCACCAGGCTTTGGATCCGCATTGTACGTGTCATAATCGTAACGTTGAGGCTCTGTTCCAACCCTTTTGGCCGCGCCAAAGCTGCAGCCTCTCCTTCAAGTTATTTGCAGAGTCCGCAACCTGGTCGATTGCCTCTGTCAGTTTCTGC
>NW_001813975.1:997330-1003028 GCF_000149585.1 Histoplasma mississippiense | reverse complement strand
CGAGCGAGTAAGTAGCTAGAGGGCGCCCTTGAAATATACAAGCAATACAGATGAATCCAAACCACGGGCGCATGGTGGGAGTTGAGAGGAATTTTGGAAGCTAGGATGTGGAATAGCCACATAAGGATCGCGAATGCCAAATCAACAGGGACACGCACTTACTAGACTTTCAAATGATGATGGCGAGGTGATCCGTCAAGGGGGATTCGCCGATGGTGGCCTCTGAAAGGCAACGAAGCGTAGGATACGATGAAGGCGTGCCCAAGTAGAATCTGAGAGCGTAACAAAGAGAGAGTCCTGGGAATTCCAATTATTGGGGAAGAACTGGGATTGAGTAAGAAGGACCACCAGATGAGTGAGGTCTGAGGAAGGACAAGAGAGTGAATGGAGAAAGACACATTGTCCTGTGTTATGATGGTTGATATTTACTCTCCTTTGTTTCCTCTGTTACTGTAGTTGCTGAAGAGGATGAGGCGGCATTGAATTTTGATGACATGTGAGAGCATCATCATTCATAAGTAAGTGATTGTCATCCCACTCTCCCTACATGAGAGAAGCTTCTTGACATATCTATACAGAAAAATCACAAACAAGAATGCATAGCCCTATTAGTGGAGCTGAAAATGCATTTCTCATGTATTTATCCTGTCATGGCCATAAGAGTGACATGCAGTAGTGTATCACTGTAAAATGAAGTGTGATGCGGTATTGCTTTTGATAAGACATTACATTGAGTTCCCCCAGGTAAAGGAAGATGGATAATGAAAACATATTCTTCAAATACGGCTATTTGCCGACGAAATCACAAATGCCGTTGCCATTTCATGCAGAATCCCAGAAAGAGGTAGGATTTACAATGGATGGCTGGGAAACCCAAGAAGGAAAATGTTGAACTTTCCAGGGAATACGGCAGCCATCCCAAACATTATTAGGACTCAAGGAATAATCATTTTCCAGCTCAAACCATCCATGGATCTCTCTCGGGCCTGTGCATGGTCTGTGGATTTATAAAAGTTGGCGAGGAGTTTGTCGATGAGTGGGCGGATAATCCATTATCCGAGCCCCTGAGCTCTGGAGTAGGAGCTTGAGAATGGGGGGGTTCAATATCTTCAGACTAACTAACATCAATCTAACTTTTTCATCGATATTCATTATCGAATCAGCCAAAATGCTGCTGGACTTTTTCTGGTTTGCTCAATGCAAAAAAGAAAGATAGGCGCCTCAACGTTCAACCAAAACTCCCCCAAAGATCGAAGATGAAGGAAAAGGGCGAAACAAGAACAGAAGAAGAAGAAAAGAATAAAGAAAAGAAAAGCAGAAAGATGCCACTAGTTCCCATTTACCTCCAGCAACTACTTGAACCATCTAACGCTTCGCTTCAACCATCACAAATACCCCAATGCTCGGCACGCCGTCCGCTACAACATACACCACATACGGACCAGGCGGTGCAATATTATTATCCGGCGGCATAGTAACCAGGATTGTCTGACTCTTGCTCTGAGGCTGATAGCCGACATAATCAAGGTATAGCATCCGATGGCCCATGTGCAGCGAGTGGGTGACGAACCCACCATGGTAAAGCACTACACGCAGGTCATTGGGTTCGGTATGGAGCTTGAAGCCCACCATGAATGGCTCGCTGTCCACGAGGAGGTGTTTGTTGGGTAATTCAACATCGTATGGTCGAAATTTATCTCTCCCATCTAGGAGGTAGTGAGGTGTGTATATTTCTACTCTGAACTCTGTGGCGAATGCCTGTTCCGCAACGTCGGGATTAGGTACCAAGATTGGCTGTTCCACAGGGTTTGATCCTGCAATCATAACAGTCCCGTCTAACAAAACTAGCGCGACTGAATGGTACATTCGTGCGATTTCTGTCTTTCCTCCGATACTCCATCGGCGACCCAGGGGAGCCTCTGGGTCATAGATCCACGCATCAAGGGACGGGTCTTTTGCGATTCCAAATCCTTGCGCACCACGGTTGCAACCATTGAGCCAGATTAGTTTTCCATCAGGGAGAATCATTCCTTCTACCATAACTCTACCGTCGGGCATCAGCTCCAGTTCCCACTGTGGATCCTTCGATAATGGCTTAATACGCCCACAACTTGGATCGGTTGGACTTGCGATTCCCACAAATGCTCCTCCCCCACATATTATTATCTCATCGTCCCATCCATTTGCGGCTCTCAGAGGGAGAAGGACGCTCCCTCCAGTGTTTGGATAGCTTCGATAATCACCAGGTAAATCTGGCAGTTTCTTAACCGTCTTCTGACCGTGAGCATCGAAAATTTCAGCTGACCGCGCAACAAACACGAAAACGGTGCCGTCCTTTAAAAGGTGGAGGAATGGATACATGTAGTAAGGTTGATTTTCTTCAAGGATAGGAAATAAGACGCTATGGCCAAAGGAAATTCCATCCTTATTGAGTAACTCATATGTCGGGTTGTTATTCGCTATCACGGAAGGATTGAGCCCATTCAGGCTGCCAGACACAACGAAAACTGCTCCGTCGCGAAGGATTTGAGCACTTGCATACCATCTGTTGGTCGAGAGTTTGTTACCCGGCTCATCCCATGATTTTCCATCCCAAGAGTTAGTGTCCAAAGGTCGCGTTAGATATCGAAGTGCGCGGAATCCATCACCAACTGTGGGGTCCATTGGCAACGGAGAATTTCCACCAATGCTAATTAGCCGCCCATCTTCTAGGAATGCCCCACCCGAACAAAAAGCATTTGTCTATATTATGACATTAATTCTGAGAGAATTAAAAAATAAAGACATGACATGGTCTCACCTCATAACGTAGTGGCGCAACCATATTAGTAGACGGGTCGTATTCAGACGAATATGCATACTGGCCGTTGTCCAGTATTAGTTGTGTATAGTTTTCGACCTTGTCTATGAATACAACCCGACCATTGGCTAGAAGTGCAGCAGACATTGCTGGAACCCCGGATTGGCCAACAACTTTAAAAGCTCCGTGTATCGTGTCCGGTGCATGGGTGTTGGGACTAAGAATCTCGAAAAGGTTACCTGACTCACATTCCCCTGACTGACAACCAGGACCACAATGAGATGAGGTGCTCCCACAAAACTTAGAAGAAGCGTCAGCTCGCATTCGAATCATAAATTGTCAGCTAAAAGTGGAACACCTACCCCGTATGCCGAGCAGCACGATCCCCCAGGCCAGTCACCACAAATGGTATCGCCGTTTTCTGGACCGCAAAGGCCATCAATGGTTTCCTTGAGATCTAATTTTGGCTTCTCCTCCTGTTTTTGCCTCAGTGTCATACGATGAACTTTACTGGTCGACAAATTTGATGGATTCATAAGGGTTTGGGGAGCCCCAGGTGAGACCCTGCTATTGGCACCCATAGTAGTATGTTCACTTCACATTGCAAGTTGCTGCAGCAGCAATTGTCAGTTTATCCGGAACTCAAAACTATATAAAAATCACCTTTTTTCGAATTAATATGGCTTTGTTTTAGCCTTGTGCCTACAACAATCAATATTTTCTAGCATGGAATCCTCAGAAATCGTGTCAGATATCGTGTACACTGGACAACTGGGCTAACTCACAACTGCCCCGTGACATTATCAAAATTCTTGTTACCATTGTGCATCAGCATGAATACCGTAACTCTGGGTGTCACAACCTGTTGTATCCACCTTCCTGTGATGCCACCGGATCAAACGCCGTTGACGCAGTGACAGATTCGGTTTCCTGCGTCGCAGAAGTCGATTGTCGAATTGTTGATATCGGAGAATCATCTGAAACATGCCGATTATCATCTTCACATCTGGAATAGAGAGGTTAACAGCCATATTATGGAAAGAAAACCACAGACCTTGCAAGATATGTCAAACTCACATTCCGTGACGTGAGCAGCGCTGGCCACGAAAACATCCCTGGAATGCTGGCAGAATGGGGTCGCAAGCAAGAGGCGGATGCTCGAAAATGATATTTGCGTGAACCGAGCAGACGAGAAGCAGAAGTAATAGAGGTGCCATCTTCGAGGGAGTGGGAGTGGTATACATGTCAGCTCAGGAGATATTGATGGTTTCCAGAATGATAACCAAGGACCAGGGATATATTGGGTTTAAAAAAAAAAAAAAAAAAAAAAAATGAAGCAACCAGAACTAGCGTTTAGACCAAGTATCGAGATAGAGTTATGAAGTTCCCATTGACAGACTGCAATGTCCTGGAAGGCATCTATGGCGAACAGTGTCTTTTTTGGGGGGGGATAATGCCCCGTCGTGTTGGGGTGATAGAGAAGACAGATGAGAGCAACAGCTGAGATTTGCAGCATTAACTTAAAGATTAGACTGTATATGAGATCCCATTCACTTAGCAGTTCTCGCTCACAGACTGTGAAATGTTCGATGTCAACACCGTCGAACGATGCCTCTCCTGCAGCCATCAGAGAGCAGTCGCGTGTCACGGTCATGGCGGCTTAGACAGCAGCCACGACGCAGAAGGTGTTTGCGGTTGAAAAGCAGAGTGAGGGCAAGCAGAGAATAGAGGAACGTCAACATCGTCGATATTTCCAGCGACAGCGACGGCGGAGAGAAGCAAGGTCTGCGTAAATATGCAAACCTGGTATGCATATGCCAAGCCAACATCCGTATGGCAAAGGGAAGAAGAGTCTCAGATATAATAATTTAAATACCCAATGTTTGTAAGGATACTATTACCAACGCCATCTATTGGCTATCGTCCCCTTTCAAGTTTCGGTTTTCTTTGGCTATATACACGGACTTATCCACAAGCTGCATGCCATCTGCACACTTTCTGCTGTGTGCTCCTTACTCTCTGATTCTTCAGGTCCGCTGCTAACTCCTGCCTCTTCGGAGTAACAGGATGGGAAAGCCGCGAGGTGCCTTGGGAGTCTCACGAAAGCGGTAACCATGATGGAAAGCTAGAGAAAGATTGCAAAACATACAGTCATGCATGGACGAGGAGAAACAGCTCAAGATCAAGGTGACCTCATTTAGCGTTTCACAATTGAACCAAGCTGTTTCGAAACCCTGTCCTGGAGTAGGTTTCACACTTCAAAAACAAGCGATAGACGGTTAAGGCTGAGAAAATGTAACTCAGCAAAACTTGGCCAAAGATTGCAGTACAGTATAAGAAGGACAATGCATGTTGTCCTCTAATGCACTAGAATACCATATGGATTCCCCTGTGTCTCAATAAACCTGAGAGTTGAGGAGATATTGAAACGCATTCCTATCACAGCCTCATCCATTATTCGACCACGGTAAGGAAGTCATGCTCTCTAGGTTAGAGAGCCGCAAGTCATTATGAGGTATGAGCAGAGGTTTCTAAGAGTGATATAATCTTGGGTAGGTGAAAGATCCATTTCAGTAAAGCAAATTCATGACATCATTTTCAATAAGATCGCAGGCACAAGGGACAGTATGATCTGTATTGATATATGTCGAATCCCTCCTGAATTCTTGAGGGGTTACAGCAGACATAAAGTTCTTTTTAAGTCACTGCACAACCCAGGGGGCCTAACCTGAGATGTTTCTTGACCTTGAAGCAATTTAATCAATGTGGGAGATCTTGAGTTTCTAGAGTTCATCGAACCACTCTCTTGTACAACTATTAAAGATATAAGGTTCTGTATGTGGATGTGAGATATAGATAACAGAAGACATGATGTCTGCATATCGGTCACGATCCACC
>NW_001813975.1:989264-997034 GCF_000149585.1 Histoplasma mississippiense | reverse complement strand
CTGTTATTCCCGTCCGCTATTTCTGCATCGAAGCACTGCTCGCGGTGCTAGTTATTGCAAATTCTTGTCACGATAAGTCGTGTGTCGGCATCAACAAAGTCGGATTGTTTTACGGATAATCATCTCTCCATTATCAACCATCCAGAACACAACAGGCTGCCCGTTGAGGATTTTAGGGACAGGGCACTTCTTGAATGCTTAGCTGAAGGAGGAGTTGTCTTAGAGGATGTCTAGTTTACCAATACCTTTCAAACGTCTAATAGGGGATAAGCAACAAGCAACAGTAAACACATGAATCTGGAAAAGGAAGTTCCTGCAGAACTTATTTAAAAAGATACCACTTGAAGATCTCCATCGATCGAGTTGGCATTTTCCCACCCAACCCAGCCTTGAGTATAACCTCCTCCAAAATCATTCAAATATGCATCCTCATTAACATCAATTAGAACGTTGGCAGCTTTTGCATCTCCCCAGATAATACCTTGAGAATGAAGGTGCTTCAGTGTGACAGTGATTTGGTCAAGCCATTTTTTCCGAAGTTCAGACAACCTGGGATCGCGTCCATCAATGCACTGTAGGGTAGCACACAATCAATATATGAGGGGGGGCGGTCCCATAACACGTCCATTGTCATCCTCAACTAAGCCCTCAAGTCGCGATGTGCGAACTGTAGCGTCAAATTTAGCTGTATGAATCTTTGAGTATGTGAGAGGCTCCTTCAAAGTGATTCCCACATCACCTCTATAGACTATCTTGAAGAAGCTAGGATTTGGTGTTCCATGGATAAACACTTTCTGAGGTACCGCCGGCAATAACCTCGAATCGATCGGAATCTGAATTGTGCTAGGATGGTAGATGGGAAACATCGAATAGTCCATGTGGATAGAAGACGGCAAACGAGCTCCGATAAGGTGGTGCTCCTTGGCTTTCGAGTTGGTAAGGTAAACAGGGACCAAACTCTCTTCCACTGCTTGAACAGTAGTGGAATTCTTCCGCAAACAGGCAGTCCGCGAGGGTGTATTTTTGACTCTGGTCCAGAGTTGTAAGTTTGCGGAAAGTTGGCACAAAAGGTTGCAAGACCCAATCATGCATTTGATAAAGAGGATCTTCAAACACTTCATCTTCCTCTGTGATGTTAGGGATATATTCTGGATCTAGACGTTGAACATGCTGAAGATATTCTGCAAGTAGGAGAGGAGAGCTTTCGAAGTTCGCAGTAAAGAGGTCGATCTTAAAATGTTTGTCAGAAACATACACATTCAACTGAATATCCGTGTTTTTGTTGCTTGATCGAAAGGGACCGATGTTGTACTGTACAGAGGCTGTTGCTCCGCCATGGCCGAAGTTGAGGTCAGGCAAATGATATGAGGTGCTATCCCGACCTCTATTGTTTTACAGTGGTAGGCCGCACGACAAGACGAGGTAGAAAATAGGATAATGAAGTATATTGCCGCATTTTTAAAGAGGTTGGATTGTGGTGTTGCGGGTCTTTTGAGTGGAATCTTCGATCATGTATTGGATGCCTGACCGTAAACTCAGAAGCTGGGAGTGAGCCCCCTTGTGATAAATTCATATCTCAACCATAACCTATTATGATAATTTATAAAGGGTAATTTAAAATCCACTACTAAACTCCGTACATCTCATAGATTTATCAAAAAGCATAATTACTAGTTGTTATTTTCCAGTTTCTATGCACCTATTTGTACTCCGTAATATTTATAGTTTAGATTAAAGGCTAAATTACATAGTATTTTAATATATACATATATGATTTTCACTGAATAATACTGAGTATTTATGTTGATGATAATACTTTAATATGAATCTCACACAATTTATATACTGTAATTTTATGAGAAAACTCTCGTAATACAGGCTTATGTTAAATTTTAAATCATTTATTTTCAGATATATGATATATCTATCTATATTAATACCAATTATTTAGTATTACAGCAGCCTATAGTGACAAATGTGTGACTGTCAAATGGGTTTTTTTGATGTTTTCCACTGTAATTACTTAATTCCACTTACACTCATTGATAAAAATTTATATTAGAAAGCAATGCACCTTGAATTCTCTAAGTACATTTTAAAACAGTGAATTTATGTCATTGTAGATATCATCGCTAAATATATATATTGTGGTTTCCACACTATGGGCTGCCAGCGGTGGTTGCAGTGTATAGATAATGGATTTAGTGGTCACATCCATGGATATATATATATATATATATATATATCACTATGAGCACAACCATTTAACAAATGGTTATGTTGACTTTTCACTATAAATAACCTAGTGATTATCGTACTATCTTATCACAGTGATGATATATATTGAAGATGATGTCTAGCAATGCATTGCTTTCTAATAATCAACAAGCTCTATTCAATTACAAATAGAATGAATATGATAGGTGTGTGTACAGTACATTGTAACACTAGTATAGAAAACCCATTTGACACATTTGTCACTATAGGCTGCCGTAAGTATGTTAATAGAGTTGATGTTTGAATATCAACAGCCGACCATCCCTGATTTTGTATGGAAAAAAGTGGGTGTTGAGTGAAGTGGGCGCTGAGTGGTGAACCACATTATCATCTGAGTATCAAGCCATTGACGTTTTTCTTTTCGCCCAGCCCACCTCTTAGAATATTTTTGAAGTACCAAAATTTAGCCTATATGTCTCAGTCCCAATGCCTTCTCAGAACTGGTCTGGCCGGGTCCCAGGGGCCAGCCACCACATTTTTGTACTTCTGTAAACTGATTAGCCACCAACTACAACCTCCCATAACCAGTGCTGTCGAAAAACTACCAATAAATATGCCCAATATCGCAGACATATACCCACCGCGCAGCGTAATGCCTACCGCTGCACTAGCAATAATCACCAGGGAAACCGTAAGCAACACGTGACCCCGCCAGGAAATCGCGCGCAGATGGCGACGAAAAACAGGAAATAGGCCAAAGACTTCAATAGAGAACAGCGTTAGGCTAAATACGTGAGTGGTGGATTTCAGACGCGAGGCGAGCCCCGTGGACGCCATGACGGCGGCGTTCGTGGACAAGGAGGAAGGAAATTTAGCAGCGGTGGCTCCGCTCTCGGCACTCCCTCCCGTACCACTCCCACCGCTGTTGCTACTATAGTCGAAAAAGAAGATGTTTATTACCATGAGCCAACAGCTCATAGCCCAGATTGAGTCACTGGTTGTAGACTTTGTGAGGGATTTGAGGATCGGACTGAGGCCGAGAAGGGCGCAGAAGATTAGGAGGGCGGATTTGGCAGTTTCGAGGCGTTGGCGGTTGCGAGGGGAAAGAGTGGAGCCGTTGTTGGTGGAGTGCTGAGGGTAGTGGCAGTGATTGGGGAAATGGAGGGAGCCGTTGTTGAGATTAATTGGCGTAAATGGCGACATCGGGGAATTTGGGGATTGGGGCGAATTTCCAGAATGAAGGGAACAAGCTGAAGCGCTATGTGAGTGCGCACTAAGAGTGCTGAGTCCCGTGCTGTGGCGTCGAAGCTGCTGGCAATCGAGATTGGATGTAGAGAGTCGCAAGTCATTGCTAGGGATCTGGTTCTCCTTCTGGTTCCTGTCGTCATTGGTGGCTTTGACAGAGCGCGTGGAGGAGCCAGATATAGACGCTGTGTCACCTCCCGCTACGTCTCCAATGGATGATAAACGAGCTTCCTCTTCTTGCTCCTTCCCAACCCAGAAATCCCATAGTCCCCAGCCTAGAATTGTACAGATACTCCCCCCATCCCACCACTGACACCGGGCTAATACGCTCTTGGAAAATGCCGCTGAAACAACAAACGAATAGGACGACGGAACAAACATGTTGTACAATGACCGTTGAATCAGCTACCAAAGGCCAAAAGTCATAGGGACGGAGACGAGGATTGCGCTGGAGATGGTCAAGAAATGTCTCTGTATCTGTGTAATTATCCGGATCTAGAACACAAGGGCAGAACGTGATGGAAATATTAGCTTCGGACGAATGACCGTGTCCAATTGGATCGGTAAGGAAACGTACACGATTGCTTAACCCATAACAGCTTCTTCCATGCACCCTTTGGCCTCCTCCGTCTCGACCCAAATCTTCTCCTAGCCTCCTTTGCCCTCCGCGGCTCCGCCCCCGGTACAGCCGGAGGAGGCCTTAACGCCGCAACTGCCGCAGGAAGACGTAAATGTGCCGCATGGTTGTTAGTGACTACAGAACGGAACCGTGGGGGGGAGTGTGCGTAGTAAGCATCTTCTGGCGCGAGACGGTTTGGATCGGTGAGAACGCGTCGCGGCGGGGGAGGTTTTAGACCTGTGCGGTTTGGATGTGTTTCGACAGGAACTGGTGGAGGAATTGGGGCCGGGGGATGTACAGGAGGCGATGTTGAAATTGTTCCTGTTCCTGTTACCCCTCCTGACGGTAATCGAGGTGAAGAGGTTGATATTCCTTCTGTCACGGGCGGAGAAGGGGGAGGAGAGGGAGATGCGGGTGGAGGTGGGGCTTGGGTAGCCATGTGGGGGACGTCGCAATCATTGTACAAACATGGCACATTAGCAAATCTAATGCGAGATGGTCTTGAATTTTCCTTCGAGAAAAGCGTTGGGTTGTTCTATGGGCATCGTCTTATTTGCGCTGAGCCTCGAAGAGGCGGATAATTGATTAGTCATGGATGAGTTATCGGGCTTCAAGGAACCAAAAGATGAAATTTGAGATTGAATCGTCCAACCAATGCAATTTATTATATCCAATGGGAGTCCATGAATCTACGGAAATAGGCATTTACATGCATACCGTCTATGAGAATGCTTCTTGTTCTCCAAGGAAAAAATAGAGACAGAACCTCAGGACAATGCAGAACACCAAAAATATGTGTGTAAGGTACAACGCGCGATCCAACCACATAACAATAAAGTGTTCTAGCAAAGCGGCATAGCATTGGAGTAGTTTGGTCTCCAAGGGGGGAGATAGTATAGGAGGATACCAGAAGCTGTTGAGTCGCAAAACCCAGGGCAGATATTGTTGAGAAAGACGTAACGTAATTTGTGGCTGCCGATTTTATGTCTCTCCAAACCGCCGTTCTTCATTCGTAGCACACCTACGCAGATTCTCCCGGCAACCAGCGTAGTCAAAAGCAACTGCGTCTTCCAGGCTTTTCCTGCGCCCCCAGGTTTCGGGCTTCCTCTTAAGGAATGCTCCAACAGCACCAAGGTACCCTTCATGCCGCAAGAAATATGCCTGTTTCTCTCCACTTGACCAAAATCTAATGGCATAGGAGAGCGTGTTCATCGTCTGGCGGTGGCCCCGGATAAAGGATCCGCCAAAGTAAATATGTTTTATCTTGTGCTTTTCGGATTGGAGATACGCGATTTGGCCGATATTGTTACTAAATGCGGGGTCAAAAAAAAAAGCTTTGTTGAAGGGGACAACAAACGAAGAAAGAGAGGGAGAAGAGGAGGTGCAGCATAATACATACCTGATAGCGTACAACAAACTTCGACTCATATCCTCATGGCTGAACTGGGAAGGGTCTGTATCCGAGTCACTTTCAGTTTGTAAAGTAACCCCTCCAACCGCAGCATGCCGCTCGGCAAGCCTCTTCATCTTGAAGACCTTCCCAAAAGTGCTAGCAATAGTGGTAGCCTTCAATCCAATCTTTCCATAATCGGTGCCGTAGATATCTCCGACGAGCAAGTCAACACCACTGTTGTCGCCTTTATCTGCCATAGCCAGCATGTCATCAAAAGTCCGCGATCCAGTTAGCAGGGACACTATGCCCCAAAACGTGCCACCTCCCAGAGAAGTTCCTCCCACACGCTGGAACTGTCTTGGTTCAGAAACTTTAACCATTGACACCCCAGAGCCAATATTTACAAGCAAATACGGATAGACATCCGGTCGAGGTTCTACAAACTCCGTTGGAACGGCCTCACTGTACGTGAATACCTCGTTCGGGATCTGAGTTATGAACCAATCCAGCCCTATCAATATACGCTTGTTAGATTATCATTCCATGCCGTAAATACATCGTGAATGGAGGGGGGAAAAGGGAAGAAACAGCACATACCAATAATCAGACATTCCATTTCATCCTCACGAAGCACATTAATCCCCAAAGCTTCCTTCATGCGGTCGTAATACTTGAAAGCGCCACCGCCGGTGGCCATGACGCAGAGCTCGCCGGGGGAAGTGACATAGTTTCTTTCATGGCGTTCTTTCAACTCCTTTATGAACTCAATACATAGATCGATCCGATCGGTCTCGAAATTCATAAAATTCAAGCGTCCTCCGTTATCCGGCGACCCAATTTCCTTGGAGAAATAAACTAGTTTTGCTAGGGAACCTCCGATCTAGAAAGAGTGTTAGCTCTGGTGCTATGAAGACCTAGAGAGGGGCTTGTATTATATTCGTGTAGGATATTTTGACTTGATTGTCCTTTTAAAGCTGGCGCAATTATCGGCGGATTGAGGAGGGGGGAGGGGTTGTTGGGGTTTGATTGGGGAAAAACGCATACATCGACGGCAACATGGCTCACAACGGCAGTGTGGTGAGGCAGACGGATATCTTTGCGTTCATAGTGAACACCATCTATTGGCGTGCCATTAGGAGGAGATGGCGATTCTTCCTCATCTTCGACGATGAAAGCACCCTTGACATTGATCTTTACAGAACCCGGATTTGTAATCGTCTGCTTGATGCGTCCAGCGAAGCTGCGATCTTCGGAATGTGACTTGCGATGCCCGAGCCGAGCTGTGCTTGACTCAGTGTGAGATCTTCTGGCACGACGCATGGTGGCGCGAAATCAGGTGTGAGAGTACGAGGTAGCATTTGATTGTCATTATACGAAAGAGTTCCGGCAAGCCCGTAGGAGTTTTGTGTATTGAAGGTACTTTTGTTGGTTAAAAAATCGGCTGGTCGCCGTGCCCACGGTTACGGCGTATATCTCCTTCTGGCCGGGGTGTTCGGGGTTGATGGAGGACGGCGACGGCGCCGAGGATGACGTCGAGGAACTAACTAGGGATCTGTTGCCCTTTACTTCTCCAGGGTTAGGCAACCTTCCAACATACCCTCTCCTCCTCAACAGACCAACAACCACATCATCAATACCAGGTCGCTACATCCTGAGACTAATTTCACAGCATACCTTCAAAACCTTTATTTCAACAAATCTTCTGAGCGACTCATTCAGAGCAAGTTTTTAAACCCAATAAGTGATGCAATGTGGACCTTGAGCTGGTTCATGCGTCCACAATCTCACTCTAAATAAGTTGGAGACAACGGCATAGCGGTATATGCCGACTGTCTGATAAATACTAACAATGTGACTATGGATGAAGGAATTGGTTCTACGTCCTTTGCATGATGATTTGTGGGTGACTAGTCTATCAAATCTTATAGCATTGAAGAGAGCAACCCGGTAAGTCAGTACTCTTCACGCTGCCACCCTATATACACAACAAGGTTTGTTTCTATTTTCCATTCTGCCTACGGAGAACTCAACGGAAGAATAAATGATTCATTACCGTCGGCTGAATGTAGCCCAACATTGGTAAAAATAGCCTTGTGCTGGGATGGCCATTTTCCGCGGCACCATGCCCCGAACATGACATTATTCAAGTCTGCACAACATGGATCCACAAATCCCTGTGCTGCCGTGTCCTGGAGGGAATTGGATTCAGTTAATGCCATATTAGCTTGTTAGGGTTAGGGGAGCACGTTGATAAAACACATGGAGCCATCTATCCTCAAAACACTACTGTGAACTA
>NW_001813975.1:981446-988808 GCF_000149585.1 Histoplasma mississippiense | reverse complement strand
GACGTCACTCATCGTGCTGTGCACGTTTGTGTTTACTATGTATGTGATCCTTGTCTTCCATCATTACCCACTGGTACAGGAGATACTGGCAGACCTCCCAGGCAAGGCCTTTCCGCCGGCAGCCTGGGGTCACGGAGGAACCATTTTGTGCGGTATTTGGAAGGTCTATCAAAGAGAGGAATAAGTTTTTTTATAATTTTTTTTTAAACAAAAGATAAGGAACGGAATCCTTGCTGGTCTTGACGATCTTACATATCGGCCTTCCAAATCTTAGTGCCAAATTGGCTTCGAATTGGCATCTAGCGCAGGTAAAGTGTTGAACATGGCTCCAAGTTTCGGGGCAGTCAACTTATTCTCATCCTATCTAAATCACACACCACACACAGGTAGGGGATAGGGTAAGTGCCTGAAACATATCCGTCCACCCATTTACCCTTCCCCTTCCTCTAGAATTGGTGAGGAATGATGAGTAGTACGAAGTTTTAATGACGAATCGTCATAGAGCCAGCACAGCAGCCATGCCGAGGTTTTCTGGCTGAAATTTTGGATCATTTCCTGCGTTTTGCCTGAACCATCCATACCTTTCACTATCAATTAGCCCACATTTTTTTTTCTGTGTTTTGTGGTTTCTACCATTGGTACAATCCTATGATATCCCTTGGTAGATGAATCTTCAGGGCCGGAACCCTTATTGCTCATCCATCCGTTGCTGGGTAGGATTCCATCATATTCTTTGTTTGTGTTCGCTAGATAGGCCTCGAACCTCGCCTCCATTCGCTCTTTTCTTATTTTAAATACCATCATCCACCCAGTCATCTCCGTTCTCTTGACGTTCCTCCATCAATCCTTCATCAGTATCTCTTAACTGCCATCTTCTATCATAACTACTTTACCACTCTCCGGATATACAGACGAAAATAAGAACACTTTCCACCATCAGAATGAAAATCCTCGCAATCATCGCTCTTGCGTCCGGAGTGGTCGCTCTTCCCCAATTCGTATCTCCGTGGGGCTGCCTAAATTGCCCAAATACTACTATTACTACTACTTCTCACGGAACTAGCGTACCGCCTACTAGCACCGGAATGACAACAACATTCCCGATACATACTCTCACCCCTGCGACTACCGTTCTGCCTATTCCAACACCAACTAGAACCCCCCATTCTCCAGCATCGAAACGTGGTCTGCTAGCTGAATTCGGCATACATTGAATGATGAAATACAGTCGCCAGCGAAACTATCACTCGTTGGCGTGCTGCATAATCTGGAACAGGCCCGGCAGTTATTCTCCCTCGTACCTTGTGGCACCACATACTCTCCTTCAATCGTTGTTATAAGAAAATCTCAGTTGGTCCCGTGTCTTGTCTTGAAAGAGAGGTTCTATAATGTCACGGAAGTGCGGCGACTCAATTATACAACTTGTTGGTTGTTATTTTGACCCTCCTTTTTTGCCGTATTTTATCCTCCTTTTTGAGCCTTGCCATGTTTCGCGGCGGGTTTTGCATGATTATGGACGACTTCTAGAATAATCTCCCTCTCTCCCTATATCAAAAAGAAAAAAAGTATCAGTATCAAATTTAGAATTAGAGTTACAATGGAAGTCTATTATAAGCGGTTTGATCTACAATTGGTCCATGAAGGTTTGGGTCAGGGCCAGATAATGGATAGATATAATTGGTATTATCGATCCGAATGAATAATAGCTAATTCTGAAGCTTGCTGATAGGCCAATGAGGGAAAATAGCACGAGATTGGAAGTTTAAAGGAGTCAAAGCGCAGGTACTGTCTTACTGTCTTAAGGGACAGGGGCAGAACAGACCCTTAAACTATATTCGGCCTAGCGTTTGCAAATGGCGAAGCTTATTCCAACGTCCACTTTTCCCGACGATTTGCATACCCACTCGCTTTTTCGAGACAACAAGAGCTGAAGCTTGTTCAGCGGGAACTTCCGTTGAGCTACGCATGGATCATCATCATTCTCGCTTTTTACCTTCTGACGTATTTCCGTTGCATATTCCGCGTGGCAATTGAACCGTGTAAAATCTGGCTGGGATGTTTCGTTAGCGTTTGTATCACTCAATGGCAACCATCATAGGGGTTCTGGATCTACATCGTTATGGGAGCATCCTCATTTAGCGGAAGGGAATGTCAATGGCACCAAAAGTTTCCATTGTGACTCGCAGTATCTGATTGAGTCCGTTACGAAAATGTTCTCCAGCCTCAATGACTGAGACCAGTGAAACCAGAAGTCTGGGTTAAACCCCCTCGGTGATGACATTCTTACAGAGCAGATTGAGGGGTAACTCAATCCATCAAGATTTTAGAGCTTCCGAACATATCGAGTCACATTCTAGCCGTGTGTACATAACATATCTTCGGGTGTCAAATACCTAACAGAAGACAGCTCGTCAATCCGTTGGGACGATATTATGCTTACGTCTATTGGAACTTTTATCAGAAATTCCCCCAAACTCTCGTCTTCAGAGGCTATTATTCCTACCATATTTGTCATAACTTCTAACTAGGCCAGAAACAGATAATAGCTTTGAATTTTTATCTTCTCGCTCCCATTCATAAGCAATTAGGCTCTCCCCATCCGGATAAAGTGACTCCGATATCTGTCTGTGGTGCTGCATGGTCGAAAAAAGCTCTCAATAACGCACGTAAAGCATAAATCGAACCACCCTATACTGGTACGCCTTCCGAGGCCGCATACAATCGGGGATGCTGGATATTTATCCTGTTACGGTTCTGTTTGCTTGTCTAACACATTCCCCAGATTTCCTACTTATTACCTTGGCAGAAAGAATTTTCAATCTCGCGTTCCATGGAACCCGTTCTCTTCGATGGATAATCACAATTAAGCTCTAAATCTAAACTCAATTAGCCCGTTGAAGCATGAAAAAAATTTTTGTGTGTAGGAATAGGAGTACAATCTACCAGTTGTTGATCAGTCACCAGGTGATTCCACCACTAAAACCCACTTCGGGCATTTCAAGGTCCTCTCAGATATTCAGTAAAATCCCTTTGCTTTGTATGATGATATTCTTCAAGAGCTTAAATTTCATATGACTGTTCCTACACCAAGAGCTATTATTATTAAAAGTGAATATAATAAATAATAACTGAGATAGTCAAGCTGTAATATCAATTGATTTTGAAGTATAAAAGGTAAATATTTAACTAAAGACTAGATAGTAATTATATAATCCGATGAGTATGTTGGAGCTACTACACAAGCCCTAACTGTGAAGAAACATCAAAGAATCTGATAACCTCTGAAACCTCTCCAACACTGATAACCACGCGAAGATCATGATATCAAGCTCTAGAACGCGAAGAGATGGCAGATCAACAAGATGAAGCTGCAGTGCTGAGGCATTGTATTGCTTAGTTAGATGATGAACTACATCAGATGAGAGCTGCTGGCACCTCTGCTGCTGCTGCTGCTGTTCATGATGGCAATGAACTAAACTCTGACCTTACTGCTCATCTGCATGAGCAAGATAATATCCCTGTCTTAAGCAGAGTTCTTCAAGCATTCTGAGAACATGTCAAATTTATTCAAAATCAGATCTTCTAAAATCAGCATCTGATTACTCAATTTGTGTAACGGGCGTACTTCGATTAACGACTAACACTATTCTATATACAGTTTACAAATTGATTAAGGAAAGAAAGAAAGAGAAAGAAGATCAGAAGGAAAGGTTGTACGAAGGGGGTTTTTATAGAGACCACAGCTGTTTAAACAGTGCTGTCCCTGCCAGATGCTTGAAATGAGCTAACCTTCCACCTCCATCAGTGTAACTTAGTAAGAATTGTGATCAACAGAGTAAAGAGAGTATGTACGGGATGCAAAGAAGTGATAGATTTGCTACTGAGATTGTAAATAATCTTCAAGATCAAGTATACATTACTCAAATAGTAATCTAGTTGGCTTCAATTGATATTTTTAGTAGAGATTTGATGGATGGAGGTTGATTAATAGAGTGAGTGGAGGGGGTGTTGGCCAAGGACAGATAAATAAACGGCGATAGAAAGCAAACAGGGAAAAAGACTACCAGTCGGTTCACTTTATAGACTTCAGTCATTCTCTCAGCTCCGCTCATACCATCCTCCGCTTGTCTTCTTATTCTTCTATCATATATTATCCTAATTCTTTCGAATACATCTATTGTAAAATTTAACTTCTAAGCCACCTTCTCAGACTTCATGACTTGGTTGATGCTATCTTCTAATAACCCTTTATTTTATTCTCTGGACAATGTTGAGACTAAAGAAATAGAGGTAAAGCCTCTAGTAGACTTGGAGAAGCAGATACATACATTGTATACTGGAGGAATACGATAGCGAACCAAAAGGGAATATAATAATAGCCAGGCGCTTGAGAAGCACACTACATCAACGCAAATAGTAAGGCTCGATATAAATTTTGTCATCAGAGTCCAGTAAGAAATATTACAAATATCATGATCATATCCAAAATAAAGTATATATATAAATATAGAAGTCACTTTCAAATGCATGTTGCAAAAGTCAAAAAACTTTGACAGGCAAACAGCGCTTGAAAAAGGATGAAAGAAAATAAATTACATGATGAAAAGAGCGCAACCAACAACTGTCAACGTCACGGTCCACTTTCCACTGAAAGATGTTGCCGGGGAACTGCCAGTGTACATCGGTGGTATCGGGCTTGTTGGGTAGGCTCCTGATTCAGGTGTGCTTGGATAACTAGGGGCTGGGATCGGTCCGGTTGAGAAAGTTGAAGGCTTCCAGCTTGCTGGAGGGGTTTCGACAGGATAGCCTGGATTAACTGGCGGTGGTGCAGTTGGCTCAACACTGTGTGAATTTGTACCACACCCTATTCCTGCGCAGTATGTTGTAGTATATGTCGTTGAGATCGTGGTATATCCCGTCTGGCAAACTGTCGTGTACGATGTAGTTATTACTGTAGTGATTGTTGTGGGAGTAGGATATATAATCCCAGTGCCCGTAGGGTGGGCGGACTCCGTGTTAGTAGGGTAGATATCGGTTGGGTAGGCGGTCGGGTAGTGATCACTAGGGTAGGCGGTCGAGGAAGCAGTTTCACTGCCAGTAGGATACGCAGTTTCAGTAGGGTAGGAGGATTCGGTGCCAGTTGGATAGACAGTGGGATAGACAGTTCCAGGACTGACAGGGTAAGTGCCAGTAGGATACCCAGTGGGGTAGTCATCAGTGGGATTTGCAGTAGGGTAGGAAGTCTCCGAATTAGTAGGATGCACAATTTCGGTGCCGGTGGGATAGACAGTGTCGGTGTCAGTGGGGTATACAGTGCCAGTGCCGGTGGGATAGACAGTGCCAGTGCCGGTGGGATAGACAGTGTCAGTGCTGGTGGGATAGACAGTGCTAGTTCCAGTAGGATAGACAGTGTCAGTGTCCGTGGGGTATACAGTGTCAGTGCTGGTGGGATAGACAGTGCCAGTTCCAGTAGGATATACAGTGCCAGTGTCCGTGGGGTATACAGTGTCAGTGCTGGTGGGATAGACAGTGCCAGTTCCAGTAGGATATACAGTATCAGTGTCAGTGGGGTATACAGTGTCAGTGCTGGTGGGATAGACAGTGCCAGTTCCAGTAGGATATACAGTATCAGTGTCAGTGGGGTATACAGTGTCAGTGCTGGTGGGATAGACAGTGCCAGTGCCAGTAGGGTATACAGTGTCAGTGCTGGTGGGATAGACAGTGTCGGTGCCAGTGGGATAGACAGTGTCAGTGCTGGTAGTGTATACAGTGTCGGTGCTGGTGGGATAGACAGTGCCAGTTCCAGTAGGATAGACAGTGTCAGTGTCCGTGGGGTATACAGTGTCAGTGCTGGTGGGATAGACAGTGCCAGTTCCAGTAGGATATACAGTATCAGTGTCAGTGGGGTATACAGTGTCAGTGCTGGTGGGATAGACAGTGCCAGTTCCAGTAGGATATACAGTATCAGTGTCAGTGGGGTATACAGTGTCAGTGCTGGTGGGATAGACAGTGTCAGTGCCAGTAGGGTATACAGTGTCAGTGCTGGTGGGATAGACAGTGTCGGTGCCAGTGGGATAGACAGTGTCAGTGCTGGTAGTGTATACAGTGTCGGTGCCAGTGGGATAGACAGTGCCAGTTCCAGTAGGATATACAGTATCAGTGTCAGTGGGGTATATAGTGTCAGTGCTGGTGGGATAGACAGTGTCGGTGCCAGTGGGATAGACAGTGCCAGTTCCAGTAGGATATACAGTATCAGTGTCAGTGGGGTATACAGTGTCGGTGCTGGTAGTGTATACAGTGTCGGTGCTGGTGGGATAGACAGTGCCAGTTCCAGTAGGATATACAGTATCAGTGTCAGTGGGGTAGACAGTGTCAGTGCTAGTGGGATAGACAGTGTCGGTGCTGGTAGTGTATACAGTGTCGGTGCCAGTGGGATAGACAGTGTCAGTGCTGGTAGGGTATGCAGTGTCGGTGTCAGTAGGGTATGACGGATTGGTAGAGGTCATCGATGATGTTGAAGGAGGAGCGACCTCGTATAAAATCCTCTTCATATGATCCGCGTAGCTGAGGCCGTTCCATTGATTGTTTTCAGAGTAAGTTGCTTCCCAGATCATAATACCTCCAAAATTGTTCGGGTATTTGGTCATGAATTCTTCTGCAAGAGGCTTCACCTCTGACGGCGTGAGATAATACATGTCATCAACGGCAGCATCTACGCTACCTGGCAAGCCAATATAGAGTCTCGCGGAAGGGTTGGCGCTTTGCTGAATGACTTCAACCCAAGCATCGAAGGAGAAGTCGGATGTTTCAGGATTAGAGACCCAACTTCTCGCGGAACAATAGTAGGTATTGTAAAACTGGATAAAAATGAAATCAAAGTACGACTTCGTTATCGGAACTGCCAGCTGTTCATCATCAGGGGGACATTGCGGAGCGGCAGAAATGTAATATTTCCTCTGCAAGTCCTCCGTGAAGCGATGCCTTAACCGATCAACCATTGTAGAATAGCCTATCTAGTTAGCTATAATCTTTCTTATCGTGGCAGGAAGGCCATCTCACCAAAGTCACCATTATATTCTATGTCGAAATCAAATCCGTCAACAACAACATCGCCAAAGGGGCGAGGCTTATTACCCCAAGCGACCGTCTTGGGCCCAAAGGCTCCCCAAAGGAAATCGGCAAAATCAAGCGCGGCTTGATCGGTGGTAAGTTTATAGTTGGAGGTGGCACCACCACCCAATGAAAGCAGTATCTTTTTTCCCGCGGCCTGACAAAGAGGAATGTCCTCTGCAATCTGGTGGCAGTCCTTGAGAAGTTCTGTTTCGACACCATTCTCATTTTATACATCTCTGACGAACATTG